>NW_022589711.1:24255498-24779650 GCF_004348235.1 Phoca vitulina | reverse complement strand
GGAAGGAAGGAAGGAAGGAAGGAAGGAAGGAAGGAAGGAAGGAAGGATGGAAAGGAGGGAGGAAGGAATGAAAGGAGGGAGGAAGGAAGGAAAGGAGGGAGGGAGGATGGGAGGGAGGGAAGAGGAGGAGAGGAGAGAGAGAAAATTGTACAAAGCAGAAATACTTTCGAGTTCTGTAGTAGAAAAGGCACCATATTCTGTCCTGAGCTCTGCCCCAACTGGGTATCCCTGAACAGAATACTGCACAGTGTGGCTTTCACTTATATGAACTATAAGATGAGGTGGCTGACCAGATTTTCTCCAAGATCTATTCTCACTCCACCATCCCATAGTGCAAGCCCAATGAACTAGGTGGCAGATAAGAGAGATACAAAGTTCTGTGCCTCTGTGTTATCGTGTTTATCCCCTAAGTTCAAATCCTACTACAAGACACTGAATATGATTTCTACCAGAGTTTGCTGAAGTCAGTCTACAACTCAAACCCTGGTGCCACTATTTACTAGCTCTGATGTTGGACAGGCTACTTAATCTCTCTGTTCCTCAGTTATCTATCCCGCAGGGTCACTATGTGGATCAAAGTTGGTATCATATGTAAAACATATATTGCATGGCATCTATTAAACATTAAATGTGTCATCTACTATTGTTGTTATTATAACAAAGATGTAATACAAACAAAACCAGCAGAGGACAGAAGGAGTACATAGAAGCAGTACATGATGAAAATATTTAGGTATGTAGTTGGTCATTAGGAGGCTGGTGATCGGTAAGCTCAATGACACAGTAATCTGATATGGTTACCAGAAAATGCTAGGAAAACGCAAAACACTTTACACAAAGTCTGTAAAGGGGAAAATAATCCTGAATTACTGAAGTAATTTGTTCATTCTGAGCACCAAACTTTTAGAAATAGAGTATGAAAAGACTCAAATTATAAAAATAGGAACAGTTTAAGATGCAGGACAAATTGTCTTCAAATATTTAAAACACCCTCATGTCAAAGCAATGTATTTATTCAATATGACTCCCTGGAAAGACCAGGAATAGTCAGTAGAAGTTAGAGGAAGCTGGTTTTCAGTTTGGAATGGAATGGACTTGTTGGGGAAGTAAAAAATCCCTGGAGCTATTCCGTACTGACTAATGACAACTGGACGTGCAAGCACCAACTCCTGGTAAGAAAGTTGAAGTTCTCACTCAAGAGAGAATTCAATCTAAGGGTGAACACAAGACTTTCGACATCCCTTCCACCTGCATTTTATGATGTAAATGTCTAGTAACATAAATTGTAATAGTATTTCTCATGTACAGAATGACCCTTTGGCATGTATGCAAGACAATGGTGTTAAATGAGAGCACAGAATTAATATTAAAAGTTCAGATCTCTCCATTAAATTTTTGGCTGGAGCTGTCAACCCATGGCCAATCTTAGTGGCTTGAGTTGACTGACAGCCATACATAGATCTTCAATTTAAAAGAAATGCAACAAAAATATTGTACTTTTCACCCACAAAGTGGATAACTAGCTCATTAATGCTCCAGACTATTTCTGTAGTTAGTATAAACCTAGGTAAATTATTCTAATATTAATTATAATTTCAGACATAGTCTGACAGTTCTAATTACATTGTTTAATTAAGCCATTTTTGATTCTTCATGTTTCCCAAAAGAGATATGCAGACCTGTAAAACATAGTTGGCTGGGTCACCAATTTACTTTTGACCTCAGGACAAGTCCTTTAACCTCTCTGAGATCCAATTATCCTATCTATTTAAAAAGGGGGGACAAGGGATGGCAATAAGTAAAGTAAGTATTTTCTAAGGCCTTTTACACTCTAAAATGCGCTTTTATGAAACGATCATCCTTCAAAATAAAACTCAAAGCACATTTCTTATTTCTTTACGTGTTCATCATTTTTCCCAGTGAAGACATCTTCAGCCATAATACAGGGATTTGAAGCCTTCAGTCTATACCACCACCAGCGACTGCTCTATGAGGCAGTTTTATTCTGTCCTTCTGGGGTTTGGAAGAAGTTACTTGACTGAGGGAGGGGATTTTACAGCTAGAAGCCATCTTCACATCAAGCAATAATTAACTGTAAATAATGGACAAAGCAGCTTTGGTGACAGGAAGGGAGAGTATAAAAATGTCTCTTTCATAAATACAATCTTGGAATGAGCCATTTACTCTAACTTTACTTCCTAAATGCTTTATTTTCTCAGGCCTTCTAGACCCATTTCAATGAGTTTATATTAAAAGTTTATCCTCATGTGTTGCTATATTTGAGTTTCCGATGATAAAAGAAAACATATAAAGTCAACTTACCCATCAGTTTTTCACCCTTAGCCAACTATTCCAATGACATCCTAAACTATACCAGTAACTCCCAACATAAAACCTGTTCAACTGTACTTTGAACCCATAGGTCTTTCTCTATAAATATTTAGCCTGAAATTAAGCTCCACAATTATATTCTGTTGGACTATTTTCTTTAAAAATGAACTACTTAAAAAAAAAAAAACATGAGATACAAACTATTAGACAAGGTCCCTTTAAAGAGGGACTGGACAAAGTGCTGAGAACAATCTGTACTGGCAGGGGACAAAAAATATGACCTAATAGGTCTTTTCTGTCTCTAATTTCTGTGATTCGAGGATTTTTTTACTCCTGCAGTAATACTTGTGAGTTTAACAGTTTCTCAAAACTATTATTAGTTACCAAGGAAACACAAAATGTTTGCAGAAATAAATAAGCAAATGGACTGGACCTAAATAGCAGGCTTTTCCAGCTTCCCATTTAATAATTGTAGTGGCGTCATATTATCAATTCTTCATTCTCTCCAAGTCATTCTGCTCACCTACTGGCACGCTCACTGGAGACCCATAGCCAAGTCATAGCATCCGATGTAAACCAAGAACAGGAGGTTCCTGGATCAACAGGAGAGTCTCTATTAAATGTAGACTTTGCTGCTTCACTTGTTGAGGAACAAAAACTATAGGACTGCCAGTGGGACATCAGGTAGTGGTTGGCTTTGTGACCACCATTTCTAGGGACAATATGCAAATTGCTTTTAAATGACCCACTGTCTACAGAAAAGCAATGAACATGATTAAAATATGTAAAGATAAAAAGACACAATATGCATATATGGCCCATAGTGGGAAAACACAGATGTTTTATAAATGTTTATAAAAAGACTAAAAGGGAACATAGTGTGGTTGACCCTTAAACAATGTGGGGATTAGGGGCACCAAATCCTGTGCAGTCAAAAATCTGCATATAAATTTGTCTCCCCAAAACTTAATTACTAATAACCTACCATTGAACAGAAGCCTTACTAATAACATAAATAATTAACACATATTTTGTACCCATATTATATATTGTATTCTTGTGATAAAGTATGCTAAAGAAAAATATATTATTAATAAAATCATAAAGAAAATATACTTACAGTACTGCACTGTAAAAAGTCTGCATATAAGTGGACTCATGCAGTTCAAGCCTGTTTAAGGGTCAATTGTACCTCTAACTGTTAATAGTTGGCAGTATTCACGAGGTAGGGCTAGATGTAAAATGTCTTTTCTACTTTTCTGCATTTTCCAAATTATCATGGGCATTGAACTGTTCTAAAATTGATTTTCAAAGCCACAAAAAATCATCTTAATAACAGGCTTCTCATTCTCTAGTATTACTACTGTATTACCACTGACATTGTTGTTATAATCAGCCTGAGTTCGCTCTCAAGGGCTTTAGTCCCTGTTGTAAAATCAAAGTCAGCTGAAGTATGAATAGGAATAGTTGAAGGGCTTCTGGACTTCAGAGGACTACAGAGGACAGGAGATTTGGGTTGCAGATAAGAGCAAGTGGATCTCTATGCAAATCCAGGTTCACTGTAACCCATTAATTGTTGGTGGAAGGCTCTAGGTGCGCAGTGCACGTGCTGTGTGCTGCCTGGAGATGCGGTAGGTTTTGTGTGGGCGCTTATTTTTTTTTTTAAAGATTATTTATTTATTTGACAGAGAGAGAGAGAGAGAGAGAGCAGAAGCAGGGGGAGCAGAGGGGAAGGAGAAACAGGCTCCCGAGTAGGAAGCCCCACGACAACGACGACGATGACCATGACGATGAGCCCGAGGACACGGGGCTCCATCCCAAGACCTTGGGATCATTACCCAAGCTGAAGGCAGACACTCAACCAACTGAGCCACCCAGGCGCCCCTTGTGTGGGCACTTATGTGTACAAAACTAGGCAGAAGACACCTGGGCAACAGAAAGAAGAGTGAAAGGAACAGGTTAGAAAACTGATTGTTCAGAGTGCCTGGCTGGCTCTGTGGGTAGTGTGACTCTTAATCTCAGGGTTGTGATTTCAAGCCCTAAATTGCGCATGGAGCTTACTTAAAAAAATAAAATAAAATGCTCTTAAAAAAAAAAAGAAAAAAAGGAAAGTGATTGTTATTGGCATGGAGAGAAGGTGCTTTTGCCCTGAGACATCCTTTTTGGCTCTACGTTCTATAGCTGCCCACCGGTGGTGCTCAGTCCCTTCGTCTTAAGTTGTGTAGCAGCAGAGGAGAGATCAGCACTGGATACATGGCAGGCTAGCCCAAGGGTCACAGACAAAGCTGCTTTGCAAGAAGCCTGCCAGTGAGGTATCAGAATGTTCCCTGAGGTGGAATACTTTAATGCCAAAGGCTCACACTCTGGCTAATCCAACTGCAGCCTAATGTAACGCAAGCCTACAGAACTTTTCCCCATGCCACCCTGGATCTGTCCCCACTACGCTCAACTTCTCATATAGGACTATGCCTGTGATAAGAATTGTTTTCCTTTGTGTGTTATAGTGTTTTCACATACACTATTTTATAGATGCAAAGGAGCAAACATATCACACTCAAAAGTTAGTGTTACTATCCCATAAATTCCAACAGAGCTTCCAGGGAGCGGTGCACATCACCCCTTAACTGATGAAAGAAGCATTAGTGAAAATTGGGGGCAGCTGGGAAGAAAGGTGCAGTTAATTATGAATACTGCTTCTCTTGCACTTATTTGGATGACTAAAAGACTTCACCAGTCACAAGAAGAAACAAAGGCAGGGAGACAGGGCATGAAAGAAAGAGTAGTCATTTCACAAAGAGAAACTGGCTTTGACATTCTTGGTAACATGTTAACGGTATTTTTAAACAGTTAAATGACAATATTGTGTACATTGCTAATAACATCGGTTTTTGTGGTCACTGTATTGAACTCCTGGCATTAGCTTGAACCATGGGAAATTGCTGATATTCAACTGGTTTTGACTATCTAACAAGAGTGATTCGTATAATTCAATTTAATCGATATATTCTAGTTTCCACCCTTGTTGCCTACAAACCCTTCTTCCTCATTAGAAAGCAATTAGATTGGTAGAAAAATTCCTTTGAACCATTTCCAAATAACAACTTAAAGCTACTGCTGATTTAGATCATAAATTTAAATTACTCATTATAGAAAGGACTTTAATTTGTAGTTATAATTATTTGTAGGAAATTTTGGATTATAAAATAAGAAGAGTCATATAGCAATTGGACAATAAAATTTTCAGTAAAAAAGGAAGTAAAATTTTCTCAGCCAAGACTGAGGCACAGTGGTCATAACTCCATTCTTTTGTTAAATACATGTCAGAAGCCCAGAAAACAAAAATTACATCTCAAAGAGAATGTTCATAGGAAGGGAAAAGGAAATAAAAGTCTACTTGCAGACTCCTGTGGCCAATAGAACATAATACCAATGGCCGGTTGGAGTTTCCAAACAAGAACTGGGGTGCTCTTGTGTCAGATAAACATCCCCCCTGCTCAAGACCCTTGACTTTCATCTGTTGGAAAACTGTCATATTATTCTAATTTTATTAGACCAAAACATGTTGCCAACATCCTCAAAAAAGCTGTCTTAGCTTATATACAAATAGTCTTAGTCTTATATACAAATCCATGATGTCTCCAATATGAACGACTTCCCTAGGGTTATTCAGCGCATAATCAGGGTGGCTCTGGTGGGTGGCCTGCAAAGGTCAGTCTTGGTTTTCCTAGTTTAACATTCAGTCTGGAAAATAAGGATAGAAACTTCTCAACTAAATCTGAGCATTTTTTTAACTAACACTTCTGAGAGATTCTGAGCAAACCATTAAGAGAAGACTAAAGCTGTATTCATAAACACTGGTTCAAATCACTACATTTGTTACTTATTAGCAGTATGACCTTGGTCAAGCCATTTTGCCCTTCCAAATGTGTTTCTTCATCTGAAAAGTATGACTAATACCACGTTACAATGATGGAGTACTTGTAGAACACTAAGCACAGTGACTAGCATGAACTAAAAAGCTCAACAAATGTTAAACTGGTTCCTGAAGAGTGGTATATATGGTGATCTCAGTCGGAATGCTGAGTCACAGCTGGGTCAGAGATCACTGCTTCAGGGAGTAACATAGCACCAGGCAAGGCACATAAGGAGTTCTAATCCTCTTTTCTCTTGCTTCATAACCCTAGACAAGTGTTGTATCCACTTAATTTCTCTGTTCTTCAGCTACTACAGTTAAAGAAAAGGAGGAAATAATGCTGACATATTTTACAGGGGAAGTGGGAAATCAAAAATATGGAAATAAATGCAAAGCATGAGTACAAAAATGTGGGAAAGAAATAAAATAGTCCAATGTTAGGAAACCTCTGTACCTATCAGAGGGGATAGGAGGCAAAACCAGTTACAAAAATGCTGGCTTTGGGTAAAGATACTTTGTCACCAGTTTGAAGCTGAGATGCAGGTGTTTATGCAACTTTCCAACAATCATTTTATCTCATTGAATGAATCAAATCTAGCATAAGAGCCTTAAAAACATGTTTAATAAGTACAGGGCAAGTATAGGAGACTAAAAAGATTCAACCACACTTCACAACTATAAGGTAGGATAACAAAACTAACAAACCAATATCTAAAATGTTAATATGAAAGTGTAAATCAAATATTAAATTTTAGGCTCAGTGGAAGGGTACAGTCATTGGTTTCTCAAAACAGTATATATAAAAAGCAGAAGTTTAACAGGCTTCTCAGTAGAGAGTGATATAGAAGAACTATCAAAGTGAGCCCACAGTTTAGCAAAGATGACACACGTTTTTGTGCCCTGTATATTTTTTTCACCATTTTCACTAACTATATATTCTCTGCAACCAGCCTTTCTCTACTCCAAACTAAGGAAAAGAAACAAACTGCTTTCATTATTTCTGTTTGACAAAACATATGAAAACAGTAGTTCTATAAACCTATGTACATCATAACAGGAAGCAATCCTATTTTAATGTTTATTTAAAAAGTTAAATAGACTCAAGTCATTAAAACTACTCAATTCATTTGAAGCTTGCAAATAAGGCAGCCACATCCCTAATTTACTTAGCAGATTCACCTAGTTGGTTAGAACTTCAGAGATTACTTCTCTTATTAATGTGCAAAATAATTAGGAGGCTAATTCTCATTTCCCAGAAAAAGAATTTTTAAAAGCAAATCTGCCCTATACTAGAGGCTTAATTCAGTCATATTTGATCAGTTTCTTTTTTCTTCTCATGTCTTTGTTTGCTAGAAGAGAACAAATGGATTAAAACTGGTCCTGAAGTTCTATTTTTACACTTTGTCTTGAAAGTACAGCATAAAACATTTATTTTTTTTAAATAAATACTTTCCCTGACAAATAAACATTAGTTTGAACTACTTTCGTTAAAACACAGGCATGCAGAAATGAGGAACTAGGAGGTTCTTTCAGGAAAAACAATGAAAAAATAAGATTTCATCTGGCCTTCCCATCATCACTTGAAGAATTGTTTGGTAGTTACATCATCAGAAAATAAAATACTATCCTCTGAGGACCCCTACTCTTTACAAAAAGGAAAGAGAAGGTTTGAAGTCTAAATCACCCTCGGGATGTCTCAAAAAAAAAAAAAAAATCCAAAAAACTAAAAAAGGCTTCTGGCTCCCTCTCCCGCCTCCCCCCAGCAACCAAAAAACAAATGTAACAAAAATATATTTACAAAAGTTTAAATAAGAATAACAGGATGTGCATTTAAGAATCTGAAGCAATAACAGGAGCTTTAAAGCCCCAGAGGGAGAAAAGTTACTAAAGGATTGACCATGACCCCCAGTGACTTGGTTAGCCAGGCAGGAGGGCGCCGGCGTCCCGGGCCCGCAGCCCATTCCCCTCCGCGGGGAGCCAGGGACTGACCGTCCGTTCACACGGTCCGAGCGTCGGCGGACCTGGGGCGCATTGCCCCTGCTGCACCGCCGCCGCCGCCGCCGCCGCCGCGGATCCGGCTGTCATCCGCGCCCCCGCCTCCCGCGCCGCACACGCGGAGCGCCTTATAAGGCAGCGCAGTGACGTAACGCCCTTAGGCCGGGCGCGCTCGGCGCCCCGCTCGCATTGTTCGGGCGACTCCCGGAGCGCGCACAGCCGGCTCGCAGCGCCGCGAGACTGCGGCCCCCTCCGGCCCCCGCCCGACCCCGGCGCAGGCAGCTCAGGTAAGCCCGGGAGAGCCGCTCAGCTCCAGCAAGGCGCATAGCTGTCAGAGAACCAGGCGGACTGTAAGTGGCTTTTAAAGTTAGCATCACCAACTGCAGACAGGTTTCGAAAAGCGCGTCCAATGAACTCTAGGTTCAAAACCTTTTTAAACTCACACAGAACTTAGAAAGTTTACTCCAACCGAAAAAAACACATACGGGATTTGATTTTAAATGACGAGTGCTGGGGGATGACTATATATTACATACTCTCTCCAAGTGAGCCACAACTGAATCCTGCCTGTGTTGAGAAATCTTTGGGAAAGGGTGGTGGGGGGTAGATATATTGTAATACCACAACTCAATCTCCTTATCTCTCCTCGGACTTGAATTCCCTTATGTCTTAGAAGAGCGAAGTGCGAAACACTACCACATGGTAGTGGATTTATTAGTGCCGATTCTCACTCCCTCCCCTTTGTGAATCTTCATATAAAAGACTAGAAAAACACTTAGAAATACATCTTGTAATTAGGATGAATCTAACTTAAAAAGCTGAACACTTAAGCTTCAAAACTTACAAACTCTAATCTGTCTTAAAAGCATTTGCCAATTTGTACATGGACGTAACATAATTTTGAGTTCCAACTTTTTACTTCAACTCCAATCAATGGATAAATGACAAACTGCACTGAAAATTAAAGATAATGCTAGTTTCTCTAGAGTAATATTTTGGACAATGGTTTGTTAGTAGAAATGCTAATTTAAAAGGTAAAGCCTGTAGAAGAATTTTGTTAATCAGTGGCATTTTGAACTTTAAGTTACATCTAAGCCCCGAACAGGCTATTGCTATAAATGGACCCTTACCATATGATAATTAAACACCTGGATGAACATCTGCATATTTTACTTTACTTTTCAGAATAAAAATTAGCAGAAGAGTTAAAAAAGAAAATATGCTATGTCACATTTAAAACATTGGAATAAGATGAAAAAACCATTTATCACTCAAACTTTATTTGGTTTGAACATATACTGTAAAATAAAATTTAAGAAATGTATGACAATTATTTCCCTTTTTAAATAGCATCTATATTTAACTTATCACTTGAAACAGCATTTTCTACATGCCCAAAATTTGGGATTTATCTGTTTCTAGTAATTCCTGTGGTTGAGTATTTTAAAGCTTATAATATTGGTGCCTACTACTTTTGCTTCATGGAATTTTGTTTTGTTTTGTTTGCTAATTTTGTTTGGAGCAATGCAAGATTTGGTTTCAGTATTCTAAAAGAAAAATTATATGTTATTTGGTCTGAAGATAGGCTATGTAAACTGCAGGTTAGTATGGAAAAGTAGGATTTCCCTAAAACTATTATTTCAAATCTAGGGAAGCCTACCATAATGAGAAGAAAGCGGGGCCAACACCCAGGTCACTGTGAAGTACGAAATATGCAATAGAAAAGTTGTTTATTTGATACAGGCTGTTAATTGGAAATGGAAAAATTCTTACTTTGGTAAAAAGATATTCCACTCTTTTGGAACTGATAGAAGAGGAGGGAAACAGAAACCATCAGTTATTGTTTCAGCTATACCCAGAGTGCCATCTGTACCATAAACTATAGCTCAACTGTTGAAAATCATAACCTCTATTAAATCTCTAACAGCTGTGTTTCCCAGGGTCTGCATTTTATTTTTTTTAAATAGGCAAGCATCATTTTTTTACATCTTTAAATGACACACTTCAATATTCCACACTTTTTTCCATTTATTAACTATAAAGCATGGCTCAAAGAACAAATAAGACCCTTTTAAAACTGAAAGTTAAACAAGATTTATTGTGGATACATTATCACACAGTGGGCTCTCTGAATGAGCATTAGTCCTTGGGACAATCTATATGATAGAAAAAATATTTTAGATAGAATGAATGTAAATTTTTACATTTCCAAATAAAGCAAATATTAATTTTATGCTTAACAAATTCATTTGTCCTTTTATGGCAATTAAACTTAAATGTGAAGCACTGATATTTTTGTGATATTTTCCTAATGCTGTGATGGAGTCTACAGAAAGAGCCAATATGAAAACACAGATCAAGCTTTGGACTTCTTAATTTCCAAGTCCAGTTGCAATTCCCATAAATTTACCTTCTCAAAAGGCTGTGAATTTTGTTTTATGGTTCTTACTGCCCCTTCTCCCCAGAAAAGTGACTTTGGTAATAAATGGATTTTGAGGTAAAAAAGTGAAAATGGAGAACCAAGAATAAAATTCCATTTTCTTCTTAGGTCATGTTCTGTGTATATCTAATGCTTTAGAGCAAAGTGAATGCTTTTACAAGGTGAATAGAGAAAAAAATACAGCCTCCTCTTTAAGGGGAAAAGGAAGGGAGGCAGGAAGAGAACTATTTATAAAAACTGGATATTGTGGCATAATAACCAGAAGATGTAAAGCAATATTGTTCTCAACCTGCTTCACGTACTGAAATCTGTTGTTCACATAGCTGGTCATTATATTTGAAAAATCTAACACATCTTACCTTATCCTCTTGGGTATATCGTTAATTTTAAAAGATTTTTAAAGTTTATTTAATTTGTCTTTGACTATGAATGTAGCTTCAATTTAATCTGGTTAGTTTCTGTAAATTATGTTTCAAATAAGGATTTAAAGATGAAGAGACACTGCATAAGCAGCCAGCATCACACACTTTAAAAGAAATATTTCTATGGCTGCCTCTGCCATCACTACAGTATTTATACGCCCACCAACTCAATCACTTACATTTACTATGTGCTGGTCAGTTTCTACTTCGAATGTTAGGTGCACTAATTCCTACAGGATCATCCCAACACTGTTGTAAGCCTTCCTACATCCCTCTTTTTCTTAAAAAGCAGAGTTGAGATTCTCTCTCCCTGGCTTTCTTCTATGCTAACATTACCTCTGATTGGGAAAGCTGAGCAAAACAAAAGTGGAAAGACTCTCCAAGGAAAGTCCCTTGGTTCTTTTTCAGATATGGGAGAAGCATTCCCTTTTCATGCTTGTTCTCTCAGATGCTTTAGCAGATTAAGATAGGACAGGAGCAGTTTTAATTCTGAGCCCCAAAAACAGAGAGTAACACATTAGCAGTGTTCTATCTCCAGTCTGACCATCCTCACATTCCTACTCCGTATTGGTTCCAAAATCAGATTAACTCTTAAAGATACAATTACTATTTTTTAATGATAAACTTGAGGAAGGGTGTGTGTGTGTGTGTGTGTGTGTGTGTATGTGTGTGTGTGTGGTGGGGGATAAGGAAGTATGTAAAGAAATAGGTGTGTAAGTGTACCATTAGGGCAGGTTAAGGTGTAGCCAAACCCAACTTCTTGTTTCTGTTTATAATTTCTAATTCTAGCCTAAAGGACAGTTTTAACAGTAAAAGAGAACATAAACACTCAACTCCACAGATAGGAGTTTAAAGAAGAAACTTGGTAAGTTTTTCTATACAGACAATGGGATGCCCTAGGCCCCAGAGAGTCTACACACACTCTCTGTCTCTCTCTCTGTCAAGGAATGTCCACAGAGCTTTATAGGTGGAAGAAGCCTTGGAGGCCATCTGATCCAAATGCCTCACCTTACAAAAGAAACTGATGTACACAGTGTGACTTGGCTCAGAGACAGAGTTACTCAGAGGCAGAGCCAGAGCCCCCTGCATTCTTGGGCTACAGCCTTTGCTTTCTCCTTAAATTAGTGCAAGGAAGAGATGAGGGCAGAAGCCCCAGAAGAAGTCTTGGCACTGGAGGTGTTAATTTGGATATAAAATCCATTAAAAAAAAAGCAGAAAGGTTCAAAGTTCTTGTTAATAAATATAAGCAGTAACAAGGCAAGGGGAAAGGAGGGAGGTGAAAACCAGTAGAGTTCAACCAGGCTATTACAATGGAAGGGAGGTGATAAAAGGAAGACAAAACAAATAATAACTGTACTTAAAGGTCGTCCGGTGGCAAAGCCCACTCTGCTTAGAAGCTGAGTGGCTCCCCAGAAAGAATGTATGCTCTGTGTCAAAGACATTCAGGTCTGAACCACAACTTGACAACTGACCTCTTCTCAGCATCTTCCCACTAAGCATTCTACACTCCCCATACCTCCCCAGCTACTAGGTTCCCTTTCAAAACTCAGTGACTCAAAGCCTTTAAAACAACCTTCTCAAAAACTGCATAGGAAGTAACTAATGAAGGTTATAAGTTCCTGGTGATACTTACACCTTGCTTTACTTTCCTTCACACAATGCATTGCTACGTGACATTAAATTACATATTAACTACTTATTTGTCTATTGTCTCCGACACCTTGAGGGTCAGTTTTGCAACCAACTTTATTCCTAGCACCTGGCAAAGTATCTCGCTATAGTTAGTAGGTGTGTCACTGGGACAAGAAGGGTGTTGGATAAATGTACAAACAAATAAATTACAACCTAGAAGCTCCTTACTTTTTAAGAAAAGAGTATTTCTGAATACTATGGGCTAGGAAGGGCCTCTTCGTCGAGATTCTGTTTAGTAGCCTAAAACAAATCTCTGCCACTATCTGAAGTAACCACATAGAACTGACTACAAACACAAAAACCAGGAAACAAACCAGGCTCAGATGAAGTCAACACAGTGAAATCTACTTTGTACTATACACTACTTGTTGTGTAGGTAGACTAAATCAGATGCTTCTCTGCTCTCTGCCTACCTCCACCTGCCTGCCTCACGTTAACTTCCTCCCCCAAATAATGAGAATAAAGGTGGTGAAAGAGTACTAGGTGAATAGCTGTGGGGCATGGAATGGATGGGAAGCAAAATATGGATGAGCAGAGTGTAGTGGTTTTTGTCCTTAGGGAAGGGTAGGTTCCTCTGTTTTCCCTAATCTCTGTGCCTCAGCTGAAGGCCTACAAGATGCAGGGATTGGGCCCAAACAGCTTGTCCTTGCCATAACTAGAAACCAGCAGATTACCTTTTACGAAGCATACACTTTGATTCTGAAGTTTCTGTGGGGAGTTCAGTGAATCTGCCAGGTTTCACAGAAAAGGAGTGATTTTTCTGTATTTCAGTTAGCTAATTCCAATGTCAACCTTTGAAGCCAGCCTAGGGCTTATAACTCTTCTTCAGCAGCAAACATTGACTGAGTTATCTTTCAGGCACTGTGCTAAGCACAAGGCAGGACAACAGGCCCAGCAACTAAGTTCTCCACACACCATACCATGTCACTAACCTAGGTATACCTACTAACACTCACAGGCCCCATGTTGGTGACAGTGACTTAAGATCACCAGCAGCTCTTGCACAATGCTCCTGTCCCTGTTCTTTTTTTAATAGACTGATAAAGCAACATAGGTAAGACAGGTCAGCTGTACATAAAAATTAAGTGAAGGTAAACAATGTGGGACTGTTAAAGAAGAAACAAAACCAACCAGAACAGAGTCAATCTTTAAGCTTGCTTGTGTACTTACCAATGATACTAAATTGGCATGGACAAATAGTGTTATCTCAATGGTAAGACTAAAGAGTAGGAATAATGGTTCATAAATCCAAGTTCCCCTCTTCTTCTTGTCTCTACCATCTATTCCCTGGGTAAGCCTCCTGTAGCCTTGGCTTCCACAAACCTAAAAAAAGGAAACATTCATCCACCATAAGCATCTCTCAATACTGGGGAAGGATAGAATAATGAGCAGTAACCAGTAAGGGTACTCTGATTAACTGGAACTAAAGACTATATAAAAATATAAGCTACTGGTCATATCATTACAGAAAAATTAACTAAAGAAAATGGGAGGACTGTGAGGGGGAAAAGTCCACTCTTAAGCACAGAGAAAAGATTAACAGAACTGTAGTATTTGAGCCTGTGAGAGCTCCAAATCATTGCACCAAGAACAGCCTCAAAGATGAGGTCAGCCCTTCAAGATGGGCAGCTCAGACAGAAGCAAATCTGCCAGATTTACTGTATCTCCTGGCCCACCAGTCTTGGAACAAAAGTTTAAAGGTGAACTAAGTTTTTGTGTCTCTTTTTAAAATTCTTTTTTTTAATAAAATTCTTTTTTAAGTGAACCAAAACAAAAAACAAATCTCTGAGCAGAAATCATAAAAGCAATGTGAAACATTCATCACATTTGGGCTGACAAGACTTAAGTGACTGCTACTGTTATATGTGAAGAAAAGGAAGGTGCTGCTTGGCCTAGAAGCTTGAGAAGAGCAGAGAAAGTTCTTTCTTGCTAAAGACAAAGGGCCATGTAGTGAGATGCTATCCAAATCCCTTAGCCTTAGTTTGTTAGTCTGTTAACTGGAAATGGCAGAGGACGTAAATCACTCTGTGGAATTTTGAGAGAAGTAATCCTTTGGGGCTAAAGGGAAAATTATTCTTTAAAAATAATATTGATTCATTTATTATCAAGATAGTTAAACACTCATGTTATTAAAAGAAATACATTATGTTTGAGGTTGCATATTATCCTTTAGGCTTTCATGGAACTAGATAAATGGGGCAGACAGATCTTTTAGATAAAGGTGTGAATAATTCTGTCAAGTGATCTGGGGTTCCCACTCAATTCCCCTAAAATTATGCCTCACAAGATTCTTCTTACAATCCCATAAAATTCATTGGGCTGGGTAAAGATGCAAAGAATCACAAGCAAAGTTAAGATTCTCTGGCTGGACTTTCCCCATCTTGACTTTATTTAAATTTGTCTTCAAATGAATTCCTCATTTCACTAAAGGGTTGTCCCTCCTCAGAAGTGACAGGAACAAGAGGAACAAAACTTTACTTTTTCTTCTGTTCTAATAATAAGAGCAAATTCTGAGAACTTTAGGTATCATTCAGCCCAAGAAAGAGTTCTGCTCCCCTAAGAAATGGTTCTTCTCATCTCTCAATCATTTGGTCATCAAGTACATACTGAATTCAAACCCATGTGGGGGATACAGAGATACTAAATCCTTCACGGAGCTTAGAGTTAGTTCAAGAGCAAAATTAATATCCCAAAACAAATTAGAAAGTGGTATAAAACAATATAAAGTATTTGTGTCACAAAACTATAAGGGCTTTGGGGACTCAGAAAGGGGGCATCAGCCAGACAAGTTAGGGAACAAACATTCAAAGAAAAGATGGGACCTGAAATGTAAATGGAAGCTATTGAATGGAGTATTCCAAAAAGGATGGCAGATTTATTCCTTGGAAGTCTACTATGGAAATGGAATCTGAGGTTAAAAAAAAAAAAAAAAAAGGCTTGAACCAGGATCCAAGCATCCAAACTACGGTTTTTAAATCCAGTATATGGCCTTCAGAACAACCTGGACTTATGTAGAGAGGAAATCATCTCTTTAAAATGAAGATTAAATATGACAATAAAGCAATTGGCACAGTGCAGGACCCATAGTAGACATTCAGTGAATGGTACCTATGATTTTTCTAGTTAAGCCAGTCTGCCCACAGGATGGTGCTCCATCATCATCTGAGCTATAAATAGGGTTCCACCAGGTTAAGGCACAAGGGGTTGCCTTAGTACCAAAGAGTGGTGCTTTGTAGGATGCAGTCTGGAAGAGCTCATGTTCTCTTATACCCAGACATAAAGTGAAGTAAAGGATTAAGCCTTTTGGAGAGAATCCATGTATCTAGTGCCTAACCTCAGCTACTCTGAAAAGTGAGGTTATCTTTTATTCTGATTTCCCTGCTAGAAGGGAATCCCTCTTATGAGAAACCCACATGAGCTTTCCAAAGGGTGTTTAGTCACCTGAAATAAGAAACAAGTTGCTGAGTAGTTAAACGACCAAAGAGCAAAAGGCTTATTAAAAAAAACTAGCCTGGAATCTCCCTGTTTTACTTCAAAAGTCCCACCATGCCTGGGAGGCACACAAATAAAACAAATGGGTAAGACAAATCTTAACATTGGCTGAAGAGCTTATATCACATCCTAGCCACAGACAATAAAGAATCCTAGTCTAAGTACTAAGAGTCTAAGTACTTCTTCATAGGTGTTAATTTTTTTAGTTTTAGTGTACTTTCAAATTTAGCATAACATTTTAAGTGTCAGACACTGAAAAGATTTATTTCTTTACTTTTATAGCATACTTATATAACCTTGAATGACAGTACTTGACATATAAAGAACCAAAAATAAATCTGAATCCCATGAAATTCCAATTAAGGTCCCATGTAGTTATGAAGCATTGGGACCTAAAATCTCTTCTGATGAAACAAAATACACATTTTTAACATATGAATTGGTAGACAAGGCTATACAAAAAAGGGAGGAAAGGAGTTTAAAGGTTTGTGGGGGGTTTATTCTGTGGAACTGAGATTTGAGCATTATCAAAGGCTTTGTAAACCTTAGAGATCAAATTGTATAGCTTTCCCCATGTTGCAGCTGAGGTGAGAGGCAGATAAGGCAAAGTCATAGAGCTAAGTCGGTAGCATATTTTGGTCCAGCATTCCCTGTCCATTAGATACACAGCTCTTCTGAAAGTGGCTTTTCTGTTGTTTGAAAATTGGGGTTTGCTTTTTTTCTTTGTTTTCAGCTGTGAATGAGTGAACTTTAAAAGTGAAGAATAGTGAAATCAGTATTTGCAAAAACACTTTTTCAACTACTGCAAATCTGAATTAGTTTGACCTTTCTTGAAATTCAAATCACAAGGTCAGATATAGTCAGGGCAGAAATGGATGGGTATTCATATAGCACATATACAAGGTATACAACAGCCTTTTCTTTAATTCTGCCACAAACAGATTTCTCACAGGGATAAACATAACTAAATGGATGAAACTTGCTGAGGAACAAAATCAGCAGCAGACCCAAAGCCAAGGGAAGCAGAGTGTAGGGCCACTGCTTTCACCTCTAGCAGGTCTGCTGCTAACCACTGTAGCATCTTGATTGAATTGCCCCTTACTACATAAGGTTAATATTCTCTAGAACACATTCATCTGAAAAGAACCCAACTTAGAGAAGAGAAAATAAGATCAAACTCTGTGTTCATGCATTCTGTCTTCTCAATACTTGGGAATGGCAGAAAAGGAAAATCTAACCCAAATGCTTGGAACTGTCAGGGAAAATTAAACAAGGCTTAGATGACCAAAATAATTTTAATTTTTACAGTGCACACAAGGGGATGCAAAACACAGACCACACAAAAAAATGGTCATATACATTCCAAGGAATTCTAGATTAAAATGTTCCCACCTGTCTGTAATTAAACTTTACATATGGCCCATGCTATATAGCTCTCTAAAACATCATGGAGAAGACAGAAATCAGTCATCCTCACGAACTAGGAAAAGTGGGTAAGGGTAGATGGAGGATGTTCACTGTGGTTCCTGATCTGATTGTTTGCTCAGCAGGAAGCCAAGCCAAGCATCAGCCTTCATCCTCCAATAGCCCTGACCTGTGACTACTATTCAGTGCTATCAAATGTTCGTAGTCGCTTTGTCCCTTATTTACTGATTTACTATAGCTAAAATGGAAGGGGTGGGGGTGGAATTCTCTAGGGATCAAAATGTTTCACATTTTACTCTTGTGGCTCCTATTTAAAAGCCTGTTTCTCATGGCAAACTGTGTGACTCAGTAGTCACAATAAAATATAAGCCTCTGTTGTTGTGGTTTCTAAATTTCTGAAGTTTTAATTTCCCACTAACAAGTTAGGAAGCGTTTGGTTTCCCCAGCATACCATGTTAGCCGCTGCTTCTGTAAAGGCAGCCAGACTACACGGAGGTGAAAACCAGCGAACTCATCTATTCTGGCACGTGACTGCTCTCTGCTTTGGCCTTTTATGTTAAATCTGACAAACTGAACACCAGTGAATTAACGTATGAAAGCCAAATAAAAGAGGAAAGCCTTTTTTTTTTCTTAAAGACTTACAGGAACTAGGGGCTTAAAAAATTTTTTTTTTTTTGGCTCAGAATAAGATTTGGAAAAGGATATACTCTTTGTAACCTTTTAAAGGAGAGAAAATTCAAGAAAGAAAAGTAACCTACCAAAGAAAAAGTGTTTAGAGAAAGGAATTATACTAATCCTCCAAAATACCTATTCGTAATATCTGAATGAAAATAACCTGTGATCTGGGAAGAGAAAAAAAAGGGACTAATGGAGATTAAAAACAAAGAAAATTCTGCAGCTACACCAGAATGCTCTTCTAAAGAATCCATGCCTGTTTACCTCAATCCACTAAGACACAAAAGAAACATCCAAATATAGATGAATTTTGAACAATAGGAGAAATGCAAATAAATATCCTTAGTAAGATAAAGCACATGCACCCACACTTTTACGGGTATATAGTATTATGCCCTTGAAGTCTGCCTGAGAAAAGGCTGCCTGTTAAAAATATTTTCCGAGAACTTTAAGTTCCTTGAAATGTTCAACGGAAATGGTATTTATGACAAACCCACCTCCTCTGGGGAACATGAGATGTTTTTACTGGCAAAGTCACAATTTTTAAAACCATCCAAAAATATTTATGAATTTATGCCAAATGACTAAACTTGCTTTATTATTACAGTGATTAGGAGAATATTTGTTACTGTCTCATCATCAAGGCTCAAAGTTATCCTGAGCCTACACAGAAATACTGTGACAAAACAGAGGACTGTAAGCGGCAGTGATTTTCTGGGCCTTTGACAGACAGAATATTACAACACAATTACTGCCAGGAGAGGCTGGTACGTAAGATATATGAGATAGGGCTATGGGTGTATGTCATGGTGGTGAGAAACAGGATTTGGAGTAAAAACTGTATTGGCATTCTGGTTCTGCCAATTAACCAGCAGAACCTTTGGCAAATTATCTAACTTCTAAGCCTCAGTTGCTTTTTTTGTGAAATGAGGACAATAATACTTGCCTCCAATGACTGTTTCCAGGACTAGCATGGTATATGGCATATAATAATTGTTCAATAAACGGTAACTTATTCATTGACTGTAGAGGGGAAGGAACTACTTATGTGTCTACTGCTTATAGTTACAACCTTAATCCTTAACATAGTACTCAGTTCAAAAGTAGAATAGGTATTTGTTCAAATATTTACTGAATACCAATTAAGTACCCAGTACTGTTCCTGAACTAAAAATATAGTATTGAATAAAACTGACAGTAACTGACCCGTTATTGAATAAAACACACACACACACACCCCTACCCACTTGCATTAAGTTTATATTCTAGTAGGAGAGACAGTCAATGATCAAATAAGTAAAATACAGTATACCAGATGGTACTAGATGAGATGAGGGAGATGAGTGGCTCCCTGGGGAGGTAACCAGTACAAAAAACACAGGCCCTGTTGTGTTCAGGGAACAAGGAAGGTGGTGTGAGGAAAGACAGGAGGAGTCAAGGAGCCAAGTGGGGGGGGGTGGGGAGAGTTGAGGAATGAACAATTGAACACTGAAAACATGGGATGGGAGAAAGAGGAAACTCTTTTAAGGTCAGTGCTCTTGGGTGTCTAGCATGTAGTCTGGTTTAAGTGAGAAGAACACATGCTTTGCAGTTAGTGCTCTTTGGTAATTCTTTAACCTGTCTATATTCTAGTTTTTTGGTTTGTACCCTCATCTGTAAAATGGAAATAATACTTCATAACATTGTTATAAGGATTAAGATCAAGTGGCAAAGAGTAGACCTTCAATATGCTTGTCTGTTTCTATAAGCTAAATCCTGCACTGGATAGTAGGAATTGGAATCTTCCAGTTTCCAGTTCCAGGGTTACCATAACAATGGCCTTGCATGTTATGCAATCTGCCTGGGCCTCAGTTTCTCAACTAAGAAAAGACAGATGCTACACACAGACATTTTAAAGACAGATATACAATAATCAAGGCGATGTTATTAAAATTACAATCAAATATTATTATTACAATTTATCTTAAAATTACCTTTATATGAAATTTCTTTTATTTTAAAAGCTTTAAAACAGTAAAAGTATATGACTGTCTATATTATTTGATTTAAAAAAGCCTACAAATTTTAATTTCTTTAGCATGAAGTTGTAAAGATTTTATTTAGCAGTCATGCTGATTTTTATTCCTTTTTCCAACCCCTGCTTAAGAATTCTGATGTAATGGAAAGCTCTCCAAGAAAATGTTTAACTGCAAAAATCAAGGTGACAGACGAACAGTTACAGAATGCTACTTCTTGTATAAAGAAGAATACGAATCTTTATTTGTATTTGCTTGTTTACTCATATAAAGACATTCTAGAAGTACCTATAAGAGAAAATATGTACAGTGGTTATAGGTTGGGAAAGGGGTATGGGTAGATGAAGGATGAGGTGGGAGAAAGACAGTTTACCTTTTAATATACATACTTTTAAATACGTATTATATATTTAAGAATGCTAATCTGCAATCCAAAACTGAAGTTCATACTTGCTTAGAGTTAAAACTGAGCCAAATAATTACAAAGTTAATTATATAACAATATGAAAACCTCAAACGACTTGTTTCTCAGACAATTTGGGTGTTCTTCAACCTGTTACTTTATATTTTTTTCCAGATTGCTCAACAAAAAATATTATAAAACATCCTCAGTAGTCTTCTCCACATTTTTCACTAGGGAAACCATACCTGGCAGGAAGCAGCATATCCAGAAAAAGACTGTTCCCTCCAGGTCTGCACCAAATCAGTCAGCCCACACTGCCTCTGAGTACCCAAGTAGACAAGTCTAAGAGTATCTGATCCCAGCAAAGAAAGTGTATGTTTAAACTCAAGGAATGAAGAACAGGCGTACGATGAGCAGAACATTAGAGAGGCTTTGGGAAGGTGAGCTACTAGCATCCATTGGGATATACTGGCATTTCACTGAATAATGAACATTCACATTATTCTTTTCCATGAAGGGAGAAGAGCTGTGGTCTGTAAACCAAAGAGAAATGGAAAATACTGGCTAATCCCAAATACATCTGAGCAGCAGATAATGAAAAGGAGTATGAATATCAGAGACAACAGGGATCTAATAGAAGCTTTCAAAAAAATTACCTATGCCTTAAAATGGTCGTTCTCCACTAAAGATGATTTTTGTCCCCAGGTTTTTTGCAATGTTGAGAGACATCTTTTGGTTGTGACAACTGAGTTGGGGGTTACTGGCTTATTCCAGCATTCAGTAGGTAGAGGCCAGGGATGTTGTTGAACATCCTACAAAGCACAGAACAGGCCCCATAACAAAGAATTATTCAGCCCAAAATGTCAGCGGTGTCAAGGCTGAGAAACCCTGGCCTAAAATGACAATCATTGTGGCTAACTATGTGTGTGGCTAAAAAGATCCATTAATGGCCTGAAAGTAGATCACGGTAAACAGATTAGGTAATCATATCTTTCATTCTAGTATGTATTCTGATTCTCTCTCCTAGGCGACTCCTACTTTAGGCCAGTCCACTGTGCCTGAGGTGCTCTTCTATTTTGCCTCACCATCACAGTTTCCTACTTCTAATAGTAACTGATATGTATTGTGACAGGTAGTATGCTAGGGGCTTTTATATGGATTTTTTTAAAGATTTTATTTATTTATATGACAGAGAGAGACACAGTGAAAGAGGGAACACAAGCAGGGGGGAATGAGAGAGGGAGGGGGAGAAGCAGGCTCCTCGAGGAGCAGGGAGCCCGATGCGGGGCTCGATCCCAGGACCCCGGGATCATGACCTGAGCTGAAGGCAGGTGCTTAACGACTGAGCCACCCAGGTGCCCTATATGGATTGTTTTACTTAATCCTCAGAACAACACTATTATGAGGGAGTCTCCAGTATTATCCCCATTCTACAGATGAAGAAAGTGAGACTCGTAGAAGTTAAATTGCTTGCTCAGTCATACTAGATAGAAGCAGGAAAGCCAAGATTCAACTCTGGCTTGAAAATTGAACCCCAGAATCTGAATTTTTCCCCCAGCACTACCCTACCTCCCTTCTATTGCCTCTTTTCCATTGGTGCTGCATCGCTGGCAAGTATACTTGCTCCCTGTCAGGTATCCTGCCTGTCCCTTGCCACTCAGCTACATGCAATGTTTACTGCCATCTACTGCTAGGGCAGTAGGGAGGACATGAGCTCTATCCTATAGAAGGCTACCTTGGGGCAAAAGGATAAGATACAGAAGACAAATCAGAAGGAGTACAAAATCAACCACAGAAAGGGAGGAAGGAATGGAAAGAATGATAAAGTGTTAGGAACCTGGGGACAAGCCCAATATTATCACCACCATCACCAACTTAAACTTAAAGGCAGCTCTGTATGTAAGGCACCCTCAATAATACAGAAGCACACACATATCTGTGGCAACCCAAGGCATCACATGCTGGGTAGTTTTTTTGAATGCTTCTCTGTAGAGAAAGACAAGGCAGCAAGGGGAAGGTGTGGTTGGCCCAGGTAGGCCTTAAAAGATCAGGGAGATGTCCACCTAAAACTCAGTCAGCCAAGGACCTGAAGTCTCAATCTGATGAAAGATAGATAGGCTAGGGTTTTGTGTGTGTGTGTGTGTGTGTGTGTGTGTTTTGTTTTGTTTTTGGCATAGTAGCAATCGAAATGAAAAGTCTGAAAAAGAGAAAATGTTAAAATATTGATCTGAGGGATCTTTTTCAAATAATTAAGAACCTCATTCAGAGTATGTGAGGGGGTAAGAACACAAAAAGAAGAGTAAGGTTCTTCAGTGTAGTACTGTATTCACAGTAATTGGTTTTTTAAAAGCTCCTTCTTTATAGCAATAATCAAAGCAAGGCAAAAAAATCCATTTGAGTAGATATTTTTTAATATGAATAATTAAAATGGGGGATGGAGAGGCATAAGATTAGTGGTATTAAATGAACATCCATCATCCAATGGTTTCATCCAATGAAAGCTCCTTAACTGACAGTATGGCACTGAAGAAACAACACATAATTCAGGTTCTAAGTAATTATCCTAGTACAGATTTACATGTGCTGTTCTTATTGTCACCTCCATGTTCCCATTTCCTCTCCCAAGCCTAAACTGAGCATCTTTTCAAGTCTCCACCCGGCCCTTTGACTGGGTGTGGAGTCTTTTCTAGCCCAGATTCTATGGTCTCAAAATGAAAATATTCTCCTTGCAGCCTTACTTCCCAAGCTCTCTGCGTGTGAGCTCTCAAAGTGGCCTTTTTCTGATTCTGAAACCACACCTTTCAGCAATTTTTCTTTCTAGGAGACACTGGGTCTCACTCAGTTTCTTTGTTCTTTTTTCCTGTTTTTAAGAGTGAGATTTGCCCCAACCCCGTCCCTCTGTTCAATCTGAGGGTTTCACAGGCTCCTGTAAGGATACTGTTTTTCTGCTAAAAGCTTGCAAGCTCCTTATAATTAATAGGTCATTTGACTATTTGCATCTTATTATTTCACTTCCCCTAATCCCTGGGGATCCAAACAAAATTGTTCAGATAATGCAAAGTCCTGACTCACGGTGCCCCATTTTTACAATATATTCCTCTGACACCAGCTAAAACCTCCTCTGTCACTTCTTGCCCCAATTCTTGTTTCACAGTGAAGGAAAGTAGTAACTCAGCTTGCTGGGTCTGGACCCATTTATGGTGTCTCTAAATGATCTCAATGATGATGACAGGATCTTCAATAACAAGGACATAAAGCAGACACAGATGTACACTCATACTCAGCTAGCAGATGCCAAAAAAAGTGTTACTGTTCTTCTAGATCTTGCTGACCAAGTCAAATGAATTGAGCATTACATTATGACTATGGTATGCTGTAGCTGTAATTTTTAAAAAACCTTTGACTTGTGAGAGAAATAAAAGGAAGCAGCACACATTGAATAAAAAAGACTGGTCATAGCTATTTTTATGAGTGCTCCTAAAAATCAGACTAAACAGTGAAAAGTCCCATTGAAAAAGGGAGTAGAGCAAAGAAACATAAATTATAGGCCTGATTATCAAGAACCTATCTCAAGCTAAGGAAGCTTTCCAAAAAATTGCATATAATTTCTCTGCAAACTGCTTAGAGCTCTGTGGTTATTTAACTATGAATGAATGTAGCTGCTATCAATGCAATGCAACAATTAAAAGTATATATTAGATAAGAATTGCTAAAAGATATGGTGGAATATAATCATAACCACACTATGAAAGTCTAGCCATGAGAGCAGATACGAAAATGAATAAAACAGTGTGATGTATGTAGTTTCTGCTTTAGTGATTAACATTTAAGTCAGAAAGAAAACGTAATGTATTAAACTAGTTCTGGAAGAATAAAAGCAAATATAGAAGCTGAGGCCCATCAAAGCGAAGTTACACACTTAGGACTAGAATGAAAGGTGCAATATTTCATATATCTTAAGAAAAGACCAAACAGAATTTGGTATCATCACACTATGTGTTTGTTGATGGGAAACCATTATAAGTTATGACCAGAGCTATGCAAGTATACAGGTTTCCAGGTTTTGACAGAAAAAGGGAAACTGACAAATAACAAGCACAGTACCTTGCACATGGTAGGTGATCACTGTAACTGCTTCATAAAGATCTGAAATGAATTAAATGTCAGCTGATCTGCACAGCACTGTGGATGGATGCATTTTAAAAACAAGGCAATTCAGCGGTTTCCATGACCTTATTTCAAATTATGGTTTCAAACAAAACACAATATTTTATGGAGACAGTTTTGTCATTTAGGATTTTTCTAAGAACTGGGAGAGAGGTACTGAAGACAGAGGATCTTCTACCTATCCAAGGTAGGGAACAAACAACTAATTTTATTAATGATGGGAACACTGGAGCAGCGACTAGGTCAGTGAATCTGGATGAAGTAAAGGGTTCACTCACTGCAGAAGCTGACAACCCAAACTAGAGGCTTTTCCAGAGAAAGACATATTTGTGATTTATGCTTCAACTGTCTATCCTCGAGAGAAATTGTTCTCAAAGTGTGGTCCCTTTCAAGAGCTCTGCAAGTTCAAAGTTATTTTTATAATAACACTATCTTTTTCACTCTCATTCTCTTACAAGTGTACAAGTTTTCCAGAGGCTACATGACATGTTGTGATGTCATTGTTCTGACACCTGACAGAATGTGTGAAAAAGAATTGAGACCGGTTGTCCTCAGTTAAGCCAGACACTAGAATTTGCAGAAACAGGAAATGATGCAACTCTTCCCACTTAGTTTTTTGGTTTGAAAAAGTTATTTTTCATAAAACATGTTGGTATACAATGGCTTATTATTTTTAATGAATAAATACACAAACATTAAAAAAATCTTAGTCTGGATTTCTAATACAGTTAATATTGATAGATATAAATCATATAATCAAAAGCTTTTTAGAGTCATCAATAATTTTTAGAAGTATAAATGAGTCATGAGACCAAAAAGTTTGAGAACTACTGCCCTGGAATCTTTACTGAATTGCACTGGAACTATCTGCTCATTCTTTCCCAACAGCCTACAAATGCTTTGAGAACAGGAACGAACCCTCTCCTGTTCATTTCAGTATAGCCCCGGTACCAACTATAGTCCTTTGTTGTTTGCAAATTAAATGAACAAGTCTTGCCATATTCATAACATCAAAAACTTAAATTCAAGATCCATATAATAAATACAGTGGAGTACATGTCTCCTAAAAATGACAGATGAGAAGGTAAGCATTCTCTGAAGTTGTTCCCTACTTACGTATTGATTTCTACAGCTAACGGAAACAACACAATGCCATTAATGGCTTGTGGAATTGGTTTTATTGCTTGATAATCACCCTACATTTATTTATATGGGCCAGGTGTCAGAAAAACTGGAAAAGAATCTGGAAAAGTAGAAACATGTGGTCAGATTATAGATGAATATTTCCTTTCCAATTTCACTTGCTGTTGCTGATTAATGTTGCTTGTGTAATAAACATATTAGTCCAGTAGAGCTCTGGACTGTAAGGAAAAAATAAAAGAACTGTTCCTTTGTTTGCAGAGATGAAATAACCAAAGGAGAGTGAGGGGCTAGGGTGTGGACATTTATCACCAATCTCTCTTCTCAAACAAGCAAACACATGTAGTTCCAATGCAGGAATCTAAAGGAAGAAGAGATGTTGCAATAGTCTCAATTCTTTCTGAAGTCCAATAATGTACTTGGAATTCAGAGTATATGGGAAAACCATTTATACCTCATTTTCTTAAACATTTAAATCCATGCATATAGTAAATACTAGAGCATCTTCTTTTAAAAAAATGAATAAAATTATTCAGGACAATGCTACAGTATTTTCCACAGGAAGGTATATTTGTTCATTCCTTCATTCATTCCAAAAACATTTGATACCCTCCATATGTAAGGGGCTTTGTGGTAGACATATTTGTAGAAGAAACAAATGAATCAGACATGTGCCCGTTTTTTTTCTTTTTTTAATTTTATTATGTTATCTTAGTCACCATACATTACATCATTAGTTTTTGATGTAGTGTTCCATGATTCATTGTTTGCATATAACACCCAGTGCTCTGTGCAATACCTGCCCTCCTTAATACCCACCACCGGGCTAACCCATCCCCCTACTCCCTCCCCTCTAAAACCCTCATTTGTTTCTCAGAGTCCATAGTCTCTCATGGTCTGTCTCCCCCTCCGATTTCCCCCCCTTCATTTTTCCCTTCCTACTATCTTCTTCTCCTTTTTTTTTTTTTTTAACATGTAATGTATCATTTGTTTCAGAGGTACAGGTCTGTGATTCATCAGTCTTACAGAATTCACAGCGCTCACCATAGCACATACCCTCCCCAGTGTCCATCACCCAGCCACCCCATCCCTCCTACCCCCCACCACTCCAGCAACCCTCAGTTTTTTTCCTGAGGTTAAGAGTCTCTTATGGTTTGTCTTCCTCTCTGGTTTCATCTTGTTTCATTTTTTCCTCCCTTCCCCTATGATCCTCTGTTTTGTTTCTCATATTCCTCATACCAGTGAGATCATATGATAATTGTCTTTCTCTGATTGACTTATTTCGCTTAGCATAATACCCTCCAGTTCCATCCACGTCGTTGCAAATGGCAAGATTTCAGTTTTTTGATGGCTGCATAATATTCCATTATATATATATACCACTCTTCTTTATCCATTCATCTGTTGATGGACATCTTGGCTCTTTCCATAGTTTGGCTATTGTGGACATTGCTGCTGTAAACATTGGGGTGCACGTACCCCTTTGGATCACTACATTTGTATCTTTGGGGTAAATACCCAGTAGTGCAATTGCTGGGTTGTGGGGTAACTCTATTTTCAACTTTTTGAGGAACCTCCATACTGTTCCAGAGTGGCTATGTGCCCGATTCTTTTTTTTTTTTTTTAAGATTTTTATTTATTTATTTGACAGAGAGAGACACAGCAAGAGAGGGAACATAAGCAGGGGGAATAGGAGAGGGAGAAGCAGGCTTCCTGGAGAGCAGGGAGCCCAATACAGGGCTCGATCCCAGGACTCTGGGATGATGACCTGAGCTGAAGGCAGAGCTTAATGACTGAGCCATCCAGGCGCCACCCCCCCTTTTTTTAAAGATTTTATTTATTATGTGCCCAATTCTTAAGAAGCTTATATTTTAGTAGGGTACATTGTAATGCACATAAATAAGACAAAATCAAAAGTGGTGAAAATTATAAATTATTATGGGTATGACTGGCTTAGAACATTTAGACAAACCATCTGTTTCATATGTATTATATGATCAATATTAGTAACAGTGTCTCACACAGAGGAGATAAAATATAGTCACACATGTGTGCTGACATATGTGTATGTAAATAAAAACTAAAAAGACCTTCTGAATGTATAATTTGTAATAAAGAACCAGCCTTATGGTTAGTACCAAAGAACATTCAAGATGACAGATGTGATATTTTTGGAAAAACAAGGAACTGGTATTGCACATAATAATAGTGATAAACCACAGTAAATTCTAACAGTTCTAAGCCATAATAGAAAACCTAAAGAAAAGCTGTAATAAGACACTGCTTTAAGCTAGTTTGGATTTAACTACCTCAATTTGTGTCCATAAAACCAGCTTCTACAACCTGTTTTTAAGTGGACAGGATTCAGTGAATATTCCTATAATATTGTGCTATCAGTACTTGAACATGAATATAAGTGCTACAAGACAGTAGTCTTCAGACTGGGGTACACTACCCTGAGGGTACACAAAGACTTTCCAGAAAAAGTGCTTGTGCTTTCAGTTCTGCAACAATCCTTTCAAAACAGTCTTGTAACTTAAAATTTTACCAAATGCATCTTCTGGTCTGGAAACTTCTCTGGAGCACAGCACAGACAAAGGGACAACTACAGAAAGACTGACTCCTGTAAGGGTCCCCAAGAGAGCAGGGCAGAAACAGCTTCAGAACCAGTGGAGGAAGCAGTGCTTGTTTCTTCATCTGGGAACAACTCAGGGCAAGCTGCTGTGCCTCATCTCTTTTAGGAGTGAAATGGTTGCCAAAGAGATACGTATTTACACATTTACTTAAGTTGAAAAATGAAGTCAGACTATTCCTGAATGTCTGATTTAGGTGACTGGTTTGCCAATGGTGACTTTTTTAGATTATATGGCAAATGTTAATTATATCTTCTGCAGTTATTTAAACCTTGAGTATGAATTTGTAGATGGCAGCTTTAAAATGTGTGAAGAGATACTTAGTTTTTAAAAATCCTTTTAGAACTATCAGAAAGATGAATTAAGAGAACAGTCCCATTTTACAATAGCAGCAAAACAAAGTACTTAGAAATAAATTTAACCAAGAAGGTAAAAGATCTGTACAGTGAAAACTGTGAAACACTGATTAAATAAACTGAAGAAGACATAGAAATAAATAAATGGAAAGAAATTCCATGTTCACAGACTGGAAGAATTAATAATACTTTCCAAAGCAATCTACAGATTCAAGGTAATCTCTATCAAGATCCCTATGGCATTTTTCACAGAAATACAAAAAAAACAATCCTAAAATATATATGTAAGCACAAAAGACCCTGAATAGCCAAAGCAATCTTGAGAAAGAAGAACAAGGCTGGGGGTATCATGATCCCTGATTTCAAACTATATCACAAAGCTACAGCAATCAAAACAGTATGGTATTTGCATAAAAAGCAGACACAGAGATCAATAGAACAGAAAAGAGAGGCCAGAAAAAAAAAATCCTAATATGGCCAATTAATTTTCAACAAAGGAGCCAAGAGTATGCAGTAGGGAAAGGATCTCTTCAATAAATGGTTCTGAAAAAACTGGATATTCACATATAAAAGATTAAACTGGACCACTATCTTACATTACACACAAAAATCAATTGGAAATGGATTAAAGATTTGGATGTAACACCTGAAACTATAAAACTCCTAGAAGAAAACATAGTGGGTAATCTCCTCGCTATTGGTCTTAGCAGTTTTTTTAATTTTATGCCAAAAGTGAAGGAGATGAAAGACCTGTATTCCAAAACTATAAAAGATTGATTGAAAAAATAGAAGATGACACAAAAAATGGAGATATTCCATGCTTATGGATTGGAAGAACCAATATTGTTAAAAAGTCTGTACTATCATCCAATGCAATCTACAGATTTAATGCAATCCCTATCAAAATACCAACATTTTTTCACAGAACTAGAATAAATAATACGACAATTTGTATGGAGCCACAAAAGACCCTGAATAGCCAAAGCAATCTTGAGAAATAACAGAGCTGGAAGTGTCACAATCCCAGATTCCAAGATCTACTACAAAGCTGTAGTAATCAAAACAGCATGGCATGGGCACAAAAAACAGACACACAGATCAGTGGAACAGAATAGGCCAAGGAATAAACCCATACTTATCTGGTCAATTAATCTATGACAAAGGAGGCAAGAATACACAATGGAGAAAAGACAGTGTCTTCAATAAATGGTGCTGGGAAAACTGGACAGCTTATGCAAAAGAATAAAACTGGACCATTCTCTTATACCATACACAAAAATGATCAAAATGGATTAAAGACCTAAATGTGAGACACGAAACCATAAAACCCTAGAAGAAAACATGGGCAGTAATTTCTTTGACATCAGCCGTAAAACATTTTTGTAGATATATCTCCTCAGGCAAGGGAAGGAAAAGCAAAAATAATGAAATTCCATCAAACTAAAAAGCTTCTACACAGCAAGGAAACTGTCGACGAAACAAAAAGGTAACCTATGGAATGGGAGAAGATACTTGCAAATGATATATCCAATAAGGGGTTAATATCCAAAATATGTAAGGAACTCATACAACTCAATAGCAAAAAACCAAATAAATTAAAAAATGGGCAAAGAACCTGAACAGACATTTTCCCAAAGAAGACATACATATATATGGCTAACAGGTACATTTCCCCATCAGGGAAATGAAAATGAAAACCACAGTGAAATATCACCTCACACCTTACCTACTATCAAAAAGACAAGAGGTAACAAATGTTAGCAAGGATGTGAAGAAAAGGGTACTCTTGGTACACTGTTGGTGGGAATGTAAACAGGTACAGTCACTATGGAACGCAATATGGAGGTTCTTCAAGAAATCTTTAAAAACTACTATATTATCTAGCAATCCCACTTCTGGGTATATATCCAAAGGTAATGAAATCACCATCTCTGAAGAGATATCTCAACTCTCATGTTCACTGAGGCATTATTCACAATAGCCAAGGTGTGGAAACAACTGAAGTGTCTGACAACAGATGAGTAGATAAAGATATGATGGAATATTATTCAGCCTTAAAAAAGAAGGAAATCCTGCTATTTGCAACAACACAGAGAACCCGGAGGGCATTACACTAAGTGAAATAAGACAGACAGAGAAAGACAAATACTGCATGGTATCACTTATATGTGGGATCTAAAAAAAAAAAAAGCTGATCTTTATATAAACAAAGTAGAGAGGTGGTTGCTGGAATGGGGGTGGGGGCAGGAAACAGGAAGAGGGTGGTAAAAGGGTATAAACTTTTAAGTTATAAAGATGAATAAGGTCTGTGGATGTAATATATAACATGGTGACTACAGTTGATTATCCTGTATTGTATAAGTAAAATTTGCTAAGAGAGTAGAAGTTCAGCGTTTTCACACACACAAAAGGTGAATATGTGAGGTGATGGATATATTAACTTGGTGGGAATCCTTTCACAATTTATATATATATCAAATCTTCATGTTGTATAATTTATATATCTTACAATTTTGTCAGTTATACCTCAACAAGCTGAGAAAAGGTTGATAATATTTGCTAAAGGAAGTGCTAGGACTACTCTTTATATAAACAAACTAGTTGTACATAATAAAATTATTTTAGGAGATAGAAGAGCTCTGTGGGATATGAACTAAAAAGAATGCAAGCACAGTGATTAAGAGAATTTTTCTTTAGGTTGATAGTTTCTCCAACACAGAGAATGTTTCTTGAAAAAAACACTGTGTGTGAACAAGGTTGAGGTAATAGTTTGTGTTCTTTGCTGGAGAGGCAGTGTGGCATTGGGCTTTAAACCTTCCTGACTTTTCTGAGCTTCAATTTTCATGGCTGTAAAATAGAGATTATAATCCCAAAACCTATAAGCTTACCATGTGAATTAGAGCCAATAGATGCAGGCTTACTTCAGTGCTTGGCAGTACTCACTGACACTAAATTAAGAATAGTGGTCATAGTACAGTCTCGTGTATTTTAAAGCTTTGAGCTGGGTGAGGAAAATCACAAACTGGAACTCAAATTATTTATTGCCCTTTTTAGGTGAAAGTTTAGCTCCTGATCCATCACCTATGATATGTATTTTGAGTCATTTTTTCCAGTAGTGTGGACAGATTTTAGCTAATTTAGTCATGGTCTCCTACCTGATGTTTTCTGTGAAAAAAATGGATGGCCCTGTAGGTTAGGAGTATAAGCTATGTCCACAGATTGGGGTATAATCCATTATTGCTTATGAACAACTGGCTGAGTTAATTTTCAGTTATAGCACCATTGTTAGCAAAACATCTAACATGCAAAGCCTTGCTACCCATAGTCCATCCTGGCACCACCTGGGAGCTTCATATAATGCAAAATTTGAGGCCCATCCCCATCTACTGAATTGGAAGCTGAAATTTAACAAGACTCCTAGGTGATCCAAATGCACCTTAAACTGTGAGAAGCACTGATAAAGAATAGGCCGTTTGCAGGGAAGATACAATCACCAGGTATAGCTGTAACTCAGGTGGGAACTTTCTGATGCCCCTGCTTAACTAGAGCTGACTAAGGCAAAATGATGGTGTCTAACTCTAATGATAGACTGACATATATAAATGTCCACAAGCACACACACTCAACTGTTCTCAACTAGGGGTGATTTCACGCCCCAGGAGACACTGGGCAATGAATGTCTAGAGACATTTTTGGTTGTCAGTGGGGAGAGGGGGGCTGCTACTGGCATCTAGTGAGTCGACACCAAAGATGCTTCTAAACATCTTACAATGCACAGCACAGCCCCCCATAACAAAGAATCATTTGACTCAAAATGCCAATAGTGCTAAGGTTAGAGAAACCCTAGCACAGATTATGCAAAGATCCCTACATAAAGGTGTGTTAATTGGAACTATTCATGAGAAAAGGAGCAATAATTTGACTATACAGCTCTGAAGGGATGAATTTTGTATCTGGGCATTCTGCATCTCAAGGTCTATGCAGCTTTCAAGACTATGTGTACCCTGGTTAAAAGCTCTCAAAATCATTTATCTGCTTTTGCTAGCAAACCCAGAGCCAGTGATAATCCGTATTAGCATATAAAATCAGTCAGCATCACTGCCTAAAACCTGTTACTATGCAAAGAAAAATAATGGAGACAGAAAATTAAGGTGCTATTTCATTTAAAACCCAATCCAACTGAAGAAGAAAGCAGGCATAGGATCCTCAATTCCATTCCCTCCTTACCAAAAGACACCAGTAGTCTATACCTTCATTTTCCACATCCACAATCCCTTGTCTGCAATTTTCAAAAATCTAAGAACTATGCAATATTCTTTTCTAAATTGTGGCTGAACTTCTTATCTGAACTCATCATCTGGCAGCAAAGCCTGAATACAGGTGAGGCTATTCATTATCTTAATTATCCCACTTAGTGTAACTATTCACATGGTTCACTGCAGAAGTATTCAGAGGTTTGCCTAGGAGGTGGTGCCACAGGCCTTGCTGGAGCTGTTATATATGATAGATGCTCCTTACTGCCTTTCTAAAATATGAAAAACTATAATTTTGAAAACATTTGGCTTCAAAAGTTTTGGATACATGATTATGGACCTCAAGTGACTAAAATACAGTCAACAGCAAATACTTGCTGAACGCATTCATACACATTTGAAAAAAGAAAAGACACACACACACACACAAATCCCTACATTAGTAATTAGCAGTATGACAATCATTTTCCTTATTTAGGGCACTGTGTATAAGCCAGGCTTGCAGCTTCAAATCCTATAAGGACCTGCTAACTTTGCATAGAAATGCCTTTCTTCAAGTCCGTAAACTAACCTCAAATTCAAACTCAACCTTCTTGATATAAGGCAAGAAATAGTGAATGATTTAGGGTAAGCCCCTTGACTATACCAGAAATGCTAATTCCAATTCAGAAGTATAATCAGCCTCTCTCTCTCTCTCTCACACACACACACACACACACATAGTGTGTAATAGCATTACAGGCACCCACTGGCTCTGAGAAGGTTCTGTCAGGGCCTCTCTCCTATACTCAGTTCTCACTGGTTGCTGGCCTTAAGCTCCTGAGTTGATGGTTGGGAGTATAACTCTTTCTGCATATAAACTATTTCCCTCCCTGACAGGCCTTACCTGACTAGCCTGTTGACTGTCTTATGGTGTGCTCATGGGACTGGCCCAGGGAAATAGCAGGTTGTTAGGAAATAAGTAGTAAGGAATTACTGAGAGCAAATGTATTCAAATTGCCAGTTTTATGTGCCTACCTTGTAGGATGGGGGCTTGGGAACAGAAAGGGATGCCAGCTGATTTCCAGAAACCATCAAAAAGATACATGACCTTGCAACCATGATGAAAAAGATGCATCATGCTTGCTGCCAAAAACAATGAACACAATGGAAACAATTTAAACTTCTTCAAAATCTTTTTTTGCCAGTTATAGCTCTGCCAAGATTCACTAATCACCATTCAATTTTTATGCTTTTTTCATTACACTGCAAAATAATCTTCCCTCTTTTATATCCTAAGAAAATACATGTCCTTCTCCTGAAAATGAAATGGCACATGGTATTACTTAATAAGTTGAAAACAAATCCTGAAAAGTTTTTGTGAAGCTTTTCTCTAATAAAACTCTAAGAACTGTGATGTAAAGAGGGGAAAATATTTCACTGCAGTTATGCTGAGAGCATTGTTAAATATGATTCTAGGGCGCCTGGGTGGCTCAGTCGTTAAGTGTCTGCCGTCGGCTCAGGTCATGATCCCAGGGTCCTGGGATCAAGCCCCGCATCGGGCTCCCTGCTCTGCCAGAAGCCTGCTTCTCCCTCTCCCACTCCCCCTGCTTGTGTTCCCTCTCTCGCTGTGTCTCTCTCTGTCAAATAAATAAATAAAATCTTAAAAAAATATATGATTCTAATGCTAAGGTGGGAGGAAGAAACACTTTGCCAAAGTTTTTGTAACTATTTCACCACCAAAGCAGTTTGCCTGTGGACGTATCTACCAGTGGTTTGTGAAGTCTCATGACCATTCAGGAAGGAGACGCCATCTTTCTCTTCTCAGGTGTCTCAAATAGGGAGTGGGAAAGGGCCAGAGGCCATGGGCAAGCCTCTTGCCAAGACTGTGGATGAGCTCATCAACTCCACCCCAGCATCCATCTCAGCTTCTTTAGAATTTCACAGGCTGCAGCCCTTGGACCAGCCTCCTGTCAGGTTCTCAAAACAGGAAAAAATAAAGTGGATCCTCCCCACAAAAAAAAAATTGGGAATTCTTACATTATACTGTTATTTTAAACATGCTCCTCTTATGTAGTGTAATTAAGGAAAAGATCAGATTAGGATCTCAAGAAAGACTTTTCCAAGAACTCTTTCAAATTAGTTTCCTTTTAAAATGTCCTTACAAATCCTTAAGCAACTTTCAAAAAGAAAGTCTTATGGTAATGATCAAAGACATGCACTGGGTAAGTAACTCATTCCTAATAGAAAAGATATAGTAAAATATTATGAACTCTCTCTGCTTGATCAGAAAACAAACTTTTCACCCATAACAAGTCCTTTAGTTCAATTCTTCAGGAATTCCATTCTATTTTAGCTTCTGTATAACAATATTGCAAAGCTGTAATTATATCCTCTATAATCAGCCCATTCCCAATGTAATTAAGAGTGCCACAAATTTAAAGCTATGACCTCACTGCTGAGGAGAAAAGTGGGTGGAAGAGATGATTTATATTACATGTAAATAGACATCCTTTTATGCCAACAAATTTAAAACATTAAGTAACATTATAATAGAATCATCATGTTCCTGATAGTTTTTCTTCCATCATTTCTAGCATCTGACTCTAATCAATAAACTCTTTCCTATTAAACCCTGTGCTCTTGCTGTACGTTATGAAAACTCTAAACCCCTTCAGATACCTCTCAATTCCCCTCATTCAACTGCCAGTCGCTATGGGGATAAAGATATATGTGAGGTGAGTGATTCCTGGCACAATGTTATGCTAGTGTAAACCAAGTTTTAATTGGCAGAAAAGTCCATCAGTGAAGTGTGTAACTTCTAAGCAATGTGAATAGAATTTTATCTCAATTAAGAATCAAGAATTTTTTTTTTTAAGATTTTATTTATTTGACAGAGAGAGAGGGAACACAAGCAGGGGGAGTGGGAGAGGGAGAAGCAGGCTTCCCACCGAACAGGGAGCCCGATGTGGGGCTCGATCCCAGGACCCTGGGACCATGACCTGAGCCAAAGGCAGACGCTTAACAACTGAGCCATCCAGGCTCCCAAGAATCAAGAAATTGTGGACCAAACTTAATGTGCCACATATTATAATGGTTCAAGCAAAACATTTTTTTAAAGATTTTATTTGACAGAGAGAGCACAAGTTGGCAGAGAGGCAGGCAGAGCGAGAGGGAGAAGCAGGCTCTCCTCTGAGCAAGGAGCCTGACGTGGGGCTCGATCCCAGGACCCTGTGGGATCATGACCTGAGCCGAAGGCAGGGCCTTAACCAACTGAGCCACCCTGCTCCCTGTAAAACATTTTATAAATGTAACCATAGCCACATTAATAAGAAAGGACAACAGCAATAACTAACACTTACCAAATGCTTACTATGTGCCAGCACTATGAGAATCTTAGACGAATTATCTCATTGAATTTTCACAAATGGCCACTGAGATAATACAATTATTGCCTCCATTTTTCATATCAGGAAACTGAAGCTCAAGGATGTTAAATAACTGCCCAGGTTAATTAGCTGGTAGAGTAGGGCCAATATTGAAGCCAGGTCATCTTGAAACTCTGTTTTTACAGCTTTCAGGCTAGACTGTCTACGGATTCTGTTACACAAGCAATTTATACCAACTATTTTTTACCTTTATTCTTCCACTAAGGCTCCTGGTGAACTACAACTATTACCAATCAACAAGGGGTTGGGGGAGAGGGAGTAGTGAAAGCAAAAAAGCAAGATAACTGTTTATCAAGATTCTCCTCTCCAATCAAATTCAGGAATTCCTTTCCATATTCTGTATAGCTAATCGATCTTTTTAAATTACACAAATGTTTGGGTGCCTGGGTGGCTCAGTTGGTTAAGCGACTGCCTTCGGCTCAGGTCATGATCCTGGAGTCCCTGGATCGAGTCCCGCATTGGGCTCCCTGCTCGGCAGGGAGTCTGCTTCTCCCTCTGACCCTCCCCCCTCTCATGTGCTCGCTCTCTCTCATTCTCTCTCTCTCAAATAAATAAATAAAAATCTTTAAATTACACAAATGTTTAATCACAACTGATAAGTTGGTGAAGCACCAATCACAAAATAGAATGCACTCTTGTATTTTTCAGATTAAAGAAGCTGATTGACCAAGAAACCAAGTCCCAGGAGAAGAAGGAGCAAGAAAAGGAAAAAAGGGTCACTGCCCTGAAAGAGGAGCTGACCAAACTGAAGTCTTTTGCTTTGATGGTGGTGGACGAACAACAAAGGCTGACAGCACAGCTTGCCCTTCAAAGACAGAAAATCCAAGACCTAACCACAAATGCAAAGGAAACACATGCTAAACTAGCCCTCACTGAAACCCGAGTTCAGGAAGAAGAGCAGAAGGCAACCAGATTAGAGAAAGAACTGCAAACACAGACCACAAAGTTTCACCAGAACCAAGAAACAATTATGGCAAAGCTCACCAACGAGGACAGCCAAAATCGCCAGCTTCGACAAAAGCTGGCAGCACTCAGCCGGCAAATTGATGAGTTAGAAGAGACAAACAGGTCTTTACGAAAAGCAGAAGAGGAGCTGCAAGATATAAAAGAAAAAATCAACAAGGGAGAATATGGAAACTGCGGTATCATGGCTGAGGTGGAGGAGCTCAGGAAACGTGTGCTAGAAATGGAAGGGAAGGATGAAGAACTCATAAAAATGGAGGAGCAGTGCAGAGATCTCAATAAGAGGCTTGAAAAGGAAACATCACAGAGTAAAGACTTCAAACTCGAGGTTGAAAAACTCAATAAAAGAATTATGGCTCTGGACAAATTAGAAGATGCCTTCAACAAAAGCAAACAAGAATGTTACTCTCTGAAATGCAATTTAGAAAAAGAAAGGATGACCACAAAGCAGTTGTCTCAAGAACTGGAGAGTTTAAAAGTAAGGATCAAAGAGCTAGAAGCCATTGAAAGTCGGCTGGAAAAGACAGAATTCACCCTAAAAGAGGACTTAACTAAACTAAAAACATTAACTGTGATGCTGGTAGATGAAAGGAAAACAATGAGTGAAAAATTAAAGCAAACTGAAGATAAGTTACAAGCTGCTTCTTCTCAACTTCAAATGGAGCAAAATAAAGTGACAACAGTTACTGAGAAGCTAATTGAGGAAACAAAAAGGGCACTGAAATCCAAAACTGATGTGGAAGAAAAAATGTACAGTGTCACCAAGGAGAGAGATGATCTAAAGAACAAACTGAAAGCAGAAGAAGAAAAAGGAAATGATCTCCTGTCCAAAGTTAATATGCTGAAAAATAGACTTCAATCATTGGAAGCATTTGAGAAAGATTTTCTAAAAAACAAATTAAATCAAGATTCTACTAAGTCTACAACAGCATTACACCAAGAAAACAATAAGATTAAAGAGCTCTCTCAAGAAGTGGAAAGACTGAGACTGAAGTTAAAGGATATGAAAGCCATTGAGGACGACCTTATGAAAACAGAAGATGAGTATGAGACTCTAGAACGAAGGTATGCTAATGAACGAGATAAAGCTCAATTTTTATCTGAAGAGCTGGAACATGTTAAAATGGAACTTAATAAGTACAAGTTAGCAGAAAAGACAGAGTCCAGCCATGAACAATGGCTTTTCAAAAGCCTTCAAGAAGAAGAAGCTAAATCAGGGCACCTCTTAAGAGAAGTGGATGCACTGAAAGAGAAAATTCATGAATACATGGCAACTGAGGACCTAATATGTCATCTCCAGGGAGGTCATTCAGTTCTGCAAAAGAAACTCAATCAACAAGAAAATAGGAACAGAGATTTAGGAAGAGAGATTGAAAATCTAACTAAAGAGTTAGAGAGGTACCAGCATTTTAGTAAGAGCCTCCGGCCTAGTCTCAATGGAAGAATCATCTCTGACCCTCAAGTATTTTCTAAAGAAGTTCAGACAGAAGTAGGAGACAATGAGCCACCCGATTATAAGAGTCTCATTCCTCTGGAACGAGCAGTCATCAACGGTCAGTTGTATGAGGAGAGTGAGGACCAGGATGAGGAACCTAATGATGAGGAATCTGTGCTATCCTTCAAATGCAATTCATCTACTCCCTGTCCTGTTAACAGGAAACTATGGATTCCTTGGATGAAATCTAAGGAGAGCTATCCTCAGAATGGAAAAATACAAACTAAACCCAATGGCAACTTCATGCAACCTGGAGATCTAGTCCTAAGCCACACGCCTGGGCAGCCACTTCATATAAAAGTTACTCCAGACCATGTCCAAAACACAGCCACTCTTGAAATCACAAGTCCGACTACAGAAAGTCCTCACTCTTACACAAGCACTGCGGTGATACCAAACTGTGGCACCCCAAAGCAAAGGATAACCATCCTCCAAAATGCCTCCATAACACCAGTGAAATCCAAAACTTCTGCTGAAGGCCTCATGAATTTAGAGCAAAGCATGTCCCCAATTACCATGGCAACCTTTGCCAGAGCGCAGACCCCAGAGTCTTGTGGTTCTGTAACTCCAGAAAGGACAATGTCACCTATTCAGGTTTTGGCTGTGACTGGTTCAGCAGGCTCTCCTGAGCAGGGACGTTCCCCAGAACCGATAGAAATCAGTGCCAAGCATGCGATTTTCAGAGTCTCCCCTGACCGGCAGTCATCATGGCAGTTTCAACGTTCAAACAGCAACAGTTCAAGTGTGATAACTACTGAGGATAATAAAATTCACATTCACTTAGGAAGTCCTTACATGCAAGCTGTAGCCAGCCCCGTGAGACCTGCCAGCCCTTCAACACCACCACAGGATAACCGAACTCAAGGCTTAACTAATGGGGCCCTAAACAAAACAACCAATAAAGTCACCAGCAGTATTACTATTACACCAACAGCCACACCTCTTCCTCGACAATCACAAATTACAGTAAGTAATATATATAACTGACGACTCTCACCCTCATCCGGTCTATAGTGCTATTTTTGCAAGGAACTCAATCCTTTTTAATTATCCCTCCACATCCCCCAAAAGACTGACTGAACTTGTACTTTGGGAAGGTTTGTGCATGAACTATCCAAGAGTATCTGAAACTAACTAAGTGTTGCCTGAAATAGTCATACCAAGTGTGCACTTACTGTATATCTTTTCATTTACATACCTGTATGGAAAATATTTAGTCTGCACTTGTATAAATACATCTTTATGTATTTCATTTTCCATAACTCACATTAATTTCACTGCAACTTGTCTTGATAAAATACTTTAACATTTTAAAGCAGTAAATAATTTGTTATTTTTACCATTGCTTGCTGAATTTTTTTTTTGGTCATTTTGTGTTATATTTTTGCATGTATAACAGAATTTTACTTCCTGTTCACAAGGTCTATTAATTCTTCCTTAAAAACAAGTAGGACCTACTTCCCACTTCCCATTTACAGTCAACTTCTGATCACACGTTATTAGAGGAAGAGGAAGTGGTTCAAATAAATAAAATTTATGTCTCTTTGTTTTTAAAGTGAACTGTAAGATCTCTCAGGAGCAAACTTAACTTCCTGCTTGAGATGTATCTCAGTATCCTTGGTGCCCAGCAAAGTGCCTATCACATATTGAGAACTTAATAAATGTTTACTGACACTAAGTGAATAAAATTAAATAATTTGCTTTTATAAGCACATATGAGCTGATGGTGAAAGTAAAAATGAAATGTGACAGGAAGCCAGAAAAAGCACATTTGAAAACACAAGTTACCTTGACAATCAAGAATTGACTGTATTTCTACTATAGGTGAAAACCCTCATAAAACATATGTATTTGCATCCAAACCTGAAATCAGCCACCATGATATATGCTCTTGAACACTGCTTCAAAGCAAAAATGTCATTCTTGTTTTTCTTTCCTATCTGGATCCCAAAATAGTTTGGATTATTTAAGGTAGGTGCTTCTATCTTGCTTATAAATTGGCTATATTCAGAAGCTTACAATGTAATTGCATTTTCCCCCCACCTCTAAACAAGCAAATAGAAGCCAAAGATAGTTTCAAACACAAGTTATAGAAAAGGCATATTTTAAAAAAAAATCATACATTATGTTAGTTGAGGAAAATTTCTTCTGTGATTATTGTTACGTCATTTACAAGATAAGTGAGAAAAATTTAGCCAAAGCATTCTAAGAATTCTGATACTTACCTTATAGGACTCTTTCAAAATGATCTATATTTCCATAGCAGAGAACAACAGTTTTCAGAGGAACATTTTAAATTACAAATCTGGTCCCCAAGTTGCATTAAAAAAAAAAAAATCAGACAAAATAGCTCATTACCAGTTTCCCCTTTCCAACCTCATAATTGTTAATTTAGTTTGGTCAATTTTACTGCCAGCTACTGATTTTAAACACAATTCATTTAGACACCCAGGCAAACTGTGAAGATCTTTAGAAGTAAAAGAAATCTTCCATGATTATCCTCCTTTTCCCTGCAAAATCAATTTCATGATAGCAAAGCGAGGATTTGTTGACAGAAACACTTCCATGGTGATGAACTGCAACACCAATGCTGTGGGCTTGCATCATCATTAAATAAATTTGGATGAAAGCTGAGGCTGGTGATGAATGAGAAAGCTTCTGTTTCAACACATTTATCTTGGGAATCGGCAGTGACCCAACTGTATTACAAAATATATGACGGTCTAAATGTTTTTCAAAACTATGTTTATTTATTTATTTATTTTAAAGATTTTATTTATTTGAGAAAGAGAGAGAGAGAATGAGGAGTGGGGGCTGGAGGGAGGCAGAGGGAGAGGGAGAAACAGGCTCCCTGCTAAAGCAGGGAGCCTGATGCAGGGCTCTATCCTAGGACCCTGAGATTAGGACCTGGGCTGAAGGCAGATGCTTAACCGACTGAGCCACCCAGCACCCCAAAACTATTTTTATTTTTAAGTCACCTTAGGCTAGAACTTTAGAAGAAACTACATACTTAATTTTACATTTTTCAAAGTAGACATTGATAATGCTACTGCCTAAGATGCTTTTTTAGATATAATCAAGAGAGGATACACATAACATTTTGGAGCATGACAGAAAGTAGAAAGAACGAAAGAACAAGGTCTTTGCAGTGCTTCCCAACCTTTGTAACGTAATGGCCCAGAGAGAAAATATGTTGCCCCATCTGCTGAGGGGACATCCATTCCTGGCGCACCTGTAACTAACAGAGTTTGAAAAGCTCTGGGCTCTTGAATAGTTCATCCCTTTTGTAAGGGTTCAATTTCTCATGTGAGCCAGAACAATTCTCTACAATAAAGTTAACACCACAGGATCTGTGCTCCGTGATTATAATGCACAAATTCTCATTTCATCATCTGCTCTAGATATTTACTACAAATAGGCATCCCAAGTGATTAATGTTACTAAAAGTTTACTGGACTTTCAAGGAACTGAACCTCTTTTAGAGGTTCTTCTACTGGGAGGATTACTTCAGTATAATAATTCACATCACCATCAGAATTTAGGAACACTGTCATATTAATAACATATATAATTAAAAGTGTTACTAATTAAAATTTATGGTAAAGACAGCATCATTTCTGGAAAAAAAAAGCATCTGCCCCTTTCCATAAAATCACACATTAAAAAAGAGCATCTTCCCATTCACACATTCTAGACTTTTAATACTCAATTTCAAAGTTAAATTTTTATTTATTTTTTTTCTAAATATTTTATTTGACAGAGAGAGAGAGAGCATGCACAAGCAGGGGGAGAGGGAGGGCGCCTGGGTGGCTCAGTTGTTAAGCGTCTGCCTTTGGCTCAGGTTATGATCCCAGGGTCCTAGGATCGAGCCCCGCATCGGGCTCCCTGTTCAGTGGGAGGCCTGCTTCTCCCTCTGCCTCTCCCCCTGCTTGTGTTCCCTCTCTCGCTGTCTCCCTCTCTGTCAAATAAATAAATAAAATCTTTAAAAAAAAAAAAAAAAGCAGGGGGAGAGGGAAAGGGAGAAGCAAGCTCCCTGCTAAGCAGGACCCTGGGATTGTGACCTGAGCCGAAGGCAGATGCTTAACTGACTGAGCCACCCAGGTGCCCCTCAAAATTAAATTTTTATAACCGTGTGTATGTTTGAAAGGTTATAGAACTTTCTTTTTCATTTGTATATAATCACAGAAGAACCTTGCAAGCCAGGAAGGAGGAAGGAAGTGACACTGGAAAATCTTCATATGAGATATGTAAGGGTGGAAGTTTGTTTTCTTAGAAGAAGGAGGCCCATGAGAGACTCACAGAAGACAGTTTTTATATACATCTGATAAAATATCTTCCTTTCATTTCATTTCATCTGAAGTCCCAGCTTCAGAACCAATTTTCATTTTACTCAGTTCTCCTATCTAATTTTTTAAGCTGCAGCATCCTACCATAGATTTAAATGATTTTCCATATTCTTCTGTCCTTTTAAGAACAGTGGCAAAACTCCGAGGTTGCCTCTGTTCCCTGGGGGCAATGGCAAAAATAAAATCATCACCCTTACTAGGACAATGTGCATTACTATAGTTGGATCTTTACATATAAAGGAAGGTCTTTATTTGTTCAAGATGATGACAGAATTACATAAATCTACTCAGAAGGTCCACACAACTATACTTCACAACACCAAGACATTAGGACATAGGTCTTCATGTCACCCAAAGGATAAAAAGTAGGTTGTACTATAAGATGGTCATAAAAAGGATATTTCATTAAAAAATTCTTAGAATTGAAGCCTAAGGATTTGATGATCTTTACTGACTGACATAGAACTCCAGACAAAAACATGTTTTTGGTAGCTTCTTTGATTCTGAATCTTTACAGTGAGTCTCCTCTGAAACTTATAAGACAATGGCAAGGAAAGATCTTTAAATTAACAACATTCTAATTTCCCTATACCTTGGTTTCTGTTATTGTTTTTCCCTCCAAAAATCATTTTGCTTTGCAATCCTAAAAGAAAACATAATCAGGCAAAAATGCATGCCCAAAACATTAAGATCCTGTGTTTCTCAAAGTAAAATCCAACATACATGTATGAGAATCTCCGAGGGTATGACCCAGGAAGCTGCACTTTTAACAAATTACTCTGCTGATTAGTATACACTCTAAAGTAGGAATTTCACTGTTTTAGAAATTCCTACATTGATAAACATTAGCAAATGTGTTCTGACGACAGTCCCACTCTATCAGAATGAATTACACCTGTCCAAGGAAGTGTGACTATTCTGCCCTCTAGTGGCTGGCATGACAAATAGAACGCTCATTCCCCAGGTTTTCTTTTTATTCAGAAGAAAAGCTTAATAAAAACTATCGTTTTATAAGGTGGTAAGGTTCCTAGTTTTACAATTGTAGCAAAGCATAGATGCCTGAATTTTTAGCTGAGCAGTAGCAGGCTGTCTGACACCTACAAGCTGTTTCTCCCTCAGATCCCAGGCCCTCAATAACCCTACAGCATTTCTTGGGAATGGTCCAGAACACACATTAAAGAGAGCAGTTTGGATGAACCAAAACAAAGGACTCCATTCACCTTAGGCCACAGTGGAGCAAATGCCAAGAAAAGAGCAAGGAAGATAAGTGGTTCAATAAAGTCCCCAATCTTAAAACCCCTTAAATTCATTTTCATTTAAACTCCAAATCCTTTCCTTTCCAACTGATGGACCCTTCCACTGTGCAATGAAATGTATCAGAGCAGGCATCCCCCAAAGGCAACAATGTAGGGTAAGGAATCCTTAGGGAGTCCAGCCAGTTAATTGGCCAACACTTCTAAGTACTTTATCATTTGATGATGAACTTTAACACTGTTCATATGGTAGCACATATAAATCTGTCAACATTCCATCAGGACACTAGTTTTTACACTTAAAATGGTGCCATAAAAATGTACTCTGGGCTACAGTCAGCTATCCTAGGAACAATCTTCTTTACTTGTAGCTTTATTTTAAAATTTCACTTGTTTTTTTTAATAAAATTATTGATCAAGAGAAATAAAATTTGTCTGATTAAGGCAGTTTTTGAAAGCTTTTTAAATGTTCCTATTTTAGTAATTTCCTTTTTCCCCCATAGCCCAATGGTCCTGTATGATATTTTTGTAACGTTATCTAGGATTTTTTTTGCCCCTGAGTTCTATTTTGCTTTTGAAAGCCTAGTCATCTTCGCATCACTAACAATGTGTACAGGCCCTGCAGATCCACAAAGCCTGTTTCACTTTGCATTCCTTAGGCCTCTGGAAAGGTGGAATGGGTTCACTGACATGCCACTCATATGTCTGTGACATGCACGGTGTCTTCTCTTCAAAGCACCACATGGACACAACTGGTTAATCCACTGATCATGACATCCACTGAACTGCCTGTCTTCTACCAACACTGGGGCAGATATGGAGACAAAAGATTCACTGCCTTTGAAAGGAAGGAGACAAGAAACAAAAGAGTATTAGATAATATTTAATCAAGTGCAAACTAAATTCACACAGTAAACTAGAGATTAAGCAGGACTAAACAGTAGATTAACAAGGCTTCACAGAGCAATTGAGGCTTGAAATAGGCCAAAGAAAGATTTAGAGAAGTCGATTTATGGGGTGGGAGGGAACATTTGAGGCTAGCAAACAAGATCAGGTTCCAGTTCATGCCCTTCCCAGTCAGCTATGGGGCCCTAGAAAAGTCATTTAATTTTTGTGAAATAAAGAGAACTGGACTTGGTGATCTCTAATATCATATCTAGTTCTAACTTCCAGTGATTTCTGAATTTTCTCCATGGCTTGACACCCTTTTCAAATTGCTTAAAATTCCTTTGGGAAATAAGGTTGGGCATAAATAAACAAACCGATTATCTGCATGAGTTTCCTTTCAGAAATTAAATTTCTTCTTCCTCATTTTCCCACTTGCAGGTGTCCTAACTACTAGATGGTCACTAAAGATGTGTTTTCTTCTTTAAAATTCTATGAATTAGCCTTTTAACCTTCAACATACCAGCTCTTTTCTTATTAGAGCAAACTTTCTCAACCTCAGGACTATTGATAATTTGGATCTGATGATTCTTTGTTGGGGAAGGATGTCCTGTGCACTCTAGGATGTCTAGGAGCATTCTTGGCTTCTACCCACTAGATGCCAAGCAGCATCCCCCAACTGTGACAAACAAAAATGGCTCCTGACATAGCCAAGTGTTCTCTGGGGGGTAAAATCACCTCCATTTGAGAACCACTGCATTAGGGAGATGGACTGACTAACTCTATGAGCCAGTTCCTCTTTTACAGGACTTGCTGTGGGAAAAATTTAACAGCTCATTTGAAAAGTCTTATGTCTGGTATATAAAGATGAAAATCCTGAATCTGACTAAACATAAGCCTCAAAGCAACTTTAAAAATCTGCACTGAAGACTTTAGTTGTTTCTACTAATTTGACAGATTGGCCCAAAGCACGTGTGTATTTGACATTTATATTTGTGTTAATATACTGTACCTTTGTTTCTTTCAATACCGTATTACAAACTTGAGTTTTCAGATGAGCTTTCCATTTCTCACATGCCTTCAAGAGAAGAAAGAAAAGTCTAGAGAACCAACCACCTTTGCCTTAGTGGGTGAAAAGGGTTTCAGGAGGATTCCTAAGAACTTAAGAGATAACCCTTTACTGTTTAGACCTTTCCAAAGAGTCCTCTCTGAGAAGTTTCAATTCCCTCTGTAGTAGCTTATAACCACCAGAGGCACAAATGTCTTGTATTAGAATACAAGCGTTCTTCATTCTTCAACAAATCAGCTACAAGAATGAACCAACAAATATTTATGAAGTACCTAATATTACTTATTGCTGTGCAAGGCAGTTATGCAAGTGTAAGATTTAGAATCTAGGGTGGGAGTTGAGGACTACCTTAAAAGGTAATTAAGAGCATAACACAGAGAAGGAATTCTTAGATAATAAATACTACAGGAATTTGGAGGAGGAGCACATTACTCTGGGGGCAGGTTCGGGGGTTAGATTTCAGAAATAGATGAGAGATGAGGAAGAGTAGGATAAAGAGAGGACAAATGGTGTTCCAGGGAGGTGCCCATAAGAGCAGAGGTGTGAGGGCAGGGAGGAGAGGAAAAAAACAATGTTCAAGAAACAATGAGCAGTGTAGTGTGGCTGCAACTGAGATGGTTGGGGCAGGGTTAAGCTTAAGGGCCCAGTCCTGTTGGACTGTGAAGGGCCTTGAATATAATGCTAGGGAGCATTCTATCTCACCTCAGAGAAGTGAGATAATGGAAACAACTAATACTTTATACACTTATTTCACAACAACCCTATAAAGTAGGTATCTTCACAATTTTAGAGATAAAAAATTTTAATTCTGAGATGTAAGGACAATTTCTTCAGGTTGTTCTGTTAGTATGTGACAAAAATGAGACGTTATAACACAAATTTAGTTATATTGTCCCATTCTCTTTCCAGAGAAACATACTGAGAAGCTACCGCAGTACAAGTGGAAAGCACAATAAATTGCATTTGAACCTCTCCCATTACTTAAGGGCATAGACAGGTTGCTTAACATTACATCCCTGTACTCACTCTTATCTCAAAAGTCTCCCACTTTAGCCAGAACACTTGGAATGCCCCTAAATATACACAGGACTTTCCCCTACCTCCTCCCCACTGCTCTACATGGATAATTTTCTCTTCTCTCATCAAGTGACTCACACGAAAAGTCTGGCTCAAGCCCTACCTTTTCTGAAACCTTCCATGATCATTACCACAGTCCAGAGGGATCTGGCTCCCCTTCCAACTCCTCCCATTTCCCTGAGGTTACTGTTTGGGGAATAAGAGATAATGAATGTTGAGAGGCCATGCCTCACATAAATGGGCAGGCATGGGGAAGATGGACTTGGGGATGTGCTGTGGATAGGACACGGGAGAAAGCAAGACCAAGGAGAAGCACAATTCCTCATCATCAGGAAAATGCCAGGCATGCAGAATGAGCTTGGAGTATGAGGTACCTGATTGGCTCAGAGGTGGCTGGAGAGCACAACAACAGAAGTGAATAAAAATGATCCACAGAGGGAATAACACGACCATGCATATCAAAGCTTATAAGTAAGTAGTGCCTTGATAGTCCTGATAGTGACCCAACACCTCCAGAAAAGACAATCAAAGGATCAAAGTCTAGCCACCATAAAGACAAGCACCAGCAACTTAGCCCAGAGGTAGTGGGACTTCTGCCTCTGCAGAAGACCAGAAAATCTTCCAGGATGGTATACCCTAATTTAGGATTTCCACTTCTCAAGCAACACCATTATCTTAAAAGGAAAGAATGATGGTCCGAACATCACCTTAAAGAAGAAAAAAACAGCAGCAGCAGCAGCATCGTTTATCTTCCGAGCTCAGGGGGAAAAGTGTTAGGGTTCAACCTTGTCAGTCTCTAAATTCTGCTTCCGATTCAGGATGAAATAACTGTAAACCAAGGAAACACCACAAATAAAACTGACATTTTAGAAAAAGTCGTCAAGTTGGTCTTCAATGTTATCTCTCATAAACAAATGCATAAAAACACTTGCTTCAATGCAACCACTCTTTAAACAACTCACAACAATTTCTCAAGAACAAATTACTATTCTTCATTATTAGTGAGTTGACTGCTTTTCTCCTTCTCTTAAAAAAAAAAAAAAAGAGCTATCCCTTTTCTGTTCTTTGCCTTTTAATGGTGTTCTTACCTGAATTCATTGATATTGGGCTTCAGAAAATTACAGTTTTATAGAAAGAGAAGTTAACTAAAAATTGCAACAGATCCCCAAAAGGCCCATAAGAAACATTAAAACACCTAACAATCCCTTCAGGGTAACAAGGAGGGGGTCAATGGGTAAGGATCTCAGTGAAGAAGGATGACATCTCTCAGAGTGACAGGCATAAGCAACACAATTCTTTATATAAAACTTTTTTCTGATTATAAAAATAATACATATGTATTATAAAAATTTTAGAAAATATAAATGCCAGGGCCGCTAATTTTAGCTTCTAAGAAGGGTAATGAGAAGACTAGGGAGAACAATGGACAATTATTACTATTTTTTTAGGCCAACCTATCAACTATGGCCCTATTCCAGGTTTTCTCAGACTGCCAATGAGGAAGGAAATGTGCTCTGGGGAGGCAGGGGGGGGCATCCTGTAATTACTGAATGCCCCTGTGCCAAGGACTGGCAGATCCCCCCACAGAATATAAGTTTATGTAATCTGTCTGCTCAGCCCAGACACAATGGCAGAGGGGCCAGCCTGGTCACTGGAGGACAGGGACAGGATTTCCTTTCCCCCTGCTAGCCAATCAGTGCCTGGATAATGATTCAATCACTATGCATCGTTCAAGAACTGGGAAGAAATGCCTCTAGTAGGGGGCTGCTCTCAGAACTAGTTACACTCTTATCAGTAAGATTGGTGGCCTTGTGGTGGGGCGGGGGGTGGGGTGGGCATGTGGGCACAGAATAGGGCCCAATAAAACTCACTTCTCAGGCTCTGGGCAAGGAACGTAGAATTATCTGTCATAGAAGAAGAGATTGGCAGGTGAAAAGAATTACATTTTCCCCTTGGGTTCTCAGTCACTTGAATAGTATCAACAATTTCTCTCATGATGATTCTCAAAGCAATAATATCTCCCAAGTTTTCAATGCCTACTAAACAGTTCCACATGGAAGGTCCAGCTACACTTCAAACTTGGGAAGTGCCCACACCCCACTGCACTGCTCCTTTTGAGTTGCTCTTTGTCTTACTTCTGATGATGGTCCACTACCTTCCTTGTTCCAAGGTTCAACATCTGGGAGCCATTCTCCACTTTTCTGCTTACTCCCCAGATTTAGTCAGCCACACTGCCCTGGTATTTCTTTCTCTGCCCTCCCCCTTTTATTTGTGCTACTACTCCCCAAATCCAGACCTCAATACGGATGGTAGTGTACGGTAGTTAATCTATTGCATTCAACCCCTCACGTTTCTAATCCAATCTTCACTCATGTTGCTAGTGATCTTTCTACAGTACCTTCCTAATCATGGCAATTCTCCAGTCCTCTCCACCCCACCACCACCAAAAACAGCACTTACTTCACACTTACATTACTGAGTATCCAAGTTCCAAACTTTCTACCAGGCCTCCATCTCTTGCCTCAACTCCCTTTGAAACTGGACAACCCCTGTGTCCTCACCAGAACACGGTACTGACCATCCTCCCACATACCATTGAGCTTTCTGCCTTGCACCTTGCTCATGCTGTTCCTAGGGCTAGAATAAGCTTCTCACTTTGTTCCTCCTTTTGAAATCTTACTCCTATCTCAAATGCCAATCTTCCCCCGAGTTTCCAAAATACTTCTGTTTGTACCTCTATTATAGCACTTTATTTTGCCTCTTTTTTATAATCTCTCATACACTATACTATACTATAATCTCTTGACAGCAAGAATCCACTATCATTTATTTTTGAAACTCTTAACATCAATGTTTCTCAAATGCAGTCACTGATCACCTTTATAAAAATCACTCAGGACTCCACAGATTTCCACATGCCTAGACCTATGAAAACCAATGCAGGAAATCCGCATTTAAACAATCTGCCTGGTTCATTCTTGGGCTTATACAGTTTAAGAACCACTGCACTACATTACCCAGGACTTAAATGCTGTGGTAGTAGGTGTTCAACAAAGGCTCACGCGGCTAACAACACGCCTGGTGGCCAGAGCGGGCTTGCATTTGTTCTTTTCATAGACTCAGAATGTCAGGGCCACAGGACTTCATTTCATTTTTCAATTAAAAGATAGGAAAAGAGAAAAAAGTAGAAAATAGTATGTTTTCAGGTACTCTAAAAAAGAAAGATGATGACCAGACCAAGTAGGATAAAGAAGGAAAAGGTTGTGTGAAGAGATCCTTTTCTGGGTCAGAACTGCTTAGAAACTCGGCCCAGTAAACACAGTACTGCTTGGTCGGCTGCCTCAACTCGCTAACATGTCTCCAATAATTAATAGGAGAGGGTAAAGCAGAAAAACAAGGAAGATGAAATAACCAAAGAAAAAAAGTTATGATTATAATCAAGAAATACGCATCTTAAGAACAAATATAAGGAAAAAGACAAAGTTCATACCGCTAACATTAGTAACAACAAACACTTATCAGGAACTTTGATGGGCCAGGGTCTTTCCTACTCCCCAAAGAACAGTAAAGTAATACTCTAATACCCAGATAAGTATCACAGATGAGGAAACTGAAGTCTGAATAGCTAAATGGTTTGCCTGAGGACACACAGCTAGTTGGTGCCAGAACCAGAATGCAGACCCAAGTCTATCTGGCATCACAGCTTCTGCTCTAACTGCTGACCCAAGGCTGTTGTAAAATGTAAGCCTGTGAACAACTGAAAAAACTTAAATGGGTGCAAATGAAGAAATGAGAAAGAAGGGGTGGGAAGATCACCAAAAAAGAAAAAAACAAAACAAAACAAAACCTGAGGTAAAAAATCTGACAGATGAATAAAAAGAAAGGGGACGGGACGCCTGGCTAGCTCAGTCGGTAGAGCATGCGACTCTTGATCTCGGGGTTGTGTTTGAGCCCCACATTGGATGTAGAAATTATTTAAAAATAAAATCTTAAAAAAAAAAGGAAAAGAAAGGAGACAAACAAGGAAGACAACACTTCAAGGTTAGTATATTTTACCTTAGCATACTATTTCTATATGTGATGCTATGTGTCTGGGTACAAAATGGAAACAACTGGGTTAGGAAGGATTTTTGAAAACTGTATTTCAATGTTTATTCTTGGATTGTCCTCACTGCCCATGGTATAATTACCACAGAGAGACTGGGATATAACTAGGTACAACCACAAAGCATATTACGTTATAAAATAAAGGCATCAACCTCCTCAGAAACTAGACAACTCTTTAATAGAAATCATAGCACTGCAAGTATTTAAAACCAAACGTTTTCTCACAGGAGGTTAACAGGAATGAACGAATCCAACTATAGGGTTTCCTTTTGAAGGACCTCTCACTATATAAAACTGTAAAATCTATAGTGATAAAGTTTTATTGTATAATGAGGAAGTTCTGAGAAAATCAAGAGAAAAAACCCAAAGCAGTTTATGAAACTCCAGGCTATCTGCCAGATTCATTATCTGTCATTTCCATTTTTTTTTCTTTATACAAATTAGTAGTGATTTACCAAACAATACAAAAGACAAAAGAAATGAAGGCAATAATATTTCAAAGATGTTTTTTTCCAGTTTATCATTTCCTCCTTTTCATCACATCTATCATAATCACTTATGCACTTTCCCATTAAAAAGAGATAAAAACAAAAATACAAAATACTGTTATTCTGATAACACAGCTGGGTCCCTGAGGGAGTCAGACAGCACTGAATCTACCCCCACCCTGCATCACCCCAATAACCACAAATCAAAATGATAGGAGGTCTTTGGGAGCTTTGAGTCTTTCAACCTCTAGAGCTAAAGGTGTACTGAGGGCCTGTGCAGTCCTTGGAGTCAGGAACACTCCTGAGGGAACACTGTTTTCTTAGATAATATGTTGCCAATACATCTCCCAAAAGTTCAAAGCACTTACAAAATTAATTTCATTTACAGAAAAGGGAACATCCTGACTCCAGCTGTCTAACTAGGATCTAATAGCTTCCCCATAAATGCTGATTTTGTTCTGGTATGCTTTCAGATGTGTACCCTCCATGATAATATGAAAGAGCACAAGCATCAAGTAGAAATTGGGCTACATAATTAAGACTTCAAATAAAACTGAAAACATTTTCACCTTTCGGCACTTCTTTTGGTCACAAAGGCTCAATATCATTTAATGACTTGCTGTAACCAGGGAGTCTTGTAGATTGCTTGGTTTCTTTTTAGAAACTGTGGACCAAGTAAGCCAACATTTCAAGAATTTAGTGAATACATTCCACACATGTACTCCGTTTCTTTCTCCTGCTCCCTAGATAAAACCAATGCCTCTGCCTCACTGAATTTGGCATCCTCAGACCTGTAATCCATTCCAAATCCCAATTTCCATGTTGAACTGAGTTAAACATTAAAAAAAAAAAAAATTATTTTCTTCTATGAATGAGCTTTCCAACTAGCTTAATCTCCTCCAAGACATCTGCTTTCTGATGGAACCCAGGAGCCTCCAACTCTGAGTAGAACATTTACTGTGTGGTCTTAAAACAGACATATGCATAGATTCCGCCTGCAATATGCACTCCAAATTTGGACAAAACTTTCTTGGAGCTATTTGACATAATGTTCTATAAAAATGATTCAAGAGATGACACATTTTAAAGCTCCATATCTCATTTCTGAAATATGTCCAAGTATAAAATTCATACAGGAAAAAATAAAGAAACACATAGAATCATTTTTTAAAAGATAGGCGAATGACATTTAGGACTGTTCTAATAAAATAACTAGCCTTTGCTGCCATCTAGAGGTAAAAACTATGTAGTGCAATCAGAGTTAAGAAGACACAAAATTGGCTTGCACCATCAATGGTCTAGAAACAATGGGAGCCCAGTAACTTTCCGGCAACTGACCCCACCTATGACCATCATCCCAAGCCACGTTGTCTTCACCAAAGCATAACAATATAGTGTAAAACAAACAAGCCCCACCAATATTGTGTTCCTATTCCAATTGGTTTATCACAGGGATTTCAGTTCTGAATAACCTGCAGTTATTAAAAATTCACATGCCCATATTCCACACTCCTAGACAATCGGAGTCAGTAGGTTCTAAGAAGGGATGTGGACAGCTGCAGCGTTTTAAAAGCCCCACAGGTTGAGGAAAACCATTGAACCTCCCACACCCAGGCAGGCCAGAGTTCCAGGTGAAAGAAAACTTAAAGCTTATTTCTTCTTTCTTTTCCTTTTTAAGATTTTTTTAAAAAGATTTATTTATTTTAGAGAGATAGAGAGAAAGAGAGAAAGCGTGCAAGTGCAGGCGGGGGGCGGCTTAGAGGGGCAGGGAGAGAGAAACCCAAGCAGACTCTGTGCTGAGCCCACAGCCCCACATGGGGCTGGATCTCACAACCCTGAGATCACGACCTGAGCAGAAACCAAGAGTTGGATGCTTAATCGATGGTGCCACCCAGGCACCCCTTTAAGATTTTATTTTTAAGTAATTTTTAAGTAAACCCAATGCAGGACTTGAACTTACAACCCCGAGATCAAGAGTCCGACGCTCCACCAACTGAGCCAGCCAGGCATGCCACAACTTAAAACTTACTTCTAAAGGAGGTTCAACTATGGCAGTGTTTCTCGAAGTGTGGCAGCCTGACCACTTGCATCAGATGAATCAGCCTGAGAGTTTATTAAAATTGAGGATGTCTGGGCACATCCATAGACAAATGAATTATAATTTCTAGGGGGAAGGCCCAGGAATCTATAATTTAAATAGGATTCCAACAGATTTTTGTACAATAGGAGAACCAATCTAAATCTTGACAAAGTTAAAGGACATTGCAGAAACCCATCTTGGAAAGGCTATTATTTGCTATGGTGACAAGATCAGATAACTTGAATTAGTCCATTACTGATTTCAGTTGCAGCTGCTACTGCTCATGGTTGGGAAAATATGGTTGATATGCACATAAATGTTCTGATCTCTGAAGTGTTTCCTTCTTTTTTTAATCTCTTAATATAACTTAGTGTTGCTTTTTGTAATTGTATACTTATTGTAGAAAATATAGAAAATAGAAGAAAAATAAAAAACACCTATAACTTCACTAACCAGTTACCCACTGACAGCACTGGTATATTTTCTCCTAGTATTTTCTCTTCAAACATACATAGTTAAAGCACATATATAGATTTTAATTCAGCTTTTAACATTTCTGAATAAGCATTTTCCTGTATCTTCAAAAGCATCATTTCAAGACAGTATAATACTTTCTTGTGATTATAGTGTAATATATAGTGTAAACTTTTGTTATAAATAATGCAAAAGTGATTAGCCTTGCCTACATCTCTAATTATTTCCTAGAAAAGATTCCTAGCAATAAAATGAATGAGTCACAGAGTGTGAGTTTTAGGTATCTTGATACACTCTACCAAACTACTATTGTAATCATCACCAAGGTCGCCCATCTCACCAAACCCTTACTAGGCACTGAGTTTTATTATTTTTTTTTTAAAAAGATTATGCTAAGTGAAATAAGTCAAGCAGAGAAAGTCAATTATCATATGGTTTCACTTATTTGTGGAACATAAGGAACAGCATGGAGGACATTAAGAGAAGGAAGGGAAAAATGAAGGGGGGGGGAAGTTGGAGGGGGAGACGAACCATGAGGACTCCAGGAAACAAACTGAGGGTTTTAGAGGGGAGGGAGGTGGGAGGGATGGGTTAGCCTGGTGATGCGTATTAAGAAGGGCACATATTGTATGGAGCACTGGGTGTTATACACAAACAATGAATCATGGAACACTACATCAAAAACTAATGATGTACTATATGGTGACTAACATAATTAAAAAAAAAAAAGGTTCTGCCTATTTGAAAGGTAAAAATGTTGAATGAGCATTTCAGCACTGAAGATGAGACCATGAGGACAGGTTGAAAGGTAGGAATACCATCTAGATAAGGAGGAGACTGATATCAGAGTATCAACATCTCACTTGTTATGTTTAGGATTAAGTATTAAAAAAAAATGTCAATATGAAAGTCCAAAAACTCTTCTAGCAATCCTCATATTGTTAGCTAAGTCTATGTACTGTTTATTTGAAAATCTAAATATGGTTGCTTTAAAAGTTAAAGGGCATTTTAAGTAACTAAATGTTTACATAAAGAGACTTAACTGCACTTTATCAGTACTATAAAAACATGGAAACAAATTTCTGTAGAATGAAAAATAATATAAGAAGGGTTCCCATAAAAACAGTATTAGTAATCTATGATGAAAACTGCAATGCATTTTCAAAAGATTTATATTTTTGAGCTCATAGGAAAGAAAGGATGATGCAACCAAAGAGGGGGAAAATAATCATCACCAGAAACTGTGGATTATAATGGGAGAACTACAGTTAGCTGAGAACTTTTTCCCATTTCTTTACCAACAAGTATTCTTATCCAAGAGTATTTTTCCTTAACAAATGAAAATAAGTGTGTATTTTTTAGGTGAATGTGAACTCAATCACACTCTTTCACACTCTACAACCCACTCTCCCAGTCCAGATCATTCAACCTATCTGTGACTCCTCTCTCACTCTTCATATATTAACAGGGAACAAATATTAATACAATTCTACCTCCATAATGTGTCTTCCCCCAGCCTTTTCCCTTCCTATTCCCCTCCATCCCCTCCAGCATGTACAGTCTATAGAATCAGGTACAATTTTCCCCATCTAGGCCCAGTCTACAGTCCCATTTCACCTGTCAAATACAACCTAATTTGAAGTCACTCCATTTTTCAACTGTTTCTGATTTCCTATCTCAGGGACACTGCCAAAAATATTCCCTCATCCTGCTGCCAAAAGTATTCCTTTACTCTAGAATGCTCTCTCATTCCTGCTATTAAAAATCCTAAGTCTTTAGAGGCCCAAGTCAAATGCTACTTTCTTCATGAAGCTCTTAGACCCCTCAATTGAAATTAACCTTTCTTTGACAACCTCATGATGCTTTGAGATTAATTTGAGACACTCCTCTTGCTTACGTCCCACTATATTATGATTGCCAGAAAGCAACTTATCTCTGTGTTTAGTGCTATCTACTATTGAGGGCCTTGCATAGCACACACTCAACACATGTTAGCAGAATTGCTTTACTAAATTTTTTTCTTCAACTTGAAAGTCTTTATATCTGATGTATCCCCAGAACCTAGTGCTTCCAAAGAAGCCAAATCCTCCAAGCTGAACAATGTCTGCTTCTCCACCAACTGTATCATTAACTACCTTTTGTTCTTCTGTTTAATTCAAGATCAAGGAGGTATGCAAGCAGAGAATCCCAACACGGATCCCTAAACCAAAATCTACAGGCAACACTAAGCTTTTCCCTAAAGCTCCCACAGGGCCTATGGATAAGCCCAGTCACTACACTGGCTGTGGGAAGCTACACATCATAAGGACTGTCACCTCTAACACTTTTCTCCACATGGGAGGGAAAAGGTAAGTCATGCCAATGCACTATTTGGATACATCCACCTACAGAAACATCCGGAAAGCTATAATTACCAGTATGAAGGCCAAAGAGGAAAGGTCATGTCTCTAAGAAATGGTGAAGCAGCAAAATGACGAATAGTTCATTCACAGGTTGCTGGACCTGGTGAATAGCATCCTGAAAGAGCAGCACATCTACATTTATTTTACCTATATGTGTGTATAGGCATATACATACAAACAGGCCAAATCCTTCCAATTCCTCATTCTACTTACAATCCAGCCCAAATTTGGACCATCTATCATTAGCATGGGATAGGACTGAATTCATGAGAACAGCTCAAAAGTTTTCTGGTGAACTCAGAAGTAACTCTTTCATTTCACAGAACTTTATTGAATCATATTTTGCTAAGAAGATATGCCAGCAAGAATTCCTAATCTCCTTCAAGAAAATCAGATTATTTCCATCAAAATGGCAGGACAACTTAAATCATAATTTAAGGTCTAAAACTATGATTTCTTTACACCAGGAGAAGGAAAAAAAAGTGGTAATTCTTAGTACATGGAAGAAAGAACAACAAAAATGAGTGATGGGTGAACACATCCTTTGTGTGACGGACCTGATTATCACTGGTGTAATATGCACACCTGACTGCTGGCACTTAGTCTTCTGTCTCACTTCTTCTAGTAAGTTGCCCCTCCTATATATGCCAGGCCATGGAATCATATTGCTAGGCTTATTATGAAAACCATTTTAGACAGGTATTTTTGCTTTCTAAAGCCATCAGGACATTTAAGAGTCAAAGGTCATTAATACTGAGATCTTTTAGGGAGATAAGAATCACTGTCCTAGGTGTTTAAAAAAAAACAAAGACAAAAATTTATCATCTCATCAGACATTGTTTAATTATATCACTTCAATGAATCAGTGTTACAGAAAAACACAGTTGATTCAGCAAAAGACTCAAATTCCAATCCTAGCTTTTTACTCATTTGACAATGAGCTTGGCATTCATCAGTCTGAGCCTTGAGTTTCTCATATATAAAACAGGAGAACTGAATAATTCTTCAGATTCCTTCTAGTTCTGATAACCCATGACTGAATTCAATCAGTCATCTACAAGGTGGGACTCAGGCCTCTGGCAGTAGTAAGCTGAAGTAATTCTTTTCATCACACTTAAAACTCTCTCATTGAGTTAAGAGAAAGGTATGTTTATAAATCAGTGTGGACAGAGCAACACAATGTTATAAGACAAGGCATTTTTGACATGAGACACAGTTATATTATATAAAGCTTCAGTCAGAAAGAAAAAATTCTGTGAAGAGCATGATGCAAGGTTCTCTGTGATCCTGCACCGAGAACTGGAGACATGATCCTGGAAGAAATCCTGGAAGGACAGTGCTTTAGCCAGCTATCCTGGGACTGAGCCAGCAGAGTAGGAGCAAAGGAACTGCCATTCTCCACACTCATCCAGCCAAGCCTGCTTCAATGTGCTCATGTCACTGTACAAATACCCCTGGACTCACTCCAATTTCAAGGAGGAGGAAAAGAAGCTGGAATTCTGGGTAGCATTGAGCAATGCAGCCAAAGAGAGGGATGACGTGCAGCAGTCCCAACAGGGAAGTGGCAGAGGAAGAAGATAGGGGAGGTCACGTGAATTAAAAGCCTGAAATGGAAAAGTCTAAGCTGAAAAGCAGTAGGAGAAATAGTGGGAGGAAGTGACCAAAAAAAGGTGACGAAGTTCTAAGACAAACATACAAGAGAAACAGTTCAGAAGGAAGTGCAGGGTAGTAACAGGTGAATGGTACAGTGGGAACATGTGTAGGGTGCTTAGTGTGGTACCTGCAATATGCAGGTAATGTTAAATGAACAGAGGATGAGTGAATGATGGAGAGAAGGACCATTCAGTCAAGACGTGAGAAAATTGCTAGGAGATGGCAGTGGTATTTGATAGAGGAAAAGCAGTTATGCCAGGTGACTGACATTCAAGATTGATAATTATGCTAATGGAAAGAAAAAAACACTGGACCTCCTAAAGTGGACACCAAACAGACTGAAAAGAAGCATAAAACAGGAAAAACAAGCATGAAATACTCCCAGAAAAACAAGACACTGCGAACATTTTTACCTTGAAGAGCACAAAATATGTTGTATGTTGGACATTTTTAAATTGTTTTCTCCTAGGTTAGGAGACTTCTTAAAGTACATTTTCACGCCAAGATGGCATAAGTTCAGGAGAAAGCAAAAAAAGAAGGACAAGGTACAAGATACAAAGTACTAAAAAAGAGTCGGAAAATAGCTACACTTCTATGGCAAGCAGCGAAACCCATATTTAAATGGTAACAGTTCTAATCCCAATAAGACAAAAATCTTTAAAATAACAAAGTCTATTTTAACAAGAGGATTACCAACCAAAAACCATGCTTATTTTAAAGCAATATGTAACACAATAAAAATGCATAAGTAGCTTAGAACTGGGAATACTATTTGGAGTTTAACACAATGGTGTTTGATCTATAACACAACTGAAACATAAAGAATCCTATTTCCTGAGAATAATCCTATTTCTGCAGAAATGTGGCTCCTCTAAAAAACAGTAAAAATAAAAGAAGCTATCCTAATTCTGGAGTTACTTTACTAAGTTTTTAAAAGAAAGCAGATAAAAGTCCAAGTGAAAAAAACAAATCCAATTTGTAACAAGAATTTTAATAACCTGATACTTTTCTGCTGGAGGGTTTCCTCAGCCCTTCATTTATTTAGCTGCAGTGATTTCTGAACTAATGTCCTTTTAACTACTTGAATAAAGTATCTGATTTTTAACAGAAATGTGACTGATCTAATATATGACTGATAATGATGGACTAAGTAATGGAGTATTTGATGTAAAATGCAATTCTCTCTGGGATATGTTTCAAATTCCTGTTCTAGGGGACATGGGACATACAACTCAGGTTCTGACACTGAATCTGGGGCAGGGGTATGCAAACTGCAGCCCGCAGATCAAATTCAGCCCACTGTTTGTTTCTGTATATCCTGCAAGTTAAGAATAGTATTTACATTTTTAAATAGTAGAAAAAAAATCAGATGATGAATATTTTACAAAATGTGAAAATTACATGAAAATCAATTTTCATTGTCCATAGATAAAGTTTTATTGGAACACAGCCACACTCTTTTGTTTACATATTTATTATGTATGCTTGCTTTATGCCACAATGGCAGAGTTGAGTAGTGACAGTGACTGGACAGCAAAGCCTAAAATATTTACTACCTGGCTTTTTACAAAGAAAGTTTCTGATCTCTGGCCTAGTGTGAATTAGACTAGCAAGGAACTCAGGAATATGAGCTTAAGAGCTTAATCAACTAATTAAAAAAAAAAACTAGTAATTTAAGAACTAAGAATTTTTTGAAAGCTGATGAAAACAGGGAAACTATATTTCAAGCTGTTTGTGACACATTTAGTAAAATGTATTATTCTATGAATGCACTAAAGTGTTCAACTAAAGAACATCAGATAAGAACAGGTCAAAGGATTTGTGCCACAAAACAATGTTGCTGTTGAATCTGAGAGGGGAAATGGAAGTTTTTCTAGGCCTTCCAAATTCCTGGTATTTTTCAAGAGATTCATAGACATTTAGCAAAATGACAGCAGAACTACTGTGCATGTAGTTGGAGAAAGATGTATATATTTGTACCTTTAAACACAATTGTTGTCAAGAACCACTTGTTTAATCACTTGTAAGAACTATTGAAATTGTATACAATAAAGTAAAAGTAGCCCATGAAGGTTCTCTGTGGGTCCATTTGTTACACAGTCTTCAAGTACAGAATACTGACTATTGATGTAGCATGTGTCCTTTCTTCTTTCCTTGCTCTCACCTTTTAAAATTTATCCTGTCCCTGTTTTTCGCCCTTGAACATCTGTCTTAAAGTAACATTACTTGCATTTTGGTTGAACCACACTGATGTATAAATTCTACAATGTAAGCATATGCTTTATCCTCTAATTCCACCACAGTGTCTAAAATAGGGCCAAGCATGAGAGTTCAATAAATCATTTTGAAGTTGATTCTCTGTTGTTTGTTATCAAAATATACTACCAATATTCCAAGCCTGAATTCTATATGCAGAGGCAATGTTTTACTACTACTTTACATCTACTATGCATGCTGCCTATAGGTAAAATTAATACTGTAAAGGCCTAACTTTGGTGTGAGAAGAGGGGAAGAAACCAAACACTTGAATTATTCAGGTTTAAAAGATCCAAGGTATTCCTCTACTTCATCATTTCTAGGAGGAATTCAGCATAGATAAAGCAACGTGATTTGAAGGAGATGTTATAAAATGATAATACAACAACAACAAAAATTTTAAATGCTCATTTCAGCAATCTCAAACAAAATAATAATCACATTGATTCTAGGCAACAAAAGCTGTCACCATTAGGAAATATCAGCTCATTATAAAGCAGAAGTCTGTTTTCCCCTTTCAAAACAAAATTTATAAAACTAAATTCAAATATGGTTAGAATAAGGTTAGTAGACACAGTTATACAAAAAGGATTTTCTATGTATTTTCAGAAAGAGAGATGCAGTACCTGTCAAATCTGTCAAAAGCCTAAGCAAGATTTTGACAATTCTTCCAGTTAAATAAATTTCTTTAGATGTGGAACTCCTATGTTGAGGTCTTCAAGATGTGGCTATGAAACATTAACAATCAATTACTTAATGAACAAATTCTTAATGAGTGCCTTCCAAGGACCCAGATACTACTCTAGGCACTGACTATACAGCAAAGAACTAGATAAACAAATCCCTGCTCACATGGAGCTTACATTCTAGTGTGGGGGATCATACCAGAATGTAATAATTTAACAAGGCAAATAATAGTTGGTGATAAGTGCTCTGCTAAGAATTACCATAATGTGATACTGTAATAGAGCAACTAGATGGCTACTTTAGACTGGCTGACCAGGAAATGCTTCTCTTTTGGTGATGTCTGAACTGTGGTCTTAATGTTCTAAGAAAAGGCTAGCCATTTGAAATACAGGAGAGCCCAGAAAGAAAAAGGAACACCTATTGCAAAGGGCTAAGACAGAATGAACTTGGCCTACTGAGGCACAAAATAAAGGCTAGTGTGAGTGGAAGAGCATAAATTACAGGGGAGTAAGTAGTAGAAGATGTGGCAGATATCAGTCCTGATGAGTAACCTGGGTTGTATTATACGTGTCAGACGGAAGCCACTGGAGGGTTTAGGAATGAATGAGATCTGATCACTCAAGCTGCTAATTGAAGAACAGTCCAAATAGGGATAAGACAGAAACCGGGAGCCCTGTTAGGAGTTTACTGCAGTAGTTAAGGCAAATGAGGATGATAACATGTACTTTGATGGAGTTAACAGAGGAGAAAAATGGAAAAAAAAAGTATTCAGGATGACTTAGAGCTAAAGACAAGACTTAATAGATCAGACAGGAGGGCCTTTGTTTGGGTAAGTGTTGGCTTTCATTTGCATTGACATTCCTAGTAAATAAGCAGACTTCAAGAAGACAGCCAGGTGTGTGAGTCTTGAGCTCTAGGATCAAGTTTGACTTCCTGGCGAAGACTGTTCTCAAAGCCTAATGATACCTGCTTATTTGTATCTCTGAGTAATCAGTGTTCTCTAGAAGAGTAAACTTTAGGAGAGCAAGAGTTAAGAGACACAATTTGACAACAATGATGTATATAAACAAAAGGGTTTATAAACTATGAGCCTCTTTTAATTGATAAAGGATTGTTATTTTAGAGATGAGATTCTTACCATTGATAATCAGAACAATTATCTTTGAGAAATTTAAGTGCACAGACTGGTTTCAGATTGCCTGCCTATGAATCACAGCCTCCCCACTTACCAACTAAATAACATTGGGCAAATCACTTAACCACTTAGTGCCTCAATTTCCTCACCTGTAAAATGGGGATAATAGTAACTATGTCATGGTGTACTTGTGAAGATTAAATGAGCTAGTACACATAAAGCAATCAAAATAGTATCTGGCACATAACCACCACTCAACAAATGCAAGTTAGTATTATTATCTACTGTCTCTCTAAACTGTACATAGAAGTGTGTTCACACTTCATTTTTCTAGTTAGATGCTTGGTAAGAGATGAAATCAAAGATTCAGAATACGCTAGGGAAGCATATGAAAAACCCTCCTCAAAAAATAAAGGCTGAGAATTTGGCATATTGCTAAAACATCCTCTTTAAAAGTAAGCTGTAGGGGTGCCTGGGTGGCTCAGTCGGTTGAGTGTCTGACTCTTGATTTCAGATCAGGTCATGATCTCAGGGTCATGAGAGCAAGCCTTGCCAGGATCCGCGCTCAGTGGGGACTCTGCTTGAAATTCTCTCTCTCTCCCTCTATTCCTCCCCTGCTCACTCTCTCTCTCTATAAATAAATAAAATCTTTTTTTTAAAAAAGTAAGCTATACATGTGCCAGTCATTCCTAAATCTCTTATCTTGAGCCTTGACCCAACCCTGAAGCTCCAGATTCATATACCCTGCTACCTGCTGGACACTTGACTTGGTAACTTAATAGGCATATTATTGGAATAAAAAGGGAAAACAATCAATATTCTCTTCAGTAAGTGAATGATCAAGTGACCAACTCCAACTGCAAAAACTCATGGCTCTGCTCTACAAGTAACAAAATCTCTGCTGGGAATGACATTCTCAGTTTTCAAGCAACGTACTGAGAAAGTGCCCAGTTTGGTCAAGTACATGAAACCTCAGGCATTGTATCTATTCACTTTAGCATTAAGGTTTTGCAATTACAATTCTAATGCATGTATTGTTTACTATGAGTCACTTCAAATAATTTCTTAAGGTAAGCAAGGAATAAGGAAATAAGTAAAATGAAATGTCAGATGCCATTAAATGACTCCTAGGCTCTGTTACCTGAGCACACTGGCTGCACACTCTTCAGCAGACACAACTCTCAGTTGTCTTATCCTGGACCATGACTCCAATCACCAATAATGACGCCAATAGGGTGACATCCCAGGAAGACTAGGACAGTCCCAGAAAAATTCTAATAGCATGGCCTTTCATTCTTAAAGTATTTAATTGGGTGAGAAATTATATGTCTATCTACATACATGATCACCAAGAACTCTGTAGCATCTAGCACGCATGCATGCATTTATTCAGCTAATATCTCCCAAACACCAGGTGCCAGGTCCCATGTTGGGCTCCAGTACAATGCAGGATTCTAGCACAAGAGTGTAAGTCCTGAATAGCCATAAGATGTATGCAAAAAAGGGTCATATGTAGATCAAGAGCTTTAGTAAGAGTCTCTGAGTTACTTACCACATCTAAGCCATGAGACAAGCAAAAACTACATTTCCTTAGACAATAAGTAGATAACTGGATATGTTAGACAGATGTTTTACATAGTGTGTATCAGTGTTTGGGAATCTGTATGTTTGTATAGTTTGCTTTTAGAAAACATGCATAAGAATTCATGACCATGAATGTTGAGCCTTTGTTGTAGATGTAGATTGTTGAATAAATGGCTAAATGCTTCTTGCTACTGTAAGTGTGAATGGAAAGCAGATGGTAAGGAAAGATGTTTACTTTTATAAGCAAGTAGCATAGTACACAACAGAAATGAAGGCATCATTAAAACTATCTTTCCTTTCTCTGACTTAAGGCACTATTTTTCCTATGACCTTCAAAAAAAAATACAGTTCACACATTTTAGGCTGATCTTTCCCCTATTAACATAGGTAGAATCAGGAAATCTGAATTGGTTCAGTTGTGATTTCTTCTGAATTGGAAATACCATACAGATTATTTAGGCAAATCACCGACAAATAATCAAGTATATCTCAAGGAAGCTTATATGCTCACTATACTTAAAAGCAGTTAACAAAGCAAATGCTCCTGATACATTTAAAGTCAGCAATTTTCAAATGTTAATCTTAGAGCTAGAAGGAATCTAAGAAGCAGGGTGACTCTAATATCTATCTTGATGGGAATCCTGGTAATTTACATGAAGGAGGCTATAGATCCAATGTTTAGAACTGTTGGTTAGTTAAAACCCTTAAAAAGATGATCTCTAAGGACCCCTCATTTTACAGATCATGATACTGAGGCCCAGTAAAGCCACATTGTAATAGTGGATAAAGTATGACTTTGAAACTCAGGCACACTTGTGTAACCTCTTCCCAGATCTCTTCCTTGCTGTGTATTTCTAAGAACATTACTGAACTTTTCTCAGTTTCTCATCTATAAAAATGAAAGTAATTACTTATCTTTTAAACATGTTATGAAGATTAAATGAATTTGTGTTTATGAAAATATCTGGCACATAACAGACACTCAATACACGTTAATTTCTTTCCTTCTAGAGGGCGACTAACTTGAGAGACCTATGGCTGGTAACAGGCAAGAGGCAGGGCTAGAATCAAGAAATAGGATCCCCTTTACCACTCAAAAGGAATTCAATTATTTCTTAAATGACTTCTGTACTTAAATCACACCATAAAATATAGCTTTAAACACCTGAGTTGAGGGGGGCGGGAAAGGGTTATTAAAGTAAATGTGGAACACTACAGCCTGCAAGAGATATTTCCTAGAAACAAAGTAGCAACAGAGTCAGGAAGTTTAATGGAGGAAGTATTACACTGGCTACCTTTTTAAAAATGACATCTACTCAGTTTGTACCCGAAGGCTACCCTTCAGCAAACAATCCTGTAGATTTCTGCAGCTTTAATGGATACTTCACAACACATACTTCAAAATTAATGTTTGCAGCAAATATATTTGTATCAAGTGTCAATCATGTGCAGTGCCTGGTGGACTATATGACATGGATCAGACTTTGGTTTTGTCCTAAAAAAAAAAATCTTAGAATCTGGTAGACTTTGAAGAATGATTAAAACACATAACTGTATATTAAGCTTCATGGAACTTGAAAGGTTCAAAGTCAGCCTGTGGTGAGGAGTTACTTAATGCTATCTACTTACGGATAAAATATCCACTGCATTGGCAGTGGGTACACGTAGCATAGTAAGTTGTTTGAGTTGTGTTAACTAAATTCTAGTCTTATTTCTGACACCAACTAGCTATGTGAACTTGTCAAGTTACTTGATATCTTTAGATCTTATATTCCTCTTCTATAAAATGGTTGAGTTCAAAAGGATGATCCCTATCTAAACCTCCTTCAGGCTTTAATAGTCCAAATAACACGATGATGATGGTAGCAAGAAAAACCATAGCTTATATTTACCTCGCACATCTTATGTGCCAAGCACTGTGCTAAAGTGCATCATTTGTATTGTTTATTTAATCTTCATAACAATCTTATGAAATTGGATTATTCTTAATTTACAGATGGGGAAAAGGAGCCGAAACAGTATTAGAGGGGCCAGAGTCTCGATTTGAACAGAAGCAGTCTGAATCTAATCCAGGAGTTACCCTTAACGACTACGCCCAAACTCCCTGAGTTCACGAAAAATCTCTTATCTATTAAGAAATATGTAAAAGGAAATGTGTAAAAGGAAAAGCTTGGGAAAAGGGTCGTTCCTGACAGGGGGCAGAGCTGAGTTAAAGTCACACTGCTTCCCCTAGTTATAAGGCTGTCGCACCACTTCATCCGCTATGCTCGCGCGTTCCCACAGCTGGGCACACCACCGCGGGGCCAGACGCCGTGACCGCCAGAGGCTGGCGCGGGCTGAGGCTCACCGAAGGAGTGATGGTGGGGGGGTCAGGCAGAGTGGGTACCTGGGCTGCGGTCTGCTCCTGCAGGCTGGTTCTCCCACCACTCGTCTCCAAGATCGTCTGCCATCTCCAGGCGGGACTAGTTGTGAGCGGACCACCAAAGGAAAGCGGACAGTGGCAGGTATTCTCGCTGCCTCCAAGCCGGGAGGCCAGCGTTGGCAGCAAGCACGCGGAGCCTTTCCTCAGACACCGTCGCCTCCGCCCCACGGCGATGACGTCACACCTCCGCCCCGCCTCCCCAGCCACTGCGCCCATCTCGTCGCAGTTTCCATACAAGTGCTGCTGAGAAGGCTCTGTCCGGTAACTCAAAATAAATCCTCACAAAAGCAAAAAGACAAGAAAACGCAACTCCCCCCAAAGGATTATTATCTTTTTAAGTAACTTCTTTCAAAACTTTTTGTTTACTTTTTTTTTTTTTTTTTTGGCCAAAAAGCTATTGACGAAAGTGTGAAACAGGATGCTAAGACAATTTTTCCCTGTTCGGTTTCAAAGGACTTGTGCAGCGGGAGAAGACCAGAGCACGTGGTTGTGTTTTCGTTTGTGTATGTGTTTTGGGGCGCCTGTGTGTCTAGTTTGCTTTGGGGAAACGTGCGCAAGAATTCATGACCATGATTGATGACCTTTGCTGTAGATTTGTGTACTGCTCTTTTTATATGGTATGGGTTAAGAAAAATGTTGATGGTCCGGAAGTGCTCGCCCAGGAAAGGACTCTAGTGATCCGGGGAGTTGAGAGTCGGTCTCCTTTACACCCTTCTCCACTGTGTTTTCTACCGCATTTTGTGAAACAGGAGAAGCGAGTCAGTTGTTGCTTAACTACAGTTAAAAGACCTACAGAACTTCTTGTCTTAGCTCCAACGTGAAGTGGCAGAGATAGGATTGATAGGTTATTGAGAAGGAAAGTTAGGTAAGAAATACTAGTATGGAAGAGGAAGTATCATGACCAATAAACATATGAAATGATGTTCTGTCTCCTACTAGCCTGGGAAATAAAAAAGAGACCTCAACGAGTTACTGTTTTTCATGCAGTAAATTGACAAAATTAAGGAAGTCTGACATTACCAAATTCTAGAGAGTACATGCATCAATGGGAATTCCTTCACCTTACTGGTGTGAATGTAAATTGGTAATACCCACTTGGAAAAGCAATTTGGCACAATTTGCAACAAATCTACACACCTTATGATCCAGCAATTTCCACTCCTAACTATACACACTTGGGAAACTCTTGGATACTATAGAATATTCACAGCAGCATTGTTAGTAATAGCAAAAAAGTGGAAACAACCGAAATGTGTTTCTATAGGAAAATGGGTAACTACATTATAGTATAGCTGTACAATTAAGCATAGGAAATGAATCAACACATGTAATTACGTGGATATATTTTGGAAACATAATGCTGAGTTTAAAAATGCCAGATGCCATTTTATAAAGTTCAAATACAGGGAAAACCAAAAGTTGTTTAGATCAAAAAGTACATACGTGATTTTAAAGAAAGAGAATGGTAAGCACAAAATTTAGGATATGGAGTAACCAGGAGATGGGATTAAGAAGCGTAAAGGTAAATGTAAGTTATTGGCAAATGTCCAATTTAGGTAGAGTGGAGAGTTCATAGATGTGCATTAAATTCTTATGCTTTATAATTTATAGATATGTTACATATATTTTGTGGTATTTAATAATATTTATTTACATAATTTAAAAGATAAGGGAAAAATCCACTTATAGGAAAAAGACATTTTCAGTAGAGTTAAATTGGGTGCTATTTAAGAACTCACTAAGAATTCCAATTAATGACCCAACATCTCAAATGACACTCAAAGCTTCCAGACAGTTCTGCTGCCTTTCCAATGTGAGTTCACTTTCCCACTGTCCCTGATCTTATCCCAGGATCAGTCTTCCTCTTGTGCCCTGGATCTCAACCCCTTTTACCTTCTAACCTCTTCCACTTCAGTAAGTGGCAGCACCTCCTGGTTGCATTGTCATCTGATTCACTGGTAAGTTTGGAGGGATCTATCTCCAAAATATATCCCCAATCTAACCATTTAACCAACCTTCTCATCACTTCCACCACTACAACCTTGGTGTAAGGTAATCATCTCTCTTCTGAGCCACTGTAATAGTCTTCTAACCTGCTTTCCTCTTGCGTTTCCTCTTGTCCCACCTCAGTCTTGCTTCCACACAGAAAATAGTCAGAATCATTATGTCACTCTCTTAAATGCTTTAGTCATCTCTTATCACACACCCATTCCCTAATCACCTCCTTGGGGATTAGAATTGCATCTTACCTATTTCACCACTGTGGCCCTGTGGCCCTAGGACCACGAAAAGTACCTGGCACATGTAGACACTGACAATGTATAGATTGCCTAACTGAATTTGAAATTCCTTTACTCTGATTGTTTTACTTACTAAGCAACCTGATAAGTTTGTTTCCCAAGTCAGCTTCCTTTCTGGCGACAGATATAAAAAGTCAGCAACTAAGACCCCCCAGCCAAATGCAACCTATCACCTATTTTGACCCAGTAAGTGAGGATAGTTTTTACGCTTTCAATGCATTGCTGAAAAACAACAACAAAATAAAACACACCAACAACCAGAAAGAAAGGAAGGAAGGAAGAAAAGAAAAGAAACATGCAACAGAGACTGTGTCCCTAATGTATTTATACCTGGTCCTTTACAGAAGAAAGCTTATTGACTCTAGATTATATTGACTAGCCAACCTAAGTTGTACATCCATTTAACTGTTCTATTGATCAGTGAATTGGCATCCTACTTTAGAAACTAGTCTGTTATAAAATTCTTTACCCCAGTATTTGATCACTTCATCTAACATGGAGAAGCTCAGGTTGAAAAATATCTTTATCTTCTTCCTCTTTCTGTATGATATCTAAATGAGTATTAAGAGAGTTTACAAGAGGAAGAATTCACTTCCCAGCAGGGTGCACTGAGAAGCCTTCATGAAGGAGGTGGTACTTGAGCGACCTTGTCAATGGATATTGATTGGCATGTTGTTTTGGACATGTCATTTAACCTTGCTGGGTTTCACTTTGCTAATAAAGGGAATAAATTATATGATTCTTGAGTTCTCTTCCAACTCCATGCCTTAATCTTGACTATCCAACCAAGAATTCCAGATATTAGTGTTCATTAGATGCAAAGGATGTGATGGAACTACTGTTTTAGGAAAGCTAAATTGGTGTCAGCATGCAGGGTAGATAATAAATTTGAGCAGAACTTTCCACCTGGCATGGGTATGTTAAGATACTGATTCCCTCAGTCTTAGAGACAGGCAGAGCCCCTGGGCCAGTTGCTTCAGGTTGAAGGTAGCCTTATCTCTTCACTCCAATGTTGAACAAATATTGCTATTTTCTATGGGTGCCATGATGTAAAAAGGTTGGGGAAGACTGGATTAGAAGGGGAAAAAAAAAGTTTAAAGGCTACTTTGTGAAGGCTCACCATACAATGAAAAGAGTTTAATGAAGGCACGGGTTCTTTGTCCTTAAACCCAGTCTATATATATATATGTACCTTAGGGAGTCCATGAACCCCTGATGACATACTTAAACTTTTGCATCATGTGGACAATAATAACAGTAACAACAACAGCATGATTCAGGTACCTTTCTAAGCACTTTATGTCTTAATTCATCTAATTGTCATAGCTCCATGAGCTACTACGCTGGACCAGATATTTTCCATTTACCATTCTCTACCCTTCTGTCACCTAGAAGGCTGATGTAAACCTCCCCTAAGCTCTGATTTCAGATTTGGGTTCAGCAAATTGGAGGCATCAGTAAGAAATCAAAGGATGAGAGAAAAATAACTCCTTATGTTGTTCTCTTTTCGGGGCTGGGACTAGGGTGCCATAAGCAGGGGCCTAGGATACAAAATTTAAAGAGACACTCACTCTCAGGCTGGCTCTTGGATGAACCTGAGAACGAGTGCCTCCTAAATGTTCTGCTGGATGTACTTGCTTGCTGTACACTAGTCCTTGCCCTCATCCCTCCACTGGAGGCCAAGGCTCCCTCAGACTTAAGGGTAGTAATGGCTCCCCACCATTACCAGCCCTTGGGTTTTATACCATCTTTTGTTTTCCTAACCCTACCTCATCTGCATAAATACTCCCTTTACCAATTTTTTTTTTTCAATTGTACAACTTAAAGGATTCGGTTTTTTTCCTACTTGGACCCTAACTGATAGATTTACTGCCTTAGTTTAGGTTCCCCTAAAAGTAGAGCATGGATGCAAGTAGTTTATTTGGGATGTGATCTGGTGTGGGGGGGGGGCAGAAATAAAGACAGGGAGAGTGAGATAAGGAAGGAAGGATGACTATTAAATTGGTTATATAACTGGCTCTTTATCCTGTTAGGGACCCTCTGAGAAACAATGTAGACTGTGCCTTGGAGTTATCCTCAGGAAGAGGGTATCCACTGACTGCCATCCACCATTGGTTAAGGGTTGTCCCCAGGGATTTGAATTTCCAGATACTCCCAGGCTATGCTGCCACTGGAGAAAGCCCAGAGGCAGAAGAGCAGAGTTACATAACTCAGCATGCTTGAGGTGGAATGCTGGCAGCTGCCCAGAACTTTCCTCCATCGCCGGACTGGTTTCAAAGTGGGCTGAGGGACAAGAAAAGCATCTGCTTCACATTTGTACTGTTAGTCTCTCTACTTTATAGATGGTGAAACTAAAGCATGGGGAATTAAGTAACTTGCTAGAGTCACCCATCCAGTAGGTGGTTTCCCATCTGCCCATGGATTTCATAACTCTCAAAGTGATATGTGACCCAAAAATGACCCACATCCACTGGACTAGGAAAAAAACAGTATAGAAAAAAGGAAGAAATGAGGTGAGGAACATCACCATCAATTTGTGAAAATGGTTTGGAAATAAAATGGTGAGGAAAAGAGGACAAAAAAAAATAATTTCAAGTCCTAAAAAGTGAAAATCTGATATCATCTTTGAGGAAACTAGCAAAACAAAAATGAGGGAACAGTTTGGGGGTGAAATGATGAGTTAATGATTCATCATTAACTTAATCTCCAGCTCCTTTCCCCTTCCTGGAAAATGGGGAGTGGGGCTGAAGGTTTCAAGCTTCGAATTATGACTTGATCTTTCTGGTGACCAGCCCCCTCCAGGAGCCCACCAAGTGGCACTTTATTAGAAAAAAAGACTCTCCTATCATGCAGGAAATTCCAAGGAATTTAGGAGTTCTGTGTCAGGAACCAGGGTCAAAAACCAAATATTAGAAAAAAAGATGCTCCTCGTGCCCTTATCACTTAGGAAATTCCTACGGTTTTAGGAGCTCAGTGCTGGGAACTGGGGACAGAGACATTGTCCTTTTATTCACACTGCCCTCTTTCATTATGACTTTGAAGCAATACTGTGAGAACCCTGCTCCATTTTCCCTTGGTTCATGTCTAAGCTTCCTTGCAGCTGTGGTAGACCATTTTCGTCATGCTGACAGCTTCCTTCCCTGAATATCCCCACTGTCTGCTTCTCTGGCACCATGGGAGCTTGCTGAGCCCAAGATTTAAAGAAGTTATAGAACTTTTGGGACTTCATCAAGATAAAGAGCTTCTGCACAGCAAAGGAAACAGTCAACAAAACTAAGAGGCAACCCAATGGAATGGGAGAAGATATTTGCAAATCACACTACAGATAAAGGGCTGGTATCCAAGATCTATAAAGAACTTCTCAAACTCAACACCCAAAAAACAAATAATCAAGTCAAAAAATGGGCAGAAGACATGAACAGACACTTCTCCAAATAGGACATACAAATGGCTAACAGACACATAAAACAATGTTCATCATCATTAGCTATCAGGGAAATTCAAATCAAAACCACACTGAGATACCACCTTACACCAGTTAGAATGGCAAAAATTGACAAGGCAAGAAACCAGAAATGTTGGAGAGGATGTGGAGAAAGGGGAACCCTCTTACACTGTTGGTGGGAATGCAAGTTGGTATAGCCACTTTGGAAAACAGTGTGGAGGTTCCTCAAAAAGTTAAGAATAGAGTTACCCTATGACCCAGCAATTGCACTACTGGTGCAATTTACCCCAAAGATACAGATGTAGTGAAAAGAAGGGCCACATGCACCCCAATGTTCATAGCAGCAATGTCCACAATAGCTAAACTGTGGAAGGAGCTGAGATGCCCTTCAACAGACGAATGGATAAAGAAGATGTGGTCCATATATACAATGGAATATTACTCAGCCATCAGAAAGGATGAATACCCACCATTTGCATCAACATGGATGGAACTGGAGGGGACTATGCTAAGTGAATAAGTCAAGCAGAGAAAGACAATTATCATATGGTTTCACTTATATGTGGAACATAAGGAATAGCATGGAGGACACTAGGAGAAGGAAGGGAAAAATGGGGCAGAAATCAGAGGAGGACACGAACCATGAGAGACTATGGACTCAGAAACAAACTGAGGGTTTCAGAGGGGAGGGGGTTGGGGTGATGGGTTAACCCGGTGATGGGTATTAAGGAGGGCACGTATTGCATGGAGCACTGGGTGTTATACGCAAACAATGAATCATGGAACACTACATCAAAAACTAATGATGTACTGTATGGTGACTAACAACATAAAAAAAAAAAAAGTTAATGCTCCCAAGGGCAACTCTCAACCAAAGGGGAATAGGCATTAGTAGATAACTGTTCCAGGTTCTCTGTCCTATATCTTTTTCTTTTATGTATGTATGTCCTTTATTTATTTATTTATTTGTTTATTTGAGAGAGAGAGGGAGAGAGAGAGAAAGCACAGAGGGAGAAGCAGACTCCCTGCTGAGCAGAGAGCCTGACTCGGGGCTCTATCCCAGGATCTTGAGATCATGTACTTGAGCCAAAGGCAGATGCTTAACCAACTGAGCCACCCACGTGACCCTTTCTGTCCTTTTTCTGAGATACACTTTATACAGCTTCTTAAAGTGTCCCAAGATGGACACTTTATTGTCTTTTCTGTGTTCCCTGTCTCTTTTTCCCACTCTCTTACTTGTGCTTCCTGAGATCACCTCCCACATAATCTATCTGTACCCAAGTCTCTTAGGGTCTGCTTTGGAAACAACCTAAACGAGGATAGTTGGAATTCAAAATACCCTAGAAAGCAGACCCTCAAGACAAAATTTTGGAATCTGTTTACTCACTGATCAGATGGCAACAAAGATGATTGGTAGTGGTTAAACAAAACAAAACAAAAAAGCCTCTGGTGTACTGTAGCATCTCAATTCTTAAGACACAGTGACTTTATCTGTGGTAGATTAGGATGAGGTACAACTTGAAGGGGGAAACTTGTGTGTGGTAGCTTAAAAGATATGGGACAATTGTAATTATAGAGATTGTGGAGTTGGCTGGTTATTGTTAACTACTCTAAAAGCTTTAGGGAAAGAGAATGATAGGTTCTTACCAATTCTGAACATGCTGAGAAAGCCAGAAATTCTCCATGGCATTGTTTAAAGAGCTCTTTATCTTCTGCAACCAGAGGCCATACTGTACTTTGTTTTGTTTTGTTTTTAAATTTCAGAGAGGGAGTGAGCATGAGCAGGGGGTGGAGGAGAGGAGGAGAGGAAGAGGGAGAAGCAGGCTCCCTGATGAGCAGGAAGCCTGACACGGGGCACAACCCCAGGACCCTGGGATCATGACCTGAGCTGAAGGCAGACGCTTAACTGACTGCAGGCGCCCTGGCCATACTATACCTTAAATTCAGCCCAGAATTTGATTCAAAGGGTGTCAGAGCTATAAAGAGATTGAATGCACAGGCTGACATGTTTCCTGTGCTAATGTCAAGTCCTAAAAGGGAAGAAGAGAGACTCTGAGACTGAGATGGGGACATTTGGGCAGATGTGGTTGAGGTCTCTGAACCCCTGGATTCCTGAGTTTTCTGGGAATACAGAGAAGGGTCTTTTCCCCCTTGCTGGAGGAAAGAGGCCTCCCATTACCTCGACAGCATTCAAGGCCTTATCTTAGTTGCCTCACAAGATGATGTTGAGCCCTTACCTTCCCTCATCGTTCTTCACCAAGAACTAGGGTTAGACCTCAGCACAGATAGTGAAAAGTATAGTCTCTAGTACACAAGAAAATTATTTATTCATAAGAAAAGCCACAGATTAATATATCAACAGAAACCAAGAATTTTGTAAGGTAATGGATCTTGAGAGTCTTGGACCAGCACTGTGTAAAACTGGGTAGAAGAGAGGTTATTGATAGGGGGACACTCTCCAGTGGCTGACGATTTAACTTTTTAGTAAATCCTAACACCCTATAAGAACGGCAACTTGAAGCTTGGACACACTGGTAATCTACAGTGAAGGAGATGTAAGAACTGCCATGACAGATTATTAAAGAAATGGTCAGGATGCTCAGAGTAGTGGGCTTCTTAGAATGGATTTATTTTGTGTGACCAGAGAACCTACCAGCTGACTGTTCCCTGGGAGAGCCTAGAAGACATCGTTTCACTAAAGCAGTAAGATTGCAGTAGTGAGTAGGTATTAACATAGTTGATGAACTCAATGGTAACTGTCTTGTGCAGGCCAGAGATAACCGTAGAAGATACCCTAGTGTCAGTGAGTGAGTGATAGAATTTCAGAATAGCAAAGGTAGTTGGCAGCACTTAGCCATCAGAAGCAAATGTAACAATCAGTCAGGGATCCTTAAAATGTAGGGGATCTGTGAAATTCCACAGACCACGGGTATTCCTAGCGGCAAGATAGAGCAGAAGTTAATGAGGATCTTGATTAACCTATATAACAACAACGGAAACAACCACAATTAAGAAGTGGTGAGCAGAAGGCAGATGTCAACTGCCAAAATGGAAAAACATGATCCCTGGACCTGTTTCTAGATATGAGCCAATTCTCAAATCCAAAGCCTGTTGATTAAAGGGAATATGGGTCCTGAGGAAGTTCTCTGCAATACCATCAATGTATACACTATGTACTCATATCTTTTCCAATGTAACCTGTGGCCTTTCTTCAGAGTGATGGTACACTGGAGAAAGGGAAGATACCCAGCTCTTTCAAGGGCTTTTAGATACAGGGTGAATTGATGCAGGGAATCCTATAACCTCCCATTAGAGTGGAGCATATGGGGCAAGGTAATAGAGGCCTGGCCCAGATCTCTGTCTTGGTGGCTCCAATTTGTTTGTGGTTATCTCTCCAGTTGCTGAGTGTATAATCAAGATGGATATACTGAACAGCTGGTAGAACCATCACACTGATTCTCTGTTCTATGAAGAACCATTTGTGTAAGAAGAACCAAGTGGAAGCCTCTGAAACTGCCTCCCTCCATTCCACTCCTCAGCAAAAATAGTAAACAGAAACTCTATCTCACTCCAGTGGAAATGCAAAGATGTAGGCTGCAGGAAGTTTGGGTTAGCAGTATGGTGCCCCCAAGCCAGATGGACCATGGATATGATGGACTACCATAAATGTAAATAGTAGATGCAATCATAGAGTCTACACCAGGTGTTGATCTTTGGTTGAATCTATCAACACAGCCTCTAGCAATTGCTTTGTAATTTTGATCTGACAAATGTGTTCTTTTAAATCTCTAGTAGGAAAGAAGATCAAGAGCAGTTTGCATTCACTTGGGAAGATTGAGTTCATATTCACTCAAAACTGTGAATGCTTTCCTGTGAATATTCTCAAGGCTGGTAACTCTCCTGTTCTGTGTCATAATTCAGTTCAAAAGGACTTTGATTATTTTACTCTTCCTCAAAACATCACATTGATCATATCAATGATCATATCATATCAATGACATAGTATTAATTGGATCTGGGAGCAGGAAATGACCAGTACGCCAAGTGCCCTAGTAAAATACATGTATGCCCAAGGGGGAGATATAAGTTATAGATGTTCAAGAGCCTGCAACATTTATCACATTTTTGGGAGTGTGGGTATCTGAGGTATGCCTGAGTATCCCCTTCAAGGTAAAGGAAAAGTTCTTGCATCTTTCGTCCCTTACCACTAAGAATAGAAACAGTATTTGATGCACTTTTGGATTTTGCAGATAGCCTATGCCACACTTGTAAACACTGCTCTAACCTATTTATCAGGTGACTCAAAAAGCATTTATCAGGAGGTGCCTGGGTGACTCAGTCAGTTATACGTCCGACTCTTGATTTCGGCTCAAATTGTTAATCTCAGCATCGTGAGATCGAGCCGGCATTGGGCTCCCCACTCAGCAGGGAGCCTGCTTGAGATTCTCTCCCTCTGCCCCTCCCCCCTCTGTGTGTGCATGCTCTCTCTCTCTCAAATAAATAAATCTTTAAAAAAAATGCTTTAAGGGGTGTCTGGGTGGCTCAGTCGGTTAGGTGTCTGCCTTCAGCTCAGGTCATGATTCCAGGGTCCTGGGATCTAGCCCCACATCGGGCTCTCTGCTCAGCAGGGAGTCTGCTTCTCCCTCTCCATCTGCCTGCTGTTCCCCCTGCTGTGCGTGTCTCTCTCTGTCAAATAAATAAATAAAATCTTTAAAAAATAATAAAAATTTAAAAAATGCTTTTAAAAAAAGAAAAAAAAAGGGAATTTATCAGACGCCAGTTAAGCTAGGTGACTCAAAAGGCTACCAGGTTTTTTAAAAGATTTTATTTATTTGAGACAGAGAGAGATCACGAGCAGGGGAGAGGGGTAGAAGAAGCAGACTCCCCACTGAGCAGGGAGCCCAATGCGGGACTCGATCCCAGGACCCCGGGATCATGACCCGTGCCAAAGGCCGACTCTTAACCCAGTGAGCCACCTAGGCGCCCCAAGGCTACCAGTTTTGAGAAAAGAGGACCCAGCAGCAGTTCCAGGTTGTAATACAAGCTGCTCTTGCACTCAGTTCATAATGATGTGGCAGATCCCTAGGTGCTAGGTGACAGATGATGCTGTAGGGAATCTGGCTGAACCTAAAAGGAGAATCAGCACAAACTCCTAGAGTTCGAGAGTAAAGCCATGCCTTATACAGCTCAACCATTCAAAAAGCAACTGCTAGCATGATACTTAGCTTTAGTAGGAACTGAACATTTGACAATGGAACATCAAATGATTATATGAACAGAGCTTCCTCTTCAGGACCTGGGTTTGGTAAGGTCAGGTGCACACATCAACAGCTACTGAACAATAGAAATGGTTAACATGAGATCACATCTAAGCAGGCCGAGAAGTCATAAATAAGCTATATGAACAGTTGGCCCAGGTCTCCATGTCTCTTGTATTCCTCAGCTTACACCTATGGCCTCAAGGGGTGTTCCTTATGACCCGCTGATGATAGAGGAAAATACTCAATACTGGTTCAAGCTTGGTATGTTGGTAGAACTGACAATGGTAGATGACAGAACTGCTACTGTACTACCGTCCCACTTGGAGAGGGGCCATAAAGGACAGTGGTGAGGACAATGGGCAGAGCTTCAAGATGTACATTTAACCATCTCCTTTGAATGGAAAGAGAAGGAGTCTGAGATAAGGATAAACAGTCTTGAGCAATAGAGAATAGTGTGGTTGAGTGGGTCAATGGCCTGTAAGAGATTATATTTGAGGTTCAATAGCAAAGAGATCTGGGAAGAGGCATGTGGAGGGACCTAAGGGAGTGGGCAAAAGTGTGTGGATTTTTGTGTCCCATATCTAGGTCCACCAGAGAGTATCTACCACAGACAAGGCACTAAGCAACCATGGACATATGGCACATTGTATTTTCCAGAGCTGGCCACCAATATTTCCCATCTGGCATACTTTCCTTACAGTGACCTTGACACTCATACCTGGAGATGTTCATGTGGAACCCAGGTGTCATGCTATAAGAAAGCCCAAAGTAGCCTTCACAGAGAAACAACATGGAAACATATGTAGGTATTCCTGCCTACAGATCAGCTGAGGTCCCTGCCAACAACAGCGTCAACGACCAGACCTATAAATGAAGATACCTCCTGGTGATTCTACGCCCAGTTGTTGATTCACCCTCCATTGTAGCCCTAGACATCACAGAGCAGAGAGAAACCATCCCCACTATGACCTCTGCAAAATTCCTGACCCACTGAATTCATGGTAGAAAAAACCTGCGAGTGGAACTGCTGTTTTTCCTTCGGCCATGAGAGGGAGATGTTGTTCCTTGGGGACCTGCATGTTGCTACAACCATGCTCGCTTCCCTTCTAACCCAGGCAGGGTATCTGCCTAGAGCGGCAGTGAAATTTCCCTTTCTTCCCACAGGCTTGGTAAGGCCAGGTGGCTGAAGTGAAATTTAATTTTGTTTCTTTCATATCTTGAGTATGTATGGGTTCTGTAAAGATCCTTTCATTTATAGGAAGAAAACCCCTATCTTTAACTTACCTTTGGAACCATAAGTCATGCATGTTTATGCTTGAAAAAGAAAGGAACCTTAATTCTAGAGTGCCCTCTGGGGCCACTGGATGAAAGTGGGCTGTCTGGCAGCCAGGTCTTAATTCCTTACAAGGTAATAATATTCACTGAAGTAGAGAAGGGGCAGTTAAGTGGCAGTCCCCATAGAGGTCTGCAGAACTTGCCTGGCAGAGGCTGGAACTTGCAGTTTCTGGACGACCATGCTTAGATTCCTTACCCACTTGGTGAACACTGTGGTAAACTTGGAGGTAAGGGAGGCTGTTGGAGGTCATTTCCAATTCTCTTCTATATCATGGGCTATTCCTATTAGCAGGTGGTTTTCCTTCTAGTTTTTTTTTTTTTAATTTTTGAAATTGTGGTAAAATGAACGTAACATAATGTTTGCCATCTTAGCCATTTTTAATGTATTGAGCGCCATTAAATACATTCATGTTGTTATGCAGCTATCCCCACCACTGATGACCAGAACTCTTCTTGTCTTGCAGAATTGAATCTCTGTATCCATTAAGCAGTAATTTCACATTACCACCTTCTCCAGCTCTGGGCAGCCACCCTTCTATTTTCTGTCTATGAATATGACTAGGTACCTTATATAAGTGGAATCATACAATATTTGTCCTTCTGTGCTTGGCTTATTTCTCTTAATATAATGCCCTCTAGGATAATCCATGTTGTGGCATGTGTCACGATTTCCCTTTTTTTTTTTTTTTAAGACGGAATAGTAGTCAATTGTATGTATATACCACATTTTGTTTATCCATTCATCCAGCAGTGGACATTTGGGTTGCTTCCATCTTTTAGGTATTGTGAATAATGTTGCTATGAACATGGATGGACAGCTATGTTTGAATCCTTGCTTCCAATTCTTTTGGGTATATACTCAGAAGTGGAAATGCTGTATCATATAGTGATTTTACTTTTTATTTTTTGAGGAACCGCCATACTGTTTTTCATAGTGGTTGCCCAATTTTACATTCTCACCAGCAGTGCACTGGGGTTCCAATTTTTTCACATCCTCGCTAATGCTTATTGCCTGCTCTTTTTTTTTCATTAGTAGCCATCCTAATAGGTGCCAGGTGGTCCCTTTAGTTTTTAAAGCCACATATATCTGCCCTCTTACCTCCTAAGAGATTTGCTAGAATCTGTCGATATAGTCCTCTGGTAGCCGGCTGTTTCTGTTGTCTTTGGTAATGACAACACCTATGAAATAACTGAGGACTTGGTTATCTCTCCTTCTCTTTTGAGGCAAGTTAATAATCTGAGCCCTCGGTGGTAGTTGCTTAGATAGGTGAGAACTTTTATCTTCTGCCTTGAGGCAATAAGGTGTAATAGCTCAGAATGTGGACTATGAAGCCAGATGCTTGGGTTAAAATCCTGGCATTGCCATTTATTAGACCTTGGACAAGTTACTATGGCACAGTTTCTTTAGCTATAACATGAAGCTAATAACAGAGTTACTATGAGGAGTAACTAAGTTAATACATAAAAACACTTAAAGCAGTTTCTGGTACATGGTTGGCATTCGGTCTAATAGTAGCAATTTTTACCCCTCTGTAACACACCCTACTACTTCATCCACTCTCCCAACTATTGTAGAAGATGTTTACTATTATTACTTACTATTTTATAGGCACAAAAGCTGAAGTTTAGAGAGGTCAAGGTGACCTCTCTCAAGGTGACCAGCTGGTAAATAGGAGTTGAGATTTGTTCTTTGAGTCTGACCCCAAAGCCCTTTCCTAACATGTTCTATATCGATGGCTCTGGTTTGGTAGAGCAAATGACAAGGACAGCTTCATCTTTGATGGGGAAAGGCAACTATTATTACTAGTAGACCACTGGGGAGACTGGTAAAGTAAACATTCCGTCAGCTTTCCCCCATTGTGTCTCTCATCCCATGACTAAAGAGCAGATGTGAACACTGCGGCCAGCCACTCACTTGTTAGATGAAAAGTGACTCGGCCATGCTCATTACAAAATTAACTTTTAGGTCTTGGTGGTTTTAAAAAGACATGTGAAATGTAAGTCTCCACAGGATTCATACACTTTAATTTAGAAGTGCTTTTGATTCTAATAAAAATCTATTTTTACTTGCAGTAAGATAGTAAAGAAAAAAAAAATCTCTGGAAAGGTTCTGGATGCCTTAAAGGAAAATTTGATTAGATGGTCCTGTTTTTCAGTAACACAGATGAGAAACTTCTGAATACCTTGTTAAAATGGAATGATGTGCCCCACTTTTGATTTAAATTCCATTACACTTATCTCCAGGAATTAGCAAAAAAAAGTTTTTCTGACAATAAAAATCATTAAGAGCTTTTTGATATCCTAAAAAATAGCGTGTTTGAAGATAAAATTTATCCTGATATCAATATTGGTTTTGAAAATGAAAGAAAGCATCAGAAATTCTGTGTAACACTGTGCTAAAAGAAAAATAACCTTAAGTGTTACTCCATAGATATTTTTCTTCTTTATGATAGGGAATGACATGAACATTTATATTTTTAGAGTCATGGAGACCATTAAGGAGAAAGCTTTTCTGAAATATAGTAAATCATGATTGATTTGCATTCTTTGTTGGCCCTGTATACTTAGAATTCATTGTAATTCCATAGGGATTGGGAGGATATTTATCTTTGCTATATCTATTATGAGGGATTTGTTAAATAAATTCTTGCAGTGAGAAAAGGAGGATATTTTAAAGCAATTTAATGATTTTTGTCTGCAAATGGTGCTACTAATTTCAAGTTGGTCTTTTTCTCCCTTATTATGGTAGGCCACCATGTCTCTTCCCAAGCTCATGGATCCACCTTTCATCTCCCTGCCAAATACACTTGTGGAGTACAGGCATCTCCCTCCAACTATCAGGGAAGTCCCATAAGTCTATAAATAAACTGAGTGTCTTTTCATTTCCCTGCTTGGAGCAGGCACTGCTAGTGGGTCACCAGTTTTTGTCCAGGGAACCATCCCAGTCTTCCAGGTGTATCAGTGAGAAGAAACCACCTTTAGGCCAAGCTTCCTTCTCCCTCATAAGGCCATTCTGGGCTTGACCCCGACATCAGCTCAGTCTTTCAACTGTCTCTTTAGTTTTCCATTCTTCTTTATTCCATTTCCTTGTCCTTGAAATAGCTCCATTGTTTTGCAGTCCTTACACCCTGACACCTGACCTGACATGTGACCTTTACTCATGAGACTTGTTTAGGACTGTTTGCCATCAACTCATCATCCGATTTCTGGATTGCAGCTGTTCTGATCTCCTCATTGGTTTTACCATTTGTAATTCACCTTCTTCATAGAATCATCCAAGTAACTTTTCTAAAATATTTTTGTACCATTTTCCCACTTAAGGACCTACGATGTCTTCTTATTGCATATTAGATAAAATATAAATGCCTCTTCCCTATATGTAAAGGCCTATATCATTTCCCTTCATTGGTTATTAACTTGGTTTCCTTTACTAGTTCTTGAATAGATTCTCTGATCTACTCAGGTCATTTCCATTATCCCAGCTGGTCTTGTCACCCACCCATCCCAGAAAAGACACACATGCATACACACACACACACACACTCACAAAATACCAGTTCCTGTTGGTTTTGTATCCTTCACATTGCCTAGTGGTATCAAGTGCAAAGTAGGGACTACTTTGTGTTTTGTTTTAACATAAAAGAATGCCTCAGACCCATTGTCATGATGGATTTGCCCTGCTTGTCTGGTACTCTGAATTCTAACCATTTATTCTTCCCTGCTGTGTCTCCTGTATCCATCCTTCTGTTTACTTTTGTGACCAACACTAAGCATACAAGATGATTGATCCATGTTATGGAAGAGTCTTTAGCTGTGGAATGAAATAGAACTAACTGGGCTTAAATGGGAATGGAAGCTGTGGTCTTGAGCTTCCAGACTGATGGTTTAAGCAAGTGAGTTAATCAGCCACAGACTGGTGATACTTGCTTATGGAATGGTTTGAATAATCCTTTTGTAATATTCTAGACATAAGTTACACTCGTTTTGAACTTGATGAGTCCTCACAACAGAATTCTTTCCTTACCAGTGATGCCTTTTAAGACTCTTAGGTTCTTGAAGCAGGTCTGCTCTGCTCTGTAGCTCTGCTCACCACTCAGAATATTTGGCTCTACCGTGGCCAACTAAAATAGAATACTTGAAGATTGGTTTCTTGTGGAGGAAGAGAGGCTTGTGGCAGTTCTTTCTTTTATGATGGATGTGACAGATGCAGCAGCTAATTGTCCCCTAGTATCTATTCTCCCTTCTTCCATGTTAAGAGAATCCCTGAATTTCAGCTGGTCATGTTGTTACCCTGAATAAATATTCAATTTCCCTCACTCTCCTGGCAGCTTTGGGCAGTGTGACTAAATTCAGAGCAATAGGATGTGGGAGGGAGTACTGTAAGCAACTGCTGGCTTGAGTTCTTTAATTAGGGAGCATGCCCTCTCCTTCCTGATTTTTCACCTTCCTAATGGCTGGAATGTGGCTGTGATGGTTAGCTGTCCTGGACTTTGGGGATGAGGGCAGCACCTTTGGGGCAGAAAACCAGCAAGACAGAAGGAACCTGGGGCTCTCACTAGGGCTACTACACGAGCCCTGGACTGCTGATGCTCAGAGCTATTATGTTAAAGAGAAATAATTGTCCTGTTTAAGCTGTGATTGTTTTTGGTCTCTGTTTCAGCAGCTCATTAGTACACTGGGGGATAAAAAAAGTATGAGGTTCAGTGTCCGCTGAGTGATACGAACAAGATGAGAAACGTACTTTTAAAGATATTTAATAAGTCTTTTTTCAAATCAGTACAAAAATTTAAATACAAAAATGATTTGCTATTGACAAGTCTCAAATCTATCATGGAAACTCAAAAAAGTCACCAGTCTGGTCACCTTTCATGGTGTTCTGTAAAATATTTGAGAGCAGTCACCCACTACAGACATTCTTTCCCTCCGTGGGATGTCATACTGCATTAAAACTCTGTGTTTAAATAACATAATGCCAGTTTGGTCCATTTCACATGGAAAAGTCCTAGCTGATTTTGAATTGAGTAGGGATTATAGCACTACCCCTAGACTTTTGAACATGTCGTTGTTTCATCTGCTTTTACACTAACGTGTTAACATAATGTGCAACACTTAAAAGGGAAACACAGACACATAGATAATTATTTAAAACTCTTTTTTAAATTAAATGGAGTAATTCATTTAGCTCTGAGATTAGCACCATTGTAGAATACACAGTATCTGGCATAGATTTTGCTCCTCCCCTATCTCAAAGTTAGGAGCATATGCCTGATAATATACACACACACATTATATATATATATATATATATATATATATATATATATATATATATAGGCAATTGAGTAACAACCAATAAATAAGTTGGAAGGTATTTTAAAAAGTGAAATTTGGTCTTAACGAAAGAGGTACTGTCTCTCTTACTTGGTGGAAATAAAAAGCCCATACATGTACAGATAAATATGGATTTACAGATCAGCTGATCTGACTTGCTTCCAAGCCATTCCAATGCAGCTCTTCAGCAGAAGGACCCCAGTGGATCCTTGTTGCCTCCATAGTCATCAGTCCAAAACCAGCATCCTCAAGACCAATCTGAAGGATGTTTGACCACATAGACACTGTCTGCTTTGAAAATGAAGGTTGGGTCGGGTATCTTTTGATGGGAAAATTTGTCATATAATTAGCAGTGAATAAGAAACCCTCTGGTAATGAACTCATTTCTCTTCTTAAGAAATTGAGAAGAAATGGTGCTCGTATACCATGTAAAGGAAAGACATCTATTAGGTTGAGGAGAATTTTTCTGGATGGTTAAAATGATTCAGATTCGACATAGACACATTTCCATGTGTGTTTATACCGTATTTATTTGTGTATTTTTCCATCTGTACCTTTCCCCTCAACTTCTCACTCTTAATTTTGAGGAACAGATACAAGATTCTAACACCATAGCCCCACATTATTTTCCCCAGTGGCTTATAGTATCAGCAGCAGACTCATAGCAGACTGACATATTTTGCCTGTGTTTTGAGACCAGATTTGAATGCCCGCAGCAGTTAGTATGTACCTAAGTGAAAACCTGGAAAGATACTTATTTTTCTCTTTAAACTTGTATTGGCTCTTGATTTGTGCTGAGTGTGAGGTGACCCAAGCAGCATGGGCTCTTACTGCCCTTTGACATTTCAGATAGCTCTCCCACAGGTTGCTTAAAGAAAGAGTTCTTTTCCTACAGTTTTAGTACCTACACTAGTACATCCATTTTTAAATTTAAAACTTGAGAAATTGTTTTTTCAAAAAAAGTTATTTTCCTGTGTAATTCTGAAATTTTTTTTTCTCCCCACATAAAGGATGGCTTGGGTTTTGGAAATTGACTTTGGAACCTGAGACAACATGCCAGTTTGCATATATACTACACCAGGAAATTTCTTCAAAATTCAACTGCTACTGAAAAATAGCGATAGCCCTTTCATGGGTGAAACCTCATTGTACTCATTTGTATGGGTAGGCAAAAGAAGGGGATTTTTATACACATGTAAACATAATTAAAAACTATTGATAATGAATATTCCACAAAACTGGGAAGTTATTATTTTTTTCTTATGACTTCCATGTGTTTATATTAGTTGGGTCATAGTGGAAATTACATGGAGGGAAGAAAAAAAATTACAGAAAATAAAACAAAAAGGATCCTTAAGAAATAAGCGAGTTAATTACTGCTCCTGTCTCCCAACTGTTTTTTTAGCTCCTTTTGGGGCACTGTCTTATGTCCCTCAAATGTCTCATCCAGTGTGAGGCACACAGAATTTACTGAGTAAATTACACGGCAGGCGATTAGCTCACTTGTTCTTTTAGAAACACGAGATACACAATTCTGAGGACTCGTGTTGATAAGAGACACAGCCTCTGACGGGAGGGAAATAGCCCTTGGACTAAAACCCTACTGCTCCCCCTGACTCCCTCCCACTGGGGCTATAGCACAGCAGAACTCCTCCCCCACCTTCCCTGGCAAAACATCTGCCCAAAGACAGAGGAAATTATGCAAGTAAATACGGTATATAATTGTTATCATTGACATTTCCTTAAGCCATATTTATAAATCTTTAAACAATGTGAGCAAGTGACTTTCATTAGCTATGATCTTTCATACTGAAATATTTTGACTGATCTGAATAAGCAGGTTATCATGGAAGCATATAACAATACGACAGCTAGTATGATTCCAGTGGGTACAACACAAGTGTCAGTACTTGATACATAAATCTATCCCATCATTTTTAATTACAGGCTGCTATGCACAGCATTAAACATGCATCTTAGTTTTTATTTGTACATGATGGTTTAGATTTTCACTTAAATATAACTTTCCAACTATATAAATGTTTTGAAGCAATTATGTTTTTCATTTGGATTTTTTCGGTGCGTCATTTTCTTTTCTTCTATTAAATCTTTCTTTCTTTTTTTACATGGGATACAATAAATATCCTGAAAAGGAGGAATGGACGTACTGCCCAGCATACAGTCCTGCAGCCTGTTCCGAGGGCATTTGGAGGAACACTCGGTCTCCGGGCCTGAGCAGCAGCACCGCACTCCCAGATGCCTGGTCCAGAAAGCCCTTTTTGTACTCATCGTACGTGTACATCATGGGCTCGTTGTTCTTGAACAGAGCAACCCACACGTTGCCCCCCTTGCAGTGAACGTGGTATGCAAAGTAGTAGACCCCGGGAACCTCGCAGGTGAAGATGCCTGTCTGTGGGTTGTAGTTCTGTCTGCCATTATAGAGCAGTTTGTCAAACTTCACCGGGGCCCCCACAGGTGGGAAAGGCGCAGTCAGCTCAGCTGTAAAGGCAGGCATCTCGTAGGCTGGCCCTCCATTCTTGCCTTTCTTAGCCCCATAGGCATGGGGGGGTTTCACTCCATCAATTCCCAGCCCCATATCTGGTAGATACTCTCCATGGGGTGGTGGTGTAGGGGGCATCACAGCTGGGGGCCCTGGGGGCCCTGGAGGGCCTGGGGGCCCTGGAAGGCCCGGCTGGCCTTGAGGACCAAGGGCACCAGGCTTCCCTGGGGGCCCATGAAGTCCTGCTACTCCAGGCTTCCCTACTCCAGGGAACCCAGGGGGCCCTGGGATACCGGGTTCCCCTTTGGGGCCTGGCATTCCAGGTGGTCCAATGGGCCCACTTGGGCCTGCGATCCCTGGGATGCCTGGAGGGCCCTGTAAACCCTGACCCCCTGGGATTCCTGGTTCTCCCTTTGGTCCCAGCAGCCCTGGAGCACCAGGGAGCCCTGGTAAACCTTTGTGCCCTGCTTCCCCCTTGGGCCCTATGGGACCTGGCAAACCCCTCATGCCAGGGGGCCCTACTTCACCAAGGAAACCTGGCTTTCCTGGGAAGCCTTGAAGCCCTGGCTCGCCCTTGGGACCTGGTGGCCCCTGTGGCCCTACAACCCCACCTTCTCCTTTGGGTCCAGGAAAACCAATAGCACCTGGAGGACCCATAGGACCTGGGATTCCAGGCAGGCCTGGCTCTCCTGGGGGACCTCCCATTCCAGGGGCACCTACTGGTCCTTTCTCCCCTCTTGGTCCTAGAGCCCCAGGAAGACCCCCTATGCCCTTGTCACCTTTGGGTCCTGGGAAGCCTGGTTTCCCGATCCCTGGAAGGCCTGGGGGTCCTGGCAGCCCTGGCAGTCCTTGCTCCCCTTTGCCACCTGGAAATCCTGGCTGGCCAGGGATCCCATCCTGGCCTGGTTTTCCAACTCCAGGAATCCCAGGAGGTCCTTGAACTCCCGGGACCCCAATAGGGCCTTGGGGCCCAGGTTCCCCTGGAGGACCTGGCTTTCCCAGGGGACCTTGGGGCCCAGGGAAGCCTGTCACTCCGGGTTTGCCCACTCCTGGAAGTCCAACAGGGCCAGGAGGGCCATGCATCCCTGGAGGACCCTTTAGGCCTGGCAAACCTGGCATCCCAAAGCCCTTCTCCCCTTTGGGGCCCTGAAGGCCTGGAGGTCCTGGTGGTCCTTTGGGACCTCGCTCTCCCTTTGCACCTGGTTGCCCTGGTAACCCTGGCCCACCTGGTTTTCCAATGCCAGGAAGTCCGTGAGGCCCTGGAGGTCCTTGCGGTCCTGGGATCCCCATAGGCCCAATCTCCCCTTTGGGTCCAATTTCACCTTTTGCTCCAGGCATTCCCATGGCTCCTGGCTTTCCTGGCATTCCAGGCATACCTGGTTTTCCAATTCCTGGATATCCCTGGGGCCCTGGTTTTCCTTTGATTCCAGGTATCCCATGACCTGGTAAGCCAGGGGGCCCAGGTGGTCCTCTTGGGCCAGGCTCTCCACGGGGACCTTGCTCCCCTCGTAAACTGGCTAATGGTATTTCTACTGGGAGAGAGGGGACAGAGAGAGCAGGAGAGGGAGGAGGAGAGGGAGGGGAAAAAAGAGAAAAATTAATATTTATTATTCTTCACTTCAAGGAAGTCATGACGATCATTATTTAGTTCTGACACCTTAGTCTATTCCTTATTGAGAGGAAAGACTAGGCATAATGTGTTCGTCTTCCAGGACTATCAGGACTTAAAGAACAATCAAGCTAATAATTGCTTTGTCATGTTTGAAATACTTTTTGAGAACTGATACCTGTAGCTGCTTTTATCAGCATTGGTTAAGGAAAGAAAGCTAAAAAGTATGAAAAAACATTTTTCCAAGTACAAAACTCCAAGTTTTGTTATGGTGTGTTCACTATGGAGATTTTGGAAAATTCAAAAAAGGATAAAGAAAAATCAAATTTGCCTATAATCACTTGACATTTATATGTACTTCCATCTTGTGTTCTAGGTGTGCGTGTGTGTGTGCGTGCATGTGTGTGTGTGTGTGTATTTTAAACAATGGAGTCATTCTCCATTTTTATTTTTTTTATTACTTTTTCTATTTAATGCTATATTTTTCCATGTCCTTGTTTTTTTATATAATAATTTGTGGCTAAATAATATTTCCTCTTGTGTTGAAATACAGTATGATGTGTTAGGTAAAGTAATTATCATGTAGATTCAGGGGGGAATAGAAGTATTTTATCCTGTATGTGGTTTAATAACATCTTCCACATGGAGTACCTGGGTGGCTCAGTAGGTTAAGCGGCTGACTCCTGATTTCAGCTCAGGTCATAATCTCAGGGTCATGGGATCAAGCCCCATTTAGGGCTCCACACTCAGCAGGGAGTCAACTTGAGATTCTCTCCCTCTCCCTCTGCTCCTCCCTCGCATACATGTGTGCACATGTGCCCTCTTTCTCTCCCTTCAAATAAATAAATAAATCTTAAAAAAAATAAATAACATCTTTCACATCTGTCCTCTAGAGCCAAATACTTTTGCTTAATTTCTTTAATGTGCTATAGGATTTCCTAAGTCTCATACGAATTCAAATTTTTAATAAATTATTTCTCATTTGCAAATTGGGTTTCAAACAGAAGAAGTGAATAAGATACTTGAGGCTGACAAGCAGCGTGGAGAAGGAATTGAGCTGGGAGGAGCAGGAAGCTCTTCTTGGTCTTGAAATGAATCTGGACTGGGCCACTTGGGCCTTCACTGTCTTGGCTTGCCTCTCTGTGCAGCAAGAATATTATGGCCTCGCTACAAGATTAGATAATAGATGTGAAAGACGTTGTGCTTTCACAAATTGTTGTCAAAATACAAAGCACATCTCTGTTATGATGCTTATACTGTGCCTTTCAGAGTAACACAACTCTGGATCTTCTACGCTACTGAAATGAAACATAAGTGAAATTTATGGCCTCAAAGTTTTATGTTAACCAGTAGTCACGTCTTAATCCTGACCATTATATTTTTCACTGACCTACTGTCAGGGAACAAAATAGAACCGCAGAACTCATATTCTTAGCAAATTCTCTTATTGCAGTCTGGTACCCATCAGAGTAAGTACAGGAAGTGCCAAAAGCTGGGTAGGCCACTTAAGAAAGGAAGGAGAACAAATGGCTGAGATCATCCCCTAAGTGGAATATCAGCTCCTGAAGAGAGGAAAATTGGGAATACTTCAATTATGCTAAGTCGATAGTCTCGTACTATTAAGACATGTTATATCTAAGTGAATTGTGTAGTACATACTACGATATCAAGAGTGTCTGGGGCAGGGTCATGTCTTACTCATCAGGATTCCTTGGTGTCCAGCACAGTGCCTGGAATGTACTCTGTTCTTAGGGTTGCTTGAATGACCAGCTGTAGCAACGCAAATGTTTTATGATGCTTTAGTATTTACTGAGCATTTTTACTTACCTATGCCATTGATTTTCTCAACAGATCTTACTTTACAAAGAAAAGTCATTTCAGAGAGGTGTTTTTTTTTTTAATTGAAATATATAATTGACATACAATAGTTATATTATTTTCAGGTCTTTCATTTCTGGCCTCTAGGCCTCTTAGCACCAAATCCACTAGTACCCCAGACAGAGAGATTCCTGCTTTTTCAGGGACCAGTGGGAATGACCTCCAGTTCCTCAAAGGGAATTGCTATGCCGATGCAGTTCTTTTCCTACAATTGCTAGGTTTCCTAGAAATCCAGATGAACCTCATGAAGTTTTAAAAAAGTGTCTCTCACGGTGATAAGCATTTTGTAGGGGTTGAATAACTAATGAATATGGCTGGAAGGCAATGGGAAAAATTTTCATCTCTATATGCAGTCCTTACCCTTCATAGCCTCCTCTCAGTTTATTGATTAACAGGTGTAGTAGCTTAAAGTGCTCTTAAAAACACTGGCATTTATCCAGCACCTGGTTCACAAAGTGCTTTCATATGTATATATTTCTAACACAGCAGGTCCTTAACAACATTGCTCTCCCAGTAAAGAAGACTGACTAGTCACCTGTTTTTATTTTGAGTTTTCCAAAGACTTATTGAAGCAGAAACAAGTTGGCCAGATACTTGTTGGAAAAAAGCAGTTTTAATGGTATTCAAAAATACTTTTTAAAAGGTATTCTAGCACAAGTTTTCTTTGTACACTAGATGATGCTGTAAACTTTTTTCGAAGTCTTTTAAGGCTATTGGTTCTTAAGAACTAGAAGTTATTCTTATTCCAAATCTACCTTGTGCTCCTGAAAAACTGCAGAAAAGCACTTGAAAGCTGTTTCTTTAAGATAATGGATTTCTTTTTTTTAAATTCTTGGTGGTAATATATTGCTGCACCAAGTCACGTGCAATTTTCACTCAAGGTCATCGTGATGCTGAGAAATTGCATTAATAACCTGTCCATCTCTAGTTTCAACGGTCTTAATCAGAAGTACCTTTTTTGAGTGAGTGTCAGTGAGAGGGAGTGAATCCAGATTGGTTTCCCTCAGGTTCAGGGAAGAAAAGTTTGGAAGAGGCAGAGCAGTCCTGCTCTCCATGCCTTCCAGCAGCCTCCTGTAGGCTTGTCACCCCCCTCCCCGACCACTTTAATCCCCCAGCATTGGGCCCAGCTTCTGACACAAAAATAGATGCTCATTAAATAGTTGCCAAATGTTGGAATGGATAATGAGTAAGGGAATAAAAATATGTTTTGTGCCATTTAATGCTGTTAAAATAATAAAGCACAACATAAAACAGTAATTTTGCTTGTATTTTTAGGTCTTGAACTTTTCAAGGATAGAGTTTAGAGCACAGTAAACACTTAATGTCAGTAACACATTCCAAAATAAAAATTTCTAAAATTTAGCTTCTCCCCCGATCTTATAGTTTCGGATTTTGGAAAGCTGCTGTTTCATAACAGCACAGGAATATGATGTTACCTTTGCCTTTCTTAGGTGCTGCTTCCTTGCCCATTCTTGGCACTGGCTGAATTTCCTTCCTATATTGGGGTAGATGTGGATATTCTTTCCCATACTGCATGCGGGGCAGCTCCTTGCCCATGGTAAGGCCATCTTTCCCCAAAGGCATGTGAGGTCCTTGCTGGCCCAGAGGCTGGTATTGCGGAATTTGCGGTGGGATCTGAGGAGGAATTTGTGGTGGCAGCGGCTTGATCCCATAGTAAGCACCAGCCTGAATGAGCCTGATGGCGCCCAGGGAAATGGTAAGCAGCACTCCCAGCAGTGGAGGGCCAGGTGGCATAGCCATCACCTGCGGAAGGAATGAATGCACCAACATGGTGAAAACTGGCAGGCCAAGTGACGAGTTTACTTAGAGAAAGAAGGGGGAGAAAAAGGAAACAGTCTTTACCATCAGAACATCACCCGTGGAAGGCAAATGGAAAGGAGGATGGTTACCTCTCAGAAGGAAATAAGCAAAAAATAGAAAAGAGTAGGAACTGTCAAATGAAGGCAATCGGTGGGATTATAAGCTATGGGAAATACTGCTGTATATCCCCAAATATCAATTCTGCTTTCTTCCATAGTACTGGAACTCTTGATTTTTAGCCGGAACAGAGCAGCCCAGAATAAAGACATTTCAGCCAAGTGTGGCGATGTGACAAAGTTCTGTCCAATTGGATGTAGTTGTAATGGGTACAACTTCCAAGAAAGATCCTAAAAGAGTGGCCCTGTTTTTCCTCTTCCTTCCTGCTGGCTGAAATGTGGTTATGTTGCCTGGAAACAGACCAGACACCTGGGACCAGGAAGTGAAATCCGTGCACTGAGCATGGTGGAGTAACAAGCTAGAATAAACCTCAGCCTTGGTTGAACCCGAAGGTCCCTATTAATCCTTACATTTGAAATTTGTTTACACAAGAAAGAGCTAAACCTTTATCATCTTCTTTAAATCGCTATTATTTTGAGTGTCACACATTTGCACTAAACTTAATCTTAATGGCTAGAGTACATTGTCCAAAAGGAGGCCAACTTGGTGGCAAGTCAGGCTTTGTTAGTACGAGCCAAAATTCTATTCTAAGTGGAAACGGTTAGTAATTGATAGGCTTTACGCCAGGGGCTGGGATTTTTCATCTGCCTTTTGCTTTGGTGTGGTCACAAAGTAATGTAAGCATTAAAGAGCGAGCAAACAACAGTAATGAAAACTGTGGAAGTCTTCTGAATTGGAGAGAAGGTACTTCATGTGACAGTCCCAAAATATTTTAAAAATCACTATCATAATTATGCACATACAGGAATGCCATTTCGTTCTACTTAAATACTATAAAGTCGTTAATTTAGAATTTGCCTAATTGGACCTGGAGTGCGCTGACGTTTGTCTTTATACTATTATGAAAGAAAGGAGTTTACGAGGCAAACTAGTTGTATAAAGAAAACAACGATGTCTAACTACTCACGACAATAAGCTGTACAAGCCCTTTAATAGCATCCTTTGCAGTTTAACAGTTAATGGCATAAATATTAATGGGGCTTATATGTTTATAAAAAACCAACTCGGAAAGACCTCTGGAAATGTCTAGGGCTGAAAACCCAAAAGCCCAGGGAACTGCAGTGCTCACAAAGGCCCACTAGAGGGCAAGTGTGGTACACATTGAAGTCTGTTCTCCAGGGTACTGACACGACATAATAAGGTGCTCCCCACACCTTTAAAAGGTCTTGATGAAAATCTGAATCCTCAGTGGAGTGTCATCATTATGCTGGAGAAAGAAGTGGCAAGGTTCTCACAATTTTTAATGTAAGAATATTCTGGAGAACTTTGAATAAACTTCTATCTCTAAATAATTATAATTTCCATTCTGTGAGTTTGTTTTCTTTGCTTCTGCCTTACTTAATTCTGGATCATAGTTTTCCACTTCTTAGAAAATATGTGTTGACTTTGCGACATCCTATTCAAGAGTAGTGCCAAGAGTGAGAACAGGCTATAAAAGAATTGGTTAATAAAAAGCACCTAAGAAAATATTTAATGGAATCTCTACCACAAAATTCACCGCTTTACAATTTTTTAAAGTATACTAACTAGTCATCTTTCCCCAAAACATCTGTCAGCAAAATGATTTATAAAATGTCCTCCATTTCATAAATCAGAATAGTCTCAAGAACTGGTTGATTCAAATGTACTCGAAATAATACATGGGCTGGTAAATGGGAGGAGATAGAAAGGAATTATTTTCTGTCTAGGAATGATTAATTATTATAAACCATTTGGAAAGAGCCACAAAATTAGTATTGATTTATACTCGGTAATAGTCGGTTTTATTTTAGATGGGAAAAGAAGAACATCTGCTGTAAGTACTCAATGATAAATTTATTGACTACTTACCAAACACAATGCTAGACCCATCCAGGGATTACAAAGGTAAATATAATATGGTCAATGGGCCCTGCCCCCACAGAGCTTATACTTTTTTAGTAGACGTGACAGATGTATAAACTATTAATGAGTAGCAAGGGATATCCAGAAAAAAAGTAAATTTCCCACCCACTTCTGTCCAGTAACTTAAATCCCTTCCCTTGGAAGCAACAACTTTTCCCATTGTCTTCATGTTTCCGGAGATGTTCTAAGAATATGCACATATACCACACGCACCTTTAAGACACAAATTACAGCATACTATACACACCACTATTCCTTACTCTGTCCACTTGGAAGACTAGAACTTCAGACCTTATTTCTCAGTTTTATATATCTCAAGAGATCCCTTCAACTTCTTTATTTGTTAAAAATAAGACTCAATTGTTCTCTGAAGTCCTTAACATTCAATGTCTAAGGCAGGCACTAGAGAGCTGAAAATGTTAATCCATACCAGAAATACATGGTAATACCTGGTGATGTACAAGCTGGGACTTAATTCCATCTTTGGGGATGACTGAATTTAATTACTAAACCCTAAGCTTGTGGTGATGCCTTTAAGAATAAGGAGCATGCTTGGCCCTTCACCCTTCCATCAATTCAGTGAATGTGTTGGATTACACTTAATAATCTTTAAACCAGGACAATCTAATGAAACATTGGAAAACTGGAAGGAAGCGAAATGCCTGGGAAGAAGACCAGTTGAATACCAAAGGCCCAGTGGGATCCTTCTTTACTACAATTATTTCCTCTTGTAAGCTTGGCCTTTCTCTCCTGAAAACCACCTCTTTAGGTCTGCCATCTGCCATTTCTCTGGCTCTTTATTTAAATAAACTTTGTTCAGTTTTAACTTGAATATTTATACAGGGGCCCTGGTTAGAATTTACCACTTGACTTACACTTACTAATTTCCCTCTTGTCCCTGAGGATATTTTTGGTGGTCAAAGTGGTGTGGTGGTTCTCCCCAAATCACTCAAAAGAACATCAGATTTGTGTAACGCTATACAAACACCTGGCGGGAAGAAGGAGCCTTGGAATTTCTGCTGGGAGAAATGGTGCCTCTTTTTCCTTTTCCTGAGGGTGCAGGACACAATAATGTGAGTTCTAGTCGCTGTTTTCTTAGATTTCTATTTGATACCACACGTGCGTGAGTGTGCGTGTGTGTGTGTGTGTGCGCTTGATTATGCAGGAACATAAACATATATACTGTGTGTGGACAGTGGATCTTTGCCAATCAGGCCAACTTAGTGATGGGTTTCATGTCATTATGAGAAAAGCCTTGTAGAAGAAGCCAAAGACCTGGAGTCGAGCTGTAGCTCTGCTACTCACCATGTCTATGACTTTGCGCAAGTCCCTTATCTTCACTAAGCCTCAGTTTCCTTCCCTATAAAACAGCAACTATAAAAAAGAAGTAATAATCTCAGCTTCTCCCACAGAGCTGTTCAAGGACACAAATGATAATATGATTTTTTTTGTAAGCTGAAAAGCACCATTCAAATTTAAGTTATTATTAATGGAGTGTGACCAAAAAGACAAATCAAAACCAACTGAAATGTCAAAGACTTTCAAAGAAGGATACTAGCCAAAATAAATGTGAGGTTAACTGCAGTAATGATAAACCTAACATGAATAAAACAATAATGGCCATTAAAATGTACTTGTTAAATATGGCAAAAAAGAACAGCTGAACCAAGGCAGTTATTCATTCTGGTGCCAGAGTTGTCAATCCTAATCATTTTGAACAGCCCTAAATGGTTCCCTGTATTTGGGAAGGGCTGCAGGGAGTTTCAGTTTCCTCATGTGACCTGTAGTGTATATAACAGAATAATGTGATATATATTATTTTAGACACTCCTCAGCATTTTATTTGTACATTTATCCCCATGAGATTTTGGCTTGCTGTGCAAAAGAATGTTCTTGCCCTAAATCCAACTTTCCCTTTCACATGGTGCTAACACAGTGTGCGCATTGCACGTGTGTGTGTGTGTGTGTGTGTGTGTGTGTGTGTGTGTGTGGACAAGCCTCTCTCATCTGCTGCTGGGCAGCCCCTCACACAGGATTGGTAGTTTCTCAAGGCCTCAGATTTATCGCCCCTGAAGCAAGGGGAAGTCAGACAGAATCCTACCCCTGCAGTGTTCACCAGAATTGTCTTCTTGGCTTTCCCATGCCTTTTAAAGAAGGTTCTGTCCTGCTTGCATTTCTCAGAGCAATTCATTCATTAGGTGTAGATCTGTAAGGAGTGCCTACTAATTATTACTATTATGGGTACTAGAGAAAGGAGTGAATTAGATGAAGTCCTTGATCTTACTGAACTCACATTCCAGTGTGGGGAGACAGGCAATAATAAACAAGTTAAAAATAAATTTTACAATTCTAGATTTGAGTGCTGTGAAGAAAACCAAGCAGAGTGAAGGGCTCGAAAATGACTTGGGGTAGAAGACACTGTTTTGGAAAGGGTGGTGAGGTAAGATCTTTCTGAGAAAGCAAATTTTGGATAGAGATGTGAAAGTTGAAAGGCTTATTTGTCTTTCAAGACACAATACTAACAAAACCCGAGAAAATCCTATTTATCACAATGGTAGTTACAGGTGACTTTCACTAATGTAAACCTATGTTTCAAAATTTTACTCTTCATCTACGTCTATACTCATTTTGACCTCTTTATTGTATTTTTCTTCCCCTGGAGGTTTCTCCTTTTTTACTTTTTAATCTTTCTCCAGATTTCAACCTTACTGTATAAGTTTGCTAGGGCTGCCAAAACCAAGAATCTTAGACTGGATGGTTTAAACAACAGAAATGTATTTCCCCCCAGTTGTGGAGACTAGAAGTCAGAGATCAGGATGTTGGCATGGGAGTTTCTTCTGAGACCTCTCCCCATGGCTTGTAGATGGCCATCTTCTCCCATGTCTTCACATGATATTTCTTCTGTGTGTTTGTGTCCTTTATAAGGACACCAGTCATGTTAGATCAGGGCCTACCCTACTGACCTCATGTTAATTTAATTTCCTCTTTTAAAAAAAACCCCTCTTCAAATACAGTCATATTTGGAGATACTAGAGGTTAGGACTTCAACATATGAATTTGGGGAGGACACAACTCAGCCCATATCACCTACCATTCCTCTAGACCAACTTAATTCCTACCTCTTCCGTCAAGTCTTCCCTACCTTTTCAACCATCATTATCTTCCTTGTCCTACTGAAAATTTAACACAAAATTATTTTTTTAAAGATTTTATTTATTTGAGAGAGAGAGCGTGTGCGAGAGATTGAGAGAACTAGTGGGGGAGGGGCAGGGGGAGAAGCAGGCTCCCCGTTGAGCAGGGAGCCCAGTGTGGGACTCGATCTTAGGACCCTGGGATCATGACCTGAGCCGAAGGCAGACGCTTAACTGACTGAGCCACCCAGTCGCCTGAAAATTTAACACAAAGTTAAATGCAGCTCATCAACCTTATGTTTTTTCCTATTTTTTTTTTTTTTTTGTCCATTAGACCGCAACATGATTGTAAACTTCTTGAGGACAAGGAAAATATGTGATATTCTTTTGATTTTCTCAATATTTATTGATAGAGCTTGGCAGTCAAAACTCTTAGTGTTGATAGAGGCTTTAGAAAATATCTACTTTAGCCTCCCTCTGCATTTAGAATCCTGTCTACAACAGTTGCTGACAGAAAGCCCTCACATTTCCTACTTGAATATTAATAATTATAGAAACATTCATAAAGCAACCTATTACCGTGTTGTACAAATTTTTTTAAAGATTTATTTATTTATTTTAAAGAGAGAAAGAGAACAAGTGGGGGAGGGGCAGAGGAGGAGAAAGAGAGAGAATCTCAAGCAGAGTCCCTGCTGAGCATGGAACCCAATGTGGAGCTCTATCTCATGACCCTGAGATCATGACCGGAGCCAAAACCAAGAGTCAGTCACTTAACTGACTGACCCACACAGGCGCCCCATGTCATACAACTTTTGTTGTTATTTTTATTACATGAGCAGCTGGTAGGGGACACCCACCTTTTCTGATTCATAAACGGCAATGCACATGTAGCTTACTTTTAGTGGGAGGTGGGAAGGGGAAATTAAAAATATATCCCAAAATTGGCTAAGGCAAAAGAGGAATGGTTACATGACCTTTTACTATCACGCCAATAAGCCCACCTTAGGATCATCTAGGGACATGTAACTTAATGCATAATTGATTAGCATTACAGATAGTAACAACTCTAAACCATGTTGACCAGGATACAGTTTTATTGCCCTGTACTATGTTAACCAGTTTTGTATCTAATTTAGCATTATCTCAGCATTCTTTTTTACCAGCTCATGATGACTAAAAAAAAACCCCAGGTTTATATTTTATTTCAAACCCACTTTGTCATCATGTTAAATAAAACTTTGACATGTTCACTTGTGAATGAGAATTGTGGTTTTTTTTTACTTTTATTTTATTATGTTATCTTAATCACCATACATTACATCATTAGTTTTTGATGTAGTTTTCCATGATTCATTGTTTGCATATAACACCCAGTGCTCCATTCAATACGTGCCCTCTTTAATACCCATCACCAGACTAACCCATCCCCCCATCCCCCTCCCCTCTAGAACCCTTAGTTTGTTTTACAGAGTCCATAGTCTCTCATGGTTTGTCTCCCCCTCCGATTGCCCCCCCCTTCATTTTTCCCTTCCTACTATCTTTTTTTTTTTTTTTTTAACATATAATGTATTATTTGTTTCAGAGGTACAGGTCTGTGATTCATCAGTCTTACACAATTCACAGCACTCACCATAGCACATACACTCCCCAGTGTCTATCACCCAGCCACCCCCTCCCTCCCACCCCCCACCACTCCAGCAACCCTCAGTTTGTTTCCTGAGATTAAGAATTCCTCATATCAGTGAGATCATATGATACATGTCTTTCTCTGATTGACTTATTTCACTTAGCATAATACCCTCTAGTTCCATCCACGTCATGGCAAATGGCAAGATTTCGGGGTTTTTTTTGATGGCTGCATAATATTCCATTGTATATATATACCACTCTTCTTTATCCATTCATCTGTTGATGGACATCTTGGCTCTTTCCATAGTTTGGCTATTGTGGACATTGCTGGTATAAACATCGGGGTGCACGTACCCCTTCGGATCACTATATTTGTATCTTTGGGGTAAATACCCAGTAGGCAATTGCTGGGTGGTACAGTAGCTCTATTTTCAACTTTTTGAGGAACCTCCATACTGTTTTCCAGAGTGGCTGCACCAGATTGCATTCCCACCAACAGTGTAGGAGGGTGCCCCTTTCTCCCCATCCTTGCCAACATCTGTCATTTCCTGACTTGTTAATTTTAGCCATTCTGACTGGTGTGAGGTGGTATCTCATTGAGGTTTTGATTTGGATTTCCCTGATGCCGAGCGATGTTGAGCACTTTTTCATGTGTCTGTTGGCCATTTGGATGTTTTCTTTGGAAAAATGTCTGTTCATGTCTTCTGCCCATTTCTTGATCAGATCATTTGTTCTTTGTTGAGTTTGATAAGTTCTTTATAGATTTTGGATACTAGCCCTTTATCTGATATGTCGTTTGCAAATATCTTCTCCCATTCTTTCGGTTGTCTTCTGGTTTTGTTGACTGTTTCTTTTGCTATGCAAAAGCTTTTTATCTTGATGAAGTCCCAATAGTTCATTTCTGCCCTTGCTTCCCTTGCCTTTGGTGATGTTTCTAGGAAGAAGTTGCTGTGGCTGAGGTCAAAGAGGTTGCTGCCTGTGTTCTCCTCTAGGATTTTGATGGACTCCTGTCTCACATTTAGGTCTTCCAGCCATTTTGAGTCTATTTTTGTGTGTGGTGTAAGGAAATGGTCCAGTTTCCTTCTTCTGCATGTGGCTGTCCAATTTTCCCAACACCGTTTGTTGAAGAAACTGTCTTTTTTCCATTGGACATTCTTTCCTGCTTTGTTGAAGATTAGTTGACCACAGAGTTGAGGGTTCATTTCTGGGCTCTCTATTCTGTTCCATTGATCTATGTGTCTGTTTTTGTGCCAGTACCATACTGTCTTGGTGATGACAGCTTTGTAATAGAGCTTGAAGTCCGGAATTGTGATGCCACTGGCTCTGCTTTTCTTTTTCAACATTCCTTTCTCTATTTGGGGTCTTTTCTGGTTCCATACAAATTTTAGGATTATTTGTTCCATTTCTTTGAAAAAAGTTGATGGTATTTTGATAGGGATTGCATTAAATGTGTAGATTGCTCTAGGTAGCATTGACATCTTCACAATATTTGTTCTTCTAATCCATGAGCATGGAATGTTTTTCCATTTCTTTGTGTCTTCCTCAATTTCTTTCATGAGTATTTTATAGTTTTCTGAGTACAGATTCTTTGCCTCTTTGGTTAGATTTATTCCTAGGTATCTTATGGTTTTGGGTGCAATTGTAAATGGGATCGACTCCTTAATTTCTCTTTCTTCTGTCTTGTTATTGGTGTATAGAAATGCAACTGATTTCTGTGCATTGATTTTCTATCCTGCCACTTTACTGAATTCCTGTATGAGTTCTAGCAATTTTGGGGTGGAGCCTTTTGGGTTTTCCACATAAAGTATCATATATCAGCAAAGAGTGAGAGCTTGACTTCTTCTTTGCCAGTTTGGATGCCTTTTCTTTTTGTTGTCTGATTGCTATAGCTAGGACTTCTAGTACTATGTTGAATAGCCATGGTGAGAGTGGAAATCCCTGCCATGTTCCTGACCTTAGGGGGAAAGCTCTCAGTTTTTCCCCATTGAGAATGATATTCGCTGTCAGTTTTTCATAGATGGCTTTTGTGATATTGAGGTATGTACCCTCTATCCCTACACTCTGAAGAGTTTTGATCAAGAAAGGATGCTGTACTTTGTCAAATGCTTTTTCTGCATCTATTGAGAGGATCATATGATTCTTGTTCTTTCTTTTATTAATGTATTGTATCACATTGATTGATTTGTGGATGTTGAACCAACCTTGCAGCCCAGGAATAAATCCCACTTCGTCGTGGTGAATAATCCTTTTAATGTACTGTTGGATCCTATTGGCTAGTATTTTGGTGAGAATTTTTGCATCCGTGTTCATCAAGGATATTGGTCTGTAATTCTCCTTTTTGATGGGGTCTTTGTCTGGTTTTGGGATCAAGGTAATGCTGGTCTCATAAAATGAGTTTGGACGTTTTCCTTCCATTTCTATTTTTTGGAACCAGTTTCAGAAGAATAGGTATTAATTCTTCTTTAAATGTTTGGTAGAATTCCCCTGGGAAGCCGTCTGGCCTGAGAATTGTGTTTTTAACATTTTGAGAATTATGCTTTGATGGTAACACAAAAAAGAGCCAAAAACCTAAATATAGGCAGTGTTGGATAATATGGAGAAAAACAAAGCAGGAGAGGTTAGGTAAGAAGGTAGATGGTTATTATTTGTGGAGATGATGTTCTTTGAAACCCATTTTACTCTAGAAACTGAGTCTTCTGTGCTTGGGTGGGCTGGCACCTGGGTTTTAAAGGAAGATAGAAGCAACTCTAAATAATAAAGGATAGAGAAATTCTGGGGAATTTTGGAGGAGATTAAGTGTGAGCAGAGTTGATTACTACATGGAGGAGAGTACCAGAAAAGGAGATCTCCATTGGAGGAGCAGTCAAGAAAAGAAAAATTCATTTCAGACAGGCTTTTTATGTTTATTATAAGATATGGATTGTAAATCTCCTCCTTCATATCCTCAGAGATGAGGAAACCCTAATCCTTCTGAAGAAAACCTAATTCTTTTGTGGGAATGGATTTTGGGGGGTTAGGTGGAAGAATGGTTCAATGCTGTTCCAGGGTGGCAAGGGGCAAAATCCATGGCTGAATATGAGAAAACCAGAAAACTAGAACCAGAGGACGCTGGGGAAGGCGGGCCAATGAACATAAAAGTTATAATAATATTAGCTATGTTTTTGAGCACTTTATGCCAGCACCATGAACATACTTCAAATACATTATATTATTAATCTTATATCCACTTACTAAGTTTTTTTAATGTTAAGCTCAAATGATATCTCCCGTCCTGTATTTATAAAATTATTTTACTGAAATTGAAGGCTGTTAGATTCCAAGTTAAAATTTTTAAATCCTTATTTGATTACTTTTGGAAGCCATCACCCAATACATTAACTAAAAATCTTCCTACTTTGTTTTACAAGGTACAGATCTAACTATACTGTCACTTTTCTCCATCTTGACCTCCAAATACCAAGGCTGCCTTTTTAGCTGAAAGAATTTCTCTGTTATATAGGATGTGATCCTGGACTGGATCCCTTCCTTTTTGCTTTTTGGACTTAGGACACAAACTTGGAAGGTATTCATGAAATTATAAAGTCACTAGCAAGGTGAATATGCTAAGATGGAACCTACAGAAATAAACCTCTCCAGATGTTGGTCAGTCACTCCAATGAAGGCAGTGGGCAAGATCATCCCATAAGCACTCATTAGTTTTAATTAATCTGCCCATTTACATCTATCAGGACTGATATAAATATAAAGCAGCTTGACTTACATGCTTCACTGATGAATCTGCTATAACAAAGAGCAGCAAACAACCTCACCTACTAGCTATCAGCAGACCATGACGTCACAGGACCTACAGAACCTGAGATGTCAGTTAGGTTGTGTCCCCACCTCTAGAAATGGGCCACCCACATAACCTCTGAAACAAATGACCAACCCCTACATTCTACAAATTCTCCAGAAGAGGAGATTTCACAACATTCCCCAGTAACCAACTGCAGGATTTCATAGACCTACATTTCTTAATATCTAATCTGGATCTTTCTTGCTGAACTTTAAACTCATTTCCTCTTTTCCATTCTCAAGGGAGGTGGGAAACATCTGGAGAATATTTTTCTTAAAATAATAGTTCACATACTCGAAGTCTGCAATTAACTCCTTTTGTCTCTCTAAATGGAATCATGTCAGCTGCCAAATAGTTTATAAAATACTTGAGAGGACTCTTAAAAGAGAAAGTTCTAAAGTGGATTCCTTTTTTTGCTTTGTTTTGCTTTTCTCCCCATAACATGACCACATCATTGTTCTCAGAGCATAGAGCACCTAAATTCTAGTTCTGACCTAAGCCAGGCACCAACCTGCTGAGGCATCGGTTTCTTCATTTGCAGAATGGGAACACTGGCTAGATGACTTCAAGGTCTCCTGTATTCTAAAATTCTATGGTAGCTGTGAACATGAATAACATATCCACACTTCCTAGATAAATGGTTTCATGAATGTACATACTCAAGCCTTTTGGATGTCATAAAGCTAATTAATCTCACACTTCCAGTTACCTTTCAATATTTCTCTCTCCCTTCTTAACACTTGGAGATGGAACAGGAAGAGTTTGAATGCACCCCCCTCCCTGTAAGTATTACTCTGATGAAATGAGCTGCGCCTGACTAGAAACAAAAAGAAGGATCTCGGTAAGAAACAAAGTTTAGGGATAAAAATCTGATTTGTAATTTTTTTACCATATTTAAAGATTAAATAAAAATGGCAGCTTACTTAGAGAAATCTTTTAAAAGTGGCTACAAATGATTTAAAAAAAAAAACTTCTTACAGTGTGTAAGCTCAAAAATTCCCTTGGAGTCATTTATCAAGTGTTGATGTATGCCTCCTGTCAGAGAAATGACAAATGAATACAGAGTATGCATCTTGGGAAGGAGAAGTGGGTAGTGAATAGTTTGACATAGTCATGTTTTTAGGAGGAACAATGTTCATTATGTAAGAAAAATTAAAAATCCAAAATTTAAAGGCAGTTCTATAGTAAAGGAGGCTATGATGAGAGCATCCCAAGAATAAGGCCTCCCCATCCTATGGGCCTGGTGATATGCAGCAAGGTCAGTTCCTTCCTGGCAGAGCCCGAGGAGGACTGGGGAGCACTCTGGAGAGCATTTTTCTGTCTTCTTTGTACTACTGCAGTTTGTGTAAATCATACAGTGTGAACTAAAGCTGTTTTTAGGCTGTTGCAAGGGACAATGTGTGGGGACAGTTCATCTAATATAATCCATTGAACTGAACATTGTAAAATTACTTACTTAGAGCAAATAGTTATAATATATTACATAAAATAAAAATTTCATGGAATATTTGTTCACTGCAAACAGCTTTGCTTCTTTTTTCTTTTCTTTTTTTTCCTTTTTCTTTTACTGCAAACACTTTGATCTTGCCCTGAACTTGTGAATTTCAACCAAATAGAACTCAGCAATATCCTTGTCACAGGGACAGTTAAAACTTAGTAGTTGTATTTGAAGTAATCCTTTGTAAGTAAGAAATGAATTGAATAAAATAAAGTGATAAAATTATACTCATTCCCAAATATCTAAGGTTGTAGAGAATAGAAAGTTTAAGCCAAGTTAGGCAAAAAGACAAGAGCACATAACATGTTCCCTGAATGGCCATCTAGGTGCCAAAGTGTAAGAAATTGGGGTCCTTAGGCAACCTCTAGATGTGGGAGGGAGGGCCAGGGAGGAGTAGATGTCTTGTTTATGGGCTCCAACTTTCTGAGGAAGGCTGTCATATTAGAAGCTCTTGCCTTTTCTCCTTTTCTCTAATTCTGTATGTCTCCTAGATGCTTCACTATTGCTCAGCATCTTAAGAAAGGTTGAGAGATTAGGCGAAACTCAAATGAGTTAGTGGTTGTTCTTACAGTTAAAAGTTCTGGTGAAAGTTTTGAAAATTGAGAAAGTTGAAATACAAAGAACATTGTGCTCAGTTCCCAGCCAGCATGGGCACTACCTGGAAGCAGGAGAGAGAACCCTTTACTACCATAGATGTTTCTGCCAATACTTTCCTAGGATGGTTGCAAGGAAGGACTGACAATTATGGGAAGATCTTTTTTTTTTTTTCCTGTCTCATTCTGATTGGCACTTAGTACTTCTCTATCAGTATATCCAGAAGATTAAGTGAGCAAGCCAACTTCCTGTGTTAGCATTTTCTTTTTATTAGCAGGCTGTTACGGCAGTAGATTGTTCATTTTGGTATTTTTATAGGAAACTGTGAAACAAACAAAATTCCTTGAACCAAGGAACAAATCCTAGCCTTTCCCATCTTCCATCATACTGAAATATTTATTAACTAATTACTATGTGGTACGTACGTGTCTTTGTGGGCTTAAAGGTAAGAGGTACAGGGCATGAGGCAGCCAAATTGTTGACCTTTCTTTTCCATTTTTAAGCTGGTTATTTTTGGGGTTCAAGTGTTGAAGTTTTATTTAGCTAAAATTGCTCTGAGCCACATAACCTTGAATGACTTAATATTAAAAGTCAAGCCCTAGAATTTCTATCCCACATGAGCAAGACATTAAATCAAATCAACAGCACTTGGAAATAAAAATAATTAATCAATTTCTTCCAAAATTGCCCCCCGACCCCCAACCTGAGCTAATCTCTAGTCAAAACAATAACCCTACTGGAGCTGTGATCTTTAGCCCTGGAAATTTCCAAACTATAAAAGAACTAAAAAAATCTCGACAATTTCTTGGTCAGTAAAAATGTGAATTTGTTCTTTCTCTGTTACACAGTTCAAGAGTAGCAGAGATCATTCCACAAGACTGTTCCCAAAAGTGGATTTAAATTTAAAAAAAATTTAGATCTTAAGCCGGGGCTAAGCCTAAAACACCAAGTTGTGATAAATTGTCAGCCACAGAGAGGACCGCCTCTGAAATCCACCACTTTTCTCCCACAGCTCCGTCTAAGTGATTAGCCCGTGTGGTAACATCCAGCCCTCTGAACACAAGCAGAGCACTGGAAGCAGCGAAACCACAGCTCTCTTGGTACTGAAAGTTCCATTTTTCTAAGGGTGGAATTTATTTTAAAGGAGAGAGAGATGGATGTGCTGTCTGGGAGGAAAGATCATAAGGTTTTCACAGTTAATTCACTAAACATTTTTCAGAGCAAATGGCAGTGGAGAGAGGAAAGGACAAAGAATTATGTAATCCATGCCAGTTCTTGGGGATACATCTAGGAAGGAGGCTGGGAGTGGGTAAGAGACTTTTCTTTTTATGACCAAAATTTGCTATGAGGCCCAAGAATTCACAGAAACGTGGAACCGCATTGATAAACATGCTTCACAAATGTTATTTCTTAGGGCCTACAGTGTGAGTAGAAAACTGAATTGGAGATGAGAGACTTGGGGTGTAGTCACTTCTCTGACATGACACCCTTGTGAGCCTTTCAGGGCCTCCTCTTCCTGAACTATAAAATAAGGAAAATGAATCAGAGGGAGGAGGGGATCCAGGTACCTGGAGAAGCAGGGAGAGAGGGGAGTAAGGGAGTTGCCTGGCCCGAGTTTGTGATGAATGAGGGAGCACTGCCCCATTCAGCTTTGAACCAAAGCTGGTACTTTAATACCAGATGGTCTCGAACATCTCTCTTGTTCTAAAAGGCTGTATGGGGGTGTCCCATGCTTTTACTTGCTTAAATTTCTAAGTCCTGGCATGGTTTCTCTACTCAACATTGGTTGCTTAGTTTAATTACTAAATTCAACAATGTTAATTATTAAATTCAACAATGTTTTATTGAAATTTTAGACGCTACCCCGTTAGTAGCTGGAAATACATAAAAATAAGTGCAGGTGAAACAAGGACCTACTCTCAAGAAGTTTCCAGTCACCTGTTGAAAGTTAGATCTTGATCTAGTATGACAAGATAGAGCAGACCTTAACCCGGATGCCGTGGGTGGGTGGGGAGCCCTGGTCAGATATAGGATCCTTGAGGGACACTGTTTAGAACTAAGGGTTGAAGAAGAGATAGAAATTGTCCAGCAGAAGAAGGAGGACAGTGAGTGAAGGGCATTTCATGCCCTTCCTCAAAATTTTCTGAAAGCAGACATTGGCAACTAAAGAGCAGCTCCGGGGGCGGGGGCGGGGTGGGGGGGAGGGTAAAGCTTAAGAGTAGCGACTCTGCCTGAATTAAATCCCGATTCTGTCACTTACTAGCTCTGTGATCTCAGGCATGTTACTTGACCTCCTGTGCCTCCATTGCCTCACAATAAATTGGGGATGTTGATAACATTAAGTATTTCATGAGACTGCGGAGGAGATAAGGGGAATTGATACACATAAAATGCTTAGAACAGTGCCTAGACATAGAAGCACTTCATCGGTGTTAGCTGTTACTTCAAGGAGGAGGAGAAGCAGTTGGAACAGGGGATCACGAGCACATACTCCATGACACTTTGCTTTCCTGCTGTCCTGTTTTTGAAGAATATGAAGGGTGAGGACTTTTGTCCTCGCTCTGCTCCAGACCAATTACGAAAATCAGTTGAGTCCGAAGACATTTGGGTAAAAACAGTTCCTCGTAAGTGGAGAGCAAGTACTGTGTCTGAGTTCCCGCCTTTCAGTGCGGCCTGCGCCCCGCCATCTCGTCTCACGCGAGTGCCGGTTCCAGTGTTGGATGTCTCGGCGCTTCCCTTCCCACAGTGACCTGACCCCTGAGCGGCCTGTTTCTGTACTGACGGCAAAGCGCTTCGGCTTTGAAATTCAGAGAGCCTAAGACACTTCTTGCAGGTGATAGCAGCAGGTTGGCCTGTGGGAGCCGCTGCAGGGCTAAGCCACATCTTACTGCTGAAGGAAGTAAAATTTGCAAGTGTAATAATAGTTATAGTCTTTTAGGTCAGAAAAATAATCAGCTCATGATCACTTTTTTTTTTTTTTTTTTTTAAAGAACTGGAATGATTTTTTTTTTTTAAGATTTTATTTATTTATTTGACAGAGAGAGAGAGATAGCGAGAGCAGGAACACAAGCAGGGGGAGTGGGAGAGGGAGAAGCAGGCTTCCTGCCGAGCAGGGAGCCCGATGTGGGACTCGATCCCAGGACCCTGGGATCATGACCTGAGCTGAAGGCAGACGCTTAACGACTGAGCCACCCAGGCGCCCAGCTCATGATCACTTTTTTTAGAAGCTTTTCCATGCTATTTTTGGAGATTTGAATAATAACAATATTGCTATAGTTAACACTTAGTGTTTAGTATATTCTAGGACTCGTGTCTGAAAGATTCATATACCCCACCCCTCACCATAGACCCAGTAAGCCAAGACTCTGGCTTACTTCAAAACTATATTGAGTTTTGTATCCAAAAAAACACAGATTCAGTTTAACACACACTTCATTTGTAGTTAATGCAAAGGTAACCTCAAACCAAAATACCCAATAAATCCCCAACCGTGTTTAGCCAGAAGCACTTATTTAAATAGAAAACATTAATTTCCCAAATAATGAAGCAAATCCATAATGTATTTTATTTTGAACAAGGAATTTTGGTCATAAATTCTGGGATCTGGTTATGAGGAGGGAAGCTCCATATAAGAGCTCTCTCAAGGGTCTGGAGGACTCCGATCGGACTTTTATCTCTAGGAATTCTTTCTGCACCCAGTTCATAACTGTATACAAAGTAGGCTTTATAAATGCTTGTTGAATGAATATATGAATGGTGCCCTATTTCCATCCTTGTCCCCTCCCCCTTTTCTTTTTTTAAGATTTATTTATTTGAGGGAGAGAGAGAGAGAAGAGAGAGAGCGAACACACACATGGGGGGAGAGGAGAGGGCAAAGGAGAAAGAATCTCAAGCAGACTCCTGGCTGAGCATGGAGCCGGAGACAGGGCTCAATCTCCTGACCCTGAGATCATGACCTGAGCTGAAACCAAGAGTCAGACGCGCTACTGACTGAGCCACCCAGGCGCCCCTGCCCTCCCCTCTTTTCTAATAAAATAAGATCTTGAGTAGTGGGAAGACTGAGTGAAGAACCTCACAGTTTCCAGACACTGAATTGATGTTACTCTTCTCTCTGCCTACTATTTTCATTTTTATGCTCCTGATTTTGTGTCCTGGTGTCCACAGCCAGCTCACAAGAATGGAAAATCCTACATAACAGCCATTTTTCCTTAGAAATTAATGAGGAATGCTCTTTTTGATTAAAAAAAAATCAACCTTGGGGCGCCTGGGTGGCTCAGTCGGTTAAGCGTCTGCCTTCGGCTCAGGTCATGATCCTGGAGTGTCGGGATCGAGTCCCGCATCGGGCTCCCTGCTCAGCAGGGAGTCTGCTTCTCCCTCTGACTCTCTTCCCTCTTGTGCTCTCTCAAATAAATAAAATCTTTAAAAAAAAAATCAACCTTGTAAAGAACAAGGAAGGGTTGGTTGAAGGTAAAATAACCTTGAGATTGGTGATCATTTTCACTCATTGCAGGATGCTTGTCAGTCTCTCTGTGTCTACTCTGAAGGTCTTAGATTTGGCTTGAGCTGAATGACTGCATGATGGAAGCATTTTTCTGAATCCCCAGTCTTCACATACTGTTTAGGACTTTAAATCTCAAGCGAAAATCTCTGAAGTTCTCTCCCTCCATGAAAGCAATCTCTGAGAACCCATTTCCTCATCTGTAAAACTGAGTGTTGGATCATTGTTATTACTTTTCAGTCTAAAGACTCACGCTCCTTGGCCCTATCCAACCTAGTCTTTTCTCGATCTGTCCTCATTGCACCAGAGACCAGCAAGAGGCAGACAACAGATTGTGAAGTCAAGTATAACATGAAACTGGGTAGGTGGTGAGAGGAGGAGGAGAGATGGGGCATTTTACCATTTTCATGTTCATGGGAAGCCTCCAACAGCACTTTGTGAAGTTCGATGGTTCCTTCCTCTGTGACTGCCTGTTTTGTGGGCCACATCCTTGCCATGAATTTCTGTCTCCTTGCTGTGGAAGCCAGCCAAGGACACATTATTGACCACCTGCTCACTTTCTTATATAAGACGACTCCCCAGACTTATTTTCTTTGCTTTCTCCTCCTGCTGGTTTATGGCTTTCCCTTACGTAGCAATAAAACTCTTGGAGAGTCCTCTTAGGGATGAATTAATGCCACTTAAGTATATTTCCTTTAGCTGCCCTTTGATGGTTCTGTTTAAAAAATAAAGGGGGAGTTGGGGCAGTTTGGTTCTTATTGAAATTTTCCTTCCCTTTGCTTTAAAGTTACCATTCCTCAGAAACTCTTAGTTACACTCCAAGAGAGCTTTGCTAACAATAAAAAAAATGTCTGGGAAATATTATCAGAAGACAAACTTACCATCTTTCAGTATTTTTTTCCCCCCATTGGAAAGGTATTTACATTATAAAGAGGCCCAGCCCAGCCCATCTGAGCTTTTCTTGTATTCCTTTAAATCTTGAAATTTATAAATAATAAATAGAAAATGTGTCTGAATTCCAGAAGAGCAGAACATGATCTTGTTCTCCACCCTAATAGCAAACAGATTAAGGATCGGGTGTCATGATCCCATTTCAACTTTGTGTAGTCTGCAATTTATTTTTAATTTCTCCACATTTTATATTTTATTAATTCATCTGAATCTCATATTTAATCTGTGTCTGCTCTGAGTAGAACATCCTATGAGGTTCAGCTTCCTCTTCTCACAGTCCTAGCCCTGAGAGTTGGAAAAGATGAGTATTAGTCCTGAGCTTGACACTTGCCTTTGTGTGGCCATGGATAGATAAGCCACTCAGCTTCTCTGGGCTTCAGGCTTCTCTGCTCTAAGAGTAACAGAATCTGGATATTGAGGGAGAAAAAAAATCCCCAGAGACAGGGGTTTCAGCTACTGTCATGGAAATTATCACTAGAATAAGCTATTTTCATTTATTCACTCTTTTGTTTGCTTAAAAAGTGAAGCTAGCCAGATAACACACAATGAGGATTGGGGTGGTGTCACCATGACCCAAGCTCATTCCCACATATCACTTCAGTTTTCTTGTTCATCCTATTCACAAACATTTTTTTGAACCCCCACGCTAACAACTATGGAGGATTCAAGCATGACCAAGATGTCACTCCTTCCTCAACGGCAATGTAAGGCAAAGACAAACGTGTAAAAAAGAGACAAAGAGACTGGTCCTTCTTTTCTTTCTTTCTGGCATTCTTTCCTCCTTTTCTCTCATATTCGTTCCCTTTTCCTTGTCCTTTCCCAACTCTATCCATAATTTCTTTGCTCTTTTCCAGGTTTTTGAGTCTCACCTGGAGTTTATAACCTCTTCAGCCCATTTTGAATCTGAGCTCAGATAAAAACTAATGTCTTCAAAGGCCACGGTGGGGCACATGGATCAAATCATCTTCCTTCCTCTCTGGATTCAAGGGCAGTCTTCTTATAAGCAAAGAAGAAATGTCAGCGTGGCATTAGGGTGGCATTAAAAAGCACCCATCCTTACCTAGAACCAAAATACCTCCTCCATAGTTTGCTGAGTGCCCGAAATTTCTGTTAAAGTTTCAGAATCTGGGAAATTTAATACATTCCAAAGTTGGTTTTCTTTTTTCTTTTCTTTTTTTTTTTTTAAACAAGTGACTGATTGATAATGGAGAACAGGGCCCAAGGACTTAGGACTCAGGGAATTTAGGAGAATGGGGCCTGGGGCAGTCTAGGGGGTCTCTGTGGGTTGACCTGGCTGGGAATGGGTAGAGAGTAACATGGAGGAGCAAAGTGACAGGTATCTTAGGGAAGTCGGAGGCATGAGATGGAGGCAGGAAGGCTAGCCTTGTCATAAGGCCAGCAGATCCTGAAGAGAATGGCTCATCATGATGGCATGATTAATTTGTGTCTACCATTTTACCATTGGGAGGCAAGAGTTTATGCATTCAAGAGGGCTCCCCTTCAGGTTGGACTCTCAGGAAAGGAGCTGACCTCCAGAAAAGCTCTGTGGAAACTGGCTATGATCTAGCTCTAAATTTGTGCTTAAGACAACAATTCTAATCATTTATAAGGCTCAGACCCCATCTTCCAGATAGGAGAAGGGCTGGCACTCTCATCAGCCATGATTGATGAGAGGCCTGGAGAGGGCTGGAGCCAAAGTTTTGCCATATGCTAGTGGTATTTCATCTTAGCCTCTGATCACACCAGGGGAAGGGCTGGTGCTTCCCTCATCATACAGTTTAAGTGCCTGAAGGCCAAAGGGTAAGCTCCTTTTCCTGGAGTCTTGACTTCCAGGCCTGCTGGATATCTGTGCATGATGCTAGCCTGGAATGTGCTAAGGACAACAGGCACCCTCATACCTGCTACTGCTTCTGTCTCTGTAAATGTTCCCTGATAAACCCTGCTTGGCCCTTTGCCTTTGTTTGCACAACAGCCTCCAGGTCTTACCTCAGTGCTCTCCTTGGTGATTGGAGTTCTAAGATATAAAGAATGCAGAGAAATGCTCTTACCCATTAATTGATTAATTCATTGATCCATTCATTTAACACTGTTCAGTCCTTAGCTTGTGCCAGGTGCTGTAGACACAACAGTGAGTGGAGAATGAGGTCCCTGTCCTGGAATGACTCACAGGCTAGAGGGGTTGGCTAGCTGAGGAACTGACTGCTCAGACTCCTTTCCTGCATCAGTTTCCATCGCTGTGAAATTAGTCACAGGGAAACATTCAACTCCTGTTCATGTGTGTTGGGCTGACCGACTTACTTGCATGATAATTGCCAGCATTTTTACAGTCTCACACTGACTTGTCTCCATCTTCCAGCATGTGATTAGGCTTTTTCTGCACTCTAGTCCTTGATGTGTATCCACAAAAAACAAACTTGTTTTAATATCCATCTCAACAAGACTTGCAAAGAATGCTAATAGAAGACATTGGATAGCAAGCATAAATAACTTTTGAATTATCTCTATGAGCATCTGGTCTTATACAGAAGCACATTTAAAAAATGAGTTATCCATAAGAAGTCTGAGGCAGGCAAAAAAGAACTAAACCTACATGTTATTTAGCATATAATGATATTCTGGATTTTTTTTTTTAGAGGAATCATACTAGATTCTTACTGCTGAACTCTTACTTGTTTTAGCTTCTACCCAAATCAAATGATAATGTAACTGGTAAAGAAAATTCCTCTTTAGATATGTCTACCATCTTCCCACCACCTAGTTATCTTCCAGTCTATCATTTCTCTCGCCACCTACCTGTAGTTACCAATGTGGGCATAGGGATACAGAGACACACAGGTTGGCTATAGTTGCTTGGTTCTGAGCTCTGGTTGCATATGGAAATGGGTATTTCCAGCATCTGTTAAATGATCTTTTGTATTAAACACATAAAATATAGATATGTCTTACAATTTATGTGAGGCTTTTCCTTCAAAGAGCTCAAGTTTCTACAAAGTTACTTTATGACTCCACTTATATGAAGTATCTAAAGTAGTCAAAGTCACAAGGGAGGGGAGGATGGGGAGTTGTTGTTCAATGGGTATAGAGTTTATTTTGCAAGATGGAAAATTTCTGGAGATCTGTTGCACAGCAATGTGAACATACTTAACACTACTAAACTGAAAAAAAAAGTAAAAAAAAAGTTACTTTTAAAGTAAAGATCCTCAAGGAAATATCTTTTGTGAATAGTAATTGTAATAGCCTGGATTTTCATTTATTTTGTGTCCTGTCGGATTCATGAAACATGTAGGTGTAGAGAACAATGAGAGCAGAAGCATCATGTAAAGTGCAGCAGAATCTTGTCAAAGGAGTGACTCACTCTTGTCTACCACTGCCCTCAACATCTGGAATAGCTTGCTCACTGGGACATGGAAACCAGGTATTATCCTTTGCCCTTGACCCTGGCACTACCAGGGGTTAATTGAATTCTTGTTATTATTAATTCATTGAACACATATTCCATGAGGATTTAGAATGTTTTAAACAGTGTTTGACTCTATTAATATTAACAATATCAAAAGTAACAAACTTAGAATAAGTGTATACAAGGACCAGACACTGTGTTAAGTGCTTTACACAAATGATGTCATTTAATACAACCCGGACAACTCTGGGAGGCAGATGCTATTATATTCATTTTATAGACAAGAAAATGAGGACCCAAAGAGTTAAAATAACTTGCTTGAGACTGTCACACAGCTAGTAGGTAGCACAGCAGGATTCAAATCTGATGGCCTATCTCCAGTGGCTTCACCCCTTAGGACTACTCTGGATTAAAGCTACTTGAAGAATCCGAGCTGTCAGTGCTTCAGGAAGGCAGTCCAACTAAGTTAAAAAATATCCTAAGATCACTGTTATGTTTGGGTTATTTGTTTCCATCACTACAAATACGGCCAGGAAGGCTGGAAACACTGCTCTCCACACAGAGCAAATGCCTAGGAGAAATTTATTCATTGTCTCTCTCCCTTGCCATGACTGTAAACTCTGTCAGAGAAGGGACCTGGCCTATCTTGTTCCCTGTGGTGTATCCGCAGGTGCTGGCGCATACTATGTACTCAATAAAAGCTTGGACAATGAATAACTGAATGAATGACACCATGGATGGTAATCCGTGTTCTCTGAGTATGACTGTCTTGTGAGTGTGTGCACCTGCATGTGCTCACCTCTAGAGAGGAGCGCTTCTTCTCCGTTCTCTTTTTTGTTGTGACCTCTGCTATCAGGTAGCACATGGCCCCTCATTGACCACTTTTATTTCTGTATTCCCGAGGGCTTAGCACAACATTTGGCACACGGTTGTTGGTGAATACATGTTGTTGAGTGAATGGCCAAGTTTGTAGGCAATGCTGATGAATCTCTTTTAAAAACAGGTTATGCCCCGTTGGCATATAATCCAACACAATGCCAACATCATGAACACTGGTCTCTAGCAAAGCTGTAGTTTCACCAGCCTTTCAAAGTCCCTGCTGACTCATTTTCCTTTTCCAGCAAGTGCATGAATGGAGGGCAGGCTGCCAACAAGACAGGTAGCAGAATGTCTGCCCATACCAACAACAAGAAGCCTTGTCAGTCTGGTTTCCCCTGTAAAAAGATGATGGTCTATGGCAAGGGTTAGCCTAATAGTTCTAGTGTTCCGGAAAGTGCTAGGAGAAGAGCATAAGGACTGACATTGATTAGATGCCTATCATGTACTAGATAGTATGTTAGGTGCTAGACATAACAGCATCTTATTTAATTGTTATAAAACTACTGTGAAGAGTTATTGCCCTTTTTTTTAAGTGGATAAGAAACCAAAGATTCAGAAGATTGATTTACTTGCCTAACTTTACATAGCTGATATTGGCAGAACTAGGACTTCAACTTCTTTCTGACTCCAAATGCTGTGCTCTTTATGCCATAGACACCATAAAACCACCAAATAACAGATCCTGTCCCCCACCCCCTGTTCATTTGGGTTAATGAAACCCTTTTCTGAAATGCAAATACTCTCTGATAGAGTTATCCTCCTAAGTCATCCACACCTTAGTGTTAAGAATTTTGATAAGATTAACTTTTACTTATTCTCAAGTGAAAGTCATTATCCCATGAGAACCTATGGATAGGAATGGAGGGCTGGGCAGACGGAAAATTTCTGAAGGTGCGGCCCCACAGGCGGAACACCTGGGTGGAGTAAGAGGCTCAGGGCCATGAGAAAGGTAAGGGCTGTGGTCTGGGGACTGCACTACGCTGGGTCTACACTATCAGGTATTCAGAAGGCAGTTTATTGGGAAGTCTGACTTTATTGGTAGGCTGACTGGCAGGATGGTGTGAGGCACAGCATAGCAGAGCAATTACCTGTATGGAATTTAATACTGCCTCTGTCGCTCATGTTCTGCGTGACCTTGTGCAAGTTATTTATCTCTCTGCATATGACACTTGGGTGTTGTGAGGAGTACATGAGATTTTTCTATATACAGTGCTCTGAACAGTACCTGGTAGCTAGTGATCCATAAATGTCAGCCTTTGGTGAACAATTGCTCATACCACCTGAGGGTCCCCCTCTGCCATCAGCAGATTACAAGCACTGAGTCTTATGTGGTCATTTAGGAGTAGGTAGAATCAGCCCAGGTGTTTTGGTGATTGATTGTGGGGACAATTACACAGAAAAAGGAGAAAAGGAAAGTAGAATCTTTTGGAGGTTAGCTTTTCTAGAGTTTGGGTTTGTGGAGTCCCCATATCTAGGACTGTAGGATCTTTTCGGCTCAAAGGAATTTCAAGTGTGCTCTTACAACTCAATTAATTTACCTTCATGTTACCAATCACTTAATTTTTAGTTTGAAAAAAGTAAAAATTTTCAACTATTTGTAATGGCTTATCTCATTTGAAATGAGATTAATTATGTGCCAATCTCAACCAAATTTTAGTTATGTGCTGATGAGTTTCACTGCATTTTACAGTTTGTGACAATCTCCTTACATCACATTCAAAAGGAGAATGCGACAATATTCTTTTCACAGGTCCTAGAAATTAAATCATTCTTGTAGTGTTGGTTTCTCATGCTCACTAATTCTGAGAAATACATCTTATGGTTATCATTAGTATTATCTTTACTTTTCACTCCTTTATTTTGGGACATCTTCTTTGGCTTTTGAAAGATCATGTACTTCCATACTTCGCACATCATGATTTAGAGGCCCAGTGGCAGAAGGCATTATGTGTCAATCTGCTTTTTGATAATCAGCTGAAATGGTGATGATGGGCTGCAATACAGCTGGGTTGGAACAAAACATTTATCCTAATGAAATGTGACTTTATAAAAGGAATGCTCCTAATCCTTTCCAGGACTGAGCCAGGTCATCATGGGTAAATGAGAGGTATTTGAGGTTCCTTCCTTCCTTCCTTCCTTTTCAAAAAAACATGTTGTGTCTACCAGCTGTTACCAAGAGAATTATTAAAAATCTTGTCAGTTCAGAGTTATTGCTGTTCCTGAAGAAAAGATAAATGTATGTCTTTTTAAATCTGGACATATGAAGGTTTAAAAAATATTGTTGTAGAGTTCTCCTGGCTACTTTTCCTTAGCTCTTTTCCAAGTTTTGGGCTGGAGAAATGACTATGTCTCTGTGCCAAAGTTAAATATTAAATGAAAACCTTGTGTCTGAGCAACTCCAGGATTAATAAACTGTAGCAAAATAGATAGGATTCCAAATCATCAGAGAAAAACATTTCTAAGGGAAATGGGGTTGTATCATACACAGTGTCACATTCTCAGCTATGGGATAAAACACACAGGAAAAAGATGGATCATAGATTGTTTTAGGCTTGGAGGACACACCATCTCTTTAAGGGCTTCGTGGTACTATGCTTACTGTTAAACTAGTGCATACACACAAAAATATTTGAAAGAGCCAAAGCAGTTAATGCTTTGCACAAATGTGCAATGCAATGCTGTAAGAGGGTTTTCCTCTCCTAGAGGACATCATCTTTAACCATTAGTAGCACTGGTTTCCAAAAGTTGAATCCAATTATTATGGTGAGTATTAATTTTAATAGCATCACATTTTCCCTTGAGATTTATTATCTTTCTTAAGAAAAACACTAGAGGAAAATGAAATATTGTTGAAGGATTATACAATGAACCAGGAATATAAAAAGTTTAGTTTTCATTTCTAGGTTAATTCTAGTGATCTTTTGCTTCCCAGCCTTGAATGCACAGATGGGTTGAGCTCTTTGGGTTTTCAGTTCTTCCTTCCCAAGTGTGTTGCAGTGACTGGGGAAAAAGTGCTGATAAGCAGCCTGCAAAGTAGAGACAGTCTGTGGGCTGAGGGGTCTGGGCCACCCAGATTTGGATCCTGGCTCAGCCATTTACAAGGTGTGTAACCTTTGGAACCTCCATTTCCTAGCTTAGAAAATGGGAATGATCATTTTTATTGGGATATTATTTGATAACAAATATCTGACTGTTACCTGACAACTAGCAGAAACTCAATAAAGGGCAGCTACTATAATAAACTTTATGTAGCTCTACATTCTTACTATGACTATAGTTCCAGGAACCAATAGGATATTAATGTATCTTCTACCAACAAATTCTGGTACCTTAGGTTGATTCATAAACAAAACCATCTTTAAAAGAAATAATCTGATCTGGGTTTGCTGAGCTAGCATCTGATATATAAATGCTTGCATTGAAGGATGTTTGGAATACTCTCCTGAAAGAAAAATTTAATCTTCATGCTTTTGAGTAGGCATCAGAAGAGAAATCTGTTGTGTTGGAGAAGAGAAAGGTATTGAGGATACCTAGTAGAAATAAAATGAAATGTTAATAATTTAGGAAAACCAGTAATAGGCCAATGAGACTATATGGAGAAATATATAAAAGAAATAGGAGGAAGCTATGAAATATTAGCATTCTTAGACTGGAATCCAAGAACATGGATATGACCAAAAGGATTTAAAGGACCAACTGAACATTACTCTGGCTATCTTGCCAGCAAGAATCCCCTGACTTATGCTAATGATATTATAATGAGAAAACCACATGCCAATGAAGTAAACAATAAGTAGGTGTAGTACAATAAATTCTCCAAGCTTCACCTTGAAGAATGGTCTCCGGAGGAGTTTGGGAAGAATTTGTACTGCGAAGGTTAAGATGACGAGGGAAGGAATTTGGGCTAAAAAAGGATTTAAACTGGTGTGTATGCTTTGGAACATCTTGGATATTGCTGTCCTGCTGTAATGCCATCTGGCTTCATTGTGGAAAATGTAAACAAAAAAAGTACATGCTTGTGGGTTCCCATTGCATTTCCTGTTCCATGAGATACCCTTGCTGAATGGATGGGACATTGGTCTGGCAATGGTGTTTATCCCCTTGGTGTTCATTGGTGTGAGTTGGAACAATTGTAGCTGACTACAGCTAAGATTGATGTCACTGCTTCTTCTTCTTCTTTTTTTTAAAGATTTTATTTATTTGACAGAGAGCGAGAGAGCTCACACGTGAATGAGCCGGGGGCGGGGGGGCGGCAGAGGGAGAGGGAGAAGCAGGTTCCCGCTGAGCACGGAGCAGGATGCGGGGCTCTATCCCAGAACCCTGAGATCATGACCTGAGCCTAAGGCAGATGCTTAACTGTCTGAGCCACCTAGGTGCCCCCATCCCTGTTTCTTATAATCTCAGGAAGGTGAAGCCTGCTCAGAAGAGAGAGGATAGGGAATCAGCTGATTCTGTGATAGCCAAGACCATGTCTCTGTGAGCCATATTTTCATAACATAACTTATTACAATGCCTACACTTGGTGGCTAATGCAGCAGGTATTATATTCTGTTATTCCTGGTTGTATCCCGTTAACTATTGTTAATAATAACCGTTCTCTAATAACCATAAAGAGAAAATATGGTTAACTACTTTAGTAATCCCTTAAAAATACAACTATTTTATGTGCTAAAAGATACCATTTTTGTGTTTAAGTTATGGGATGGCTTGGTATGACAGCTAGCATTCATGGAGGACTTCCTATTTGCCAAGCAGTACTGAAAGCATGTTATATTGATTAATTCATTTAATCACCTTGTGTTAACTTATATAATCTTCAGAAAAATCCCCCTGAAATGGAGACTGTTATCATAATCATTCCTATTTACCTGTGAAGAAACTGACACTCGTTGAGTTTAAATTGCATATCACCAGTCCCATAGTCAGTAAGTAGCAAGACTGGAATTTGAACTCAGGGAGGTTGCCTCCAGGGTCTAGGCACTTAACTACTACACCATATCACCTCTCTGAACAGGAATTTCAAATATAGAACAGACTCTGGCATGCATATATATATATATACTTTCCATATTCATGCCCACCTGCAATGATTGAATTTGGATTTTTTTTTTTTTTTTAGGGTGATAGGGGAAGGGGTGAGGGAGACGGAGAAAGAGAATCTTAAACAGGCTCCGCGCCCAGCATAGAGCCTGACACGGGGCTTCATCCCACTACCCTAAGATCATGACCTGAGCCAAAATCAAGAGTTGGATGCTAAACCGACTGAGTCACCCAGGCTCCCTGAATTTGGAATTTTTCTGCTCTTTATAGTCATTGACTTACCAGATTAAAATTCAGGCTTATTGAAGAATACAATAAACCTCATTTATGTAAACATTTCTGAACACTTCTTGCATATAAAGAACTCTAATAAGAACAGGAAATAAAGAAAAATAAGACACAACCCCTAATCTTTTGGGGACCTTAAAGACAAGAGAGTAAGTAAATTCTCATATACAAAGTTCCTATTAGAAAAGTCCAGTTAGGGGGTATTTGGGTGCAGTTGGTTAAGCATCTGACTCTTGGTTTCTGCTCAGGTTGTGATCTCAGGGTTGTGAGATTGAGCTCCCTGTCAAGCTCTGTACTCAGTGCTTGAGTTTCTCTCTCCCTCTCTCTCTGCCCCTCTGCCACCACCCCCCTCTAAAAAAAATAAAATCTTAAAAAAAAAGTCCAGTTAGATGTTGAGAGAATTGGGGGCTGTTATGGTTTCTGTGGCCCCTGGTGGGTGAGGGCCATTGGGCCTTAGAAGAGGGAAGCTGTCCTTATCCCACAGGAAATGGGAATTTCCAGGTGAGCTAAAGAGATAACTGATCTTCCAGGTCAAACCTCCAGCTACTAGGGGCAAATGCACATTTATTTGGAGAAGAAGGGCAGAGTGGAGGGTGACTAGTGGCTGAGCTGGCCAGTGCCTGGGTGGTTGACCATCTCAAGAAGTAGTAGAACATGTGGCTGAGTGCGCAGACTCTAGGGGTCCTCTTGTGTTCAAATCTCAGCTCTGAACCTCCTACAGGACCTTAGGCAAGGTTTGTTTTTTTAAAAAAATCTTCTTATGCCTCAATTTCCTCTTCTAAAAGTGAGAATAGTAATAAAAATACCTATATCATAGGGCTTTTGTGCAAATTAAATAGGTAAAATAGGTAAGGTGCTTAGAATGATGTCCGGCACAGAGTAAGTGGGATGTAAATATTAGCTAAGTATTGTTGCTATCCTCACTGATAGAGGTAGGAGCAGGTCCAGGGGATTAGATGGGTGGGGAGAAGCACAGCCTACCTCACTTGGAAGAAGTATAAACCCAAGGAACCCATCCTTCCCTCCCTCTCATCTCCCAGAGTACATTTCTCTGATTCCTCCTTGTTTCATCTTCTAAAGAAATGTATGACAATGACATATATGTGTGTAGTCCCTCCTCTTAATTGAAATTATTTCCGTGTTAGATAATAATTCATTCTTAATGATGTTGCCTTTCAAATATTTAACAGATTCTGTTTCTTCGTTGGCCTTGGACCATGGAAACTGGAGCAGGAAATCAGATGGCTGCACTTGCAATTCAAAGAGCAAATTGCATAATCCTTGGTGATACTGAGGTACAGACGCCGTGCCTTATGTGAAATACGGATCTTGAGCTTCTAGTTCTAAATCTTCTGAGAGGCCTTTCACTCTTACTTGGAAGCTATGGATGAAAAGTGTCTAGTCAATAAGGTTAATTTTCACTTAGCCATTACAACAGGGGGACATTAACTCCGAGTACCACCCAGATAGGGTCAACAAGAGCCTCTGCCCTGACCTTCCTGAAACTGCCTCCTCCAACTGCCATGAGTGAGGAGCCAAGGGACTGTGCTGTCCAGAGCCCACACTCTTCTAGACCCTGCTCTGGATATGCAAGACCTTAGAATTCTCTACCCAAAGGATCTTGAGCTCTTTCCAGTGACTACAGAGGCTTTTTCTCAGGGTCCACCCTCCAGAGATGAACTGTCCTCTTGTGGTGTGCGACCTCTGGGTCCAACATTAGGCTGGGGAGTAGCTGTTTGTTAGGGATCGTTCACATGCGTGGTTGTGAAACCTGCATGGTCTATGGTTCATAGTCTATGACCAAGCTGGAGTTGGGAACAAATGAACCAGGGGTAGGCTGATCTCTCTCAGCCTCTGCATTCTGGTGTAGCACTTCAAGGAGTCGGAGAATTCTACATTTGAACATGGCCTTTCATGTTGTTACAAACGTATATTTGCCAAGGCGGAGGGATAGAACATAAAGTATTTAAACAGTTGGCTTGATTCATAACTTTTAAAGATTTAAATCTATAGTATGTGGGTCTCCATTTGTACTTTTGCCCAAAGCATCACAAATATTAGGGGTGGACCTGATTAACATAGATAACATAAAAAAGTCCCATGTCCATGATTTTCTTTACTGACACAGAAGGGGCCAAGACACAGCAGACAGTTCAAAAGCAAGAGCCGAGAAGAACTAACAAAATACCACGGATGACCATCCATTACTATTTTTATTCTTTCTTTGTCTTGCAAATAAGATTTCTGGAAAGGAAAGTATGACCATAATGAATAAATCAAAGCCAATAATGGGACAGTTTCATTGGAAGAAAAAGTAGAAGAAAGCAGAAGGAAAATCCCCAGACATTGGTTGTATCTGTTCTCTGTCAGCCAAAGCTTGGTGTCTGAAAATTATTGCTGGAATAGCTGGAATCTTAACAAAAGTTCCAGGAAACCTGGGGGTTTCTGGACAGCATATGTGAAGTTAAGAGGAAAGAAATATTTCATCTTCTGTGAAAGTCACAACTACGAAGAACAAGGTGTTAACAAGGTAGCAGCTAGGCATGGCAGGGTGAGTCTGTTTTCTTCTTTTCATGTTTCTTATATTTTCTCTAAGTGTCTGAAGCCAAAGCTTGTTGGAGAGAGGAAAGTACCCCTTCCTTCTCCCCTTCAAGTTCCTGGGGGAGAGTTGCATGTGCCTACTTGGCATGGTGGTGTTCCTGGCACGCACACAGCTGCCAACTTCTCCTGACCTGGTAATTCCAACTTCAACACCAGTGGCCGATTTATTCCTGTCCCATGCCCTAGGAGGTGGGAACTACCAATTGCTAGTGTAGAAGAAACCTAGTCTCAAAAATCAGATTCTTTCCATGTGGATTTCAGTCCTGAGGATCAGCTGGGGACTCCTTTGGTAAGAGCATCTCAGCCTCTCAGTTTATAATCATTGTGGCCTCTGGCAAATCACTTTATCTCAGTGAGCCTCAGTTTCTTTGTGTGCACCATGATGCTAACAAGCTCATGGGGGGTTATTGTGAGAGTTGCCAGCACGTGACTGCTTCACCAACAGATGCTTCCTAAAATGTTTCAGATCCTCTTCCAAATAGCATAGTGTTTTAAAATGGGTATACATTTATATCGAACACATACTGTTCCTTTTCTTAATTTAATAAAATCAACATGTGAATAAATTTAAAATTATTATTTAAGTAAATTTAAATGATCTAGAAAGTAAATGTCTACTCATACCCCTCCCCAAGCTTATTCATTCATTGTCTCTACATCATGTAGGACGTATAGTGCGGGGAGGAAGTCTAGGGGGAGGGCCAAAATGAAACGAGAGGATGCTGTTTGATTACTTTCTGCCTGTCTTCCAAGGATCTCCTGAGTTAAAAATTCATCTGGCTTCCATTTCCTGCAGAATTTTGCTTATTTGAAATGTTCAAGAAATCAATTGATCCCACTTCAAACAGACTAGGTTTTGCTGGCTGTGTAAAAACCCCAACCCCCTTTTGTGTCACTCCCAAGTCTGGACTTCACAAGCAGCCAGTTCCTTTTGTACCTTAGCAAAGGACTTCTTTTTGGCTGCTTACCCTTTGTGCTGAGCCAAGTGTCAGGCTGGGAATTGAGGCAATAAATCTCTGTGACTCCTCATATTTGGAATTTCTCCTATTGCTTCTGATAAGGAAATGACAGCATCTCTCAGCTATATACATGAACCTCAGAGAAATTTGTAAACCAAATCATGTTTTGCTCACAAAATGGAAAGCAAAACATGCTAAACCTGGCTTTGAGTTAACCCAGATGGTTTTGAGGGCTTGGGTAGTGAACATAGAAATTATCTTTGCTTTATTGTTGCACTTGGACATTTTTAGAATGAAAATAAATTCCTCTCTACCTCTTAAAATATTCTGATTAAGTCTTTCTCGATTATGGGGGAGAGGGTAGCAGCTGCAAAATTTGTCTTAGGTGAAGTCTTTGTAAAGGATCTTCACCTTCCTGTAGTAAGAATAGACCTCACTCTTGGTCCGATTGCTTCCTCCACCCCCTTCCTGCATCTACTCTGGTACTTCCAAGTTTCATACTAAGTCCCAATGACTGACTGAGATGAATGTGATTTGGGATCAGCAATTCCTCAGAAATCGAAAGATTTTCCCAAGACCTATCCACATTTTCTGAGGTGACTAATGAAACCAGTCCAGGTCTAGCTAACTCCCTGCGTGATCATAATGAAAAAATATTCCCAAAATAAAAAAAAAAAAAGGAAAACTATTTTTTTTTTAAAGTTTCTAGTTGCTTTTGAGTATGTTTTATCCAACAACATCACCGACAACATTCATTCTCTGGCATTTTAGTAGAAGTGTTAAAAATTACTTGGAACAAAAAGCTTCATTCAGCAGCAATCCCTCAGCCCTAGCTCTTTATTTGCCTGAGACCCACACCATACATGAAGAGGAGATCATTTTGATCATCCATGATCAGAATCCTGCACAGGCTTCGCTAGCATTGATATGAGGTCAACTAGCAGGTGACTCCCTTCAAAGGAACTATGGTTTTGAGTCATACTGTATGAGAAACCCATTTAAAATGAGTTTCTTCCTTTCTCCTTAGTCTACAGTCAGTTCCTGATTTTGATTTTGTTGGTGCAGAGTAAAATCAATGATTCTGACACATTTGCCATTTGGAGGGAATTGGTATATCCATTCTTTTTACTATTGAGGTAATTGGCTGGAATTTCACTGATTTAACTAGGTCTTTTGGTGTCAGGCAGATAAAGCTTTCCGAACTAGGAAATCAGAGTCAGTGTGTGGTTAATAAAAACAGGTTAATCTAAATTGATCCTAGAATGTATTTTCTACTTATGTTTGACCATGGGGGTCCCTGATGTCCTAAGAGTTCTTTTCAAACAAAATATTGAAGCCATACAGTGAGAAATCTATCCGAACCTTCCACTTTCACTTACTTAGTTTTTACTTTTCCTCATGTTCAGGCTATGACTTGGGACAAGGGAGATTGGGGAATTATTTTGAGGACATTTGGGGGTTAGAAGTCTTTCTTTTGCTTTTTACACTTATAATAAAATTTGGAAGCTCTGAGAGAACTAAGGAATTATATGACAAACACCATTCCTTTGTTTTGCATTTATTATATCATTTCTCTGGTGTCTACAGTGAATTAGGCATTAGAGATAGAGTGACAAATAAGACCTGCATGATTCTTGTTTTCGTGGTGCTTGCATTTCAGTGGAGGTCTTATTATTCAGACAATAAGCCAACCAGATAATTTTAGATAGAGGCAAGGGCTATAGAGAAAAGGAACAGGATCCTGTGATTGGATGGGAGTGGGATTGATGCAACTTTAGATAGGTAGTCGGGGGCAAGGGGAGGGTCTTCTGAGGAGGTGGCAGTTGAATGTAACAAAGGAACCAGCCATGTGACACTGGACAGTGTGCAGACAGAGTGCCTAGCCAGCGTCAAGGCTAATAATAGTCCCTTATTGTGAGGATTAAATTAGTTAATATGTGTAGAATGCTTAGAAGAGTGCCTGGCATCCATAAATGCTAACTGCTTTTCATTCATTGAACATTCATTGAGTATCCTCCAGGTGCCAGTGTCAGGGCTAGGTGCAAGGAATTCAGAGTTGCATGGAGACTGTCCCAACTTTAGAGTGTTCACTTCAAACTCTGGTGCAGTGATTCTCAATGTCTGGTTTACAGACCGTCTGCCTCTTACTCACTGGTCTTCCTTTTTTCCAGTCCTTTCCCCTACAGAATCTACCTAGATAGGTGTAGGGACTGGACCAGAAATCTACATTTTCTACAAGCTTGTTCCAGTTGATTCTTAGGCTCCTTAAAAGTAGAAAATCATGTCCTAATGCATAGACTGTGACTAATTCGTGGTTCTCTTTAATATAGCACATGTTATAGCATCAAGTATGAGTAACTGTCCCACTGCAAGGAGTACCTCTTAGTACTCAAGCGTAGCTTTGCCCAGCTTATGGAGCCATAAATATCATGGAATTATGTTTCACAATTAACGTTCTGTAATGGTTAGGCCTAACTTTTTTGTTGATCTTGAGCTGGCTGAGGATGTTGTGTGTTTTGGATAAATCTGCTTTTTGGCTATGGTTTGGAAGGTTTGCCTGACACTCTTAAGTGTCATTTAAAACCTGCCAAAAAAAATGGCTTTTACCTTTTAAGAAGAATGTGCCAAAGAATGTTTGCCAAAGGCCCTTGTATCCTGGAAGAAATTCTACTTGTAAGTAAATTTGCCTAACTGAAATTCCTCCCGTGGGCTCCTCCCTGTACCTATTTTTAAAGTGTAATGTCATCAAAAAGGGAGATGGGAAAGATTTATTTTATTATCTCTCCTTGGCTTTCTACTAGAATGTATCCAGTTCATTTTCTTACTTTAGAATGACTTATATACATTTCTAAAAGGTCTTAGATGCAAAGATCTCAAAGAATATTTGATATAAGGACAGATTCATGCTCATCTACTCAAGGCTGAGTGCTAACAGCCTCTTATATCCAGATTGGATCCCAGGCCAACTTAGCTGTAAGTGAGCCTTCCAATATTTTCCTGAAGAGGCCTTGGTCTGGGAACGGATGTATCCCATTTAGTTCCTTTTTAAGTTCTTATTTTTCTTCCTTTACTCGTTTCCATCCATAGCTACTCAACAGCTATGGCCAGATAGAATGATGAAAATGGAAAAAAGCTGCCCCTGAGGATGAGGTCATAAGTGGTAAGAGTGAATAAACTGATGTAAACTTAAGGCGAATTTGAGTCAGACACGGATCTGAGAATCTTGAAGTTGAGAGGGTGGGAAAAAAAAAAAAAACAGAAAAAAAGAAGTTCAGGGACTGCAGCCTGTCAATTATTCAGTTTTCTTGTTTAATTCTTCAGATTGGTAATCCCCCTCACCAAAGAGTATGGAGAATGGGTGGGAAATGTAGACCACATAACAACCAGTGAAAGATAAAGCTCCACTAAGGCTCAGTCAGTATCGGTGAATGATATAAATATGCAGGGCAATGAGAACTCAGCTGTGACACCAGAGGGAAAGAGTATATTAGCCCAGTACTGCTCCCTCAGACACTTTTCTCTTGTCATTTTGATTAGGTTTCACCCGAAAACATGGCTTTCTTTTTTTACACAAATAAAAAGATTCCTTTCCTTCCTTAGATTTAATCATTTATTCCAGCTTTTATGTTTTTATTCATTCAGCGAAGATTTGCTCAGTGTCCAGGGTGTGCCAAGGACAGTCCTAATTGCTGGGGACACAACACTAAAGAAGACGGAAAGGCCCTTGTCTTTATACAGTTTATACACCACTAAATTTCATTTCTTTTTCTTCTACAAAAATGATCATAGCTAGTTAGTATCCATGAGACAGGTGAAAATGTTGAAAGGAGCCCTTCTCTGTATAAGTGGGGACCTGGCAAAGGAACTGCAGTCCCAATTTCCTTGGAATTCGCTGTCCCTTTGGTTTTCTCTGCATATGAATCCAGTAATTTCTGTGTCCATTTAACAACTACTGTTTACTAAATTTTGGCTCTATCCCAGATTTACTGGTGATTTTGGCTAAGTCTTTGTACTCCAAAAGTGTTTTCTTGCTCTTATCAATCAGGCATGGGTGATATGATGGCAATGTCCCCAAACCTTTGAGGCCCATTTCAGTACCACATAGCTGCCTGACCCAGTTCAAGACGGTGCTCCCACAAAAGAGCCGCTGACTCACAAACCCAGCACATTGCTTCCCTGATTCCACTGTAACATTTCTTTCTCAAGAGTATAAATCTCAGGCCGATATTTAACATTCCTTTGAACTGAACCATGGATTTGTACCTTGTACTTCTTAAGAGCCTGGAGAGCTCTGCTTCCATTATTCATATTTATAAACATGTCGGAAACAGAAGGCACGATTTTATAATTCTCTAGTCACGGGTCTTTGAAACTATTTTACAAAAGAACATTTAGAAACGTCACACCGGCTCCAGCTGATTGTCTGGTTCAGAATTCTCTCTCAGAGTGGGATTCCATGCGGTAGCCAGGTATCACGGTGGTTGTACATGGCTCATTCTTTAAAAAGTGGTAATGTAGCTTAAAGATTCTTGAATTTAAAATTCTAAAATCAGATTAACTAATACAATTAGAGGGTTAGAGGGCTACAAGTTTTGGAAAACTTATTGTACCTCAAGCTTCCCTGTTTTGGAAAATGATACTACTACTTATCTAGTTGCTCAAGCTCACAGTTTAAGAGACATTCTTTTTTTTTTTTCCAATAAAAAATTCTGAGAGTTTATGTAGCCCTTTTTCAAATTTATATTTATTTTGATAAATGCATAATAACATTCCAAATTTAAGTTTTGAGGTAAGCTATGATTAAATGACATTGCATGATTCACAAAAGATAATGTTGAAAAACTGATTTTATTTCCCTAAAAAATTGTTTCTCAGAGTTATTGCAGTTTTTATAGTCTGATGTTATTTGGACAGCAACATCACTTCTTTCTTTCTTTCTTTCTTTCTTTCTTTCTTTCTTTCTTTCTTTCTTTCTTTCTCCTTTCTTTCTTTCTTTCTCTCTTTCTTTCTTTCTTTCTCTCTCTCTCTTTCTTCTTCTTTTTCTTCTTCTTCTTTTTCTTCTTCTTCTTTATTGTAGTAAGAACAGATAACATGGGATCTACCTTCTTTTTAAAGATTTTTTTTTATTTATTTATTTGACAGAGAGAGCGAGAGAGCACAAGCAGGGAGAACAGTAGAGGGAGAGTGAGAAGCAGGCTCCCCGCCAAGCAGGGAGCCCGATGTGGGTCTCGATCCCAGGACCCTGAGATCATGACCCGAGCCGAAGGCAGACGCTCAACCATCTGAGCCACCCAGGTGCCCCGGGATCTACCTTCTTAATAAATTTTTAAAGGTATACTACAATATGGTTAACAATAAGCACAATGTGATCCAACAGATCTCTAGAACTTACTCATCTTGAACAACTGACACTTTATACACATTTGGTAGCAACTTTCCATTTCCTCTTCCCCCCAATCCCTGGCAACCACCATTCTATTTCTGCTTCTATGAATTGGACTATTTTAGATACCTAGGAAATGTTCCTGAGATGTCCCTTTCTCACACAGCCAGTGCATCAGCGAGTTTTAGGACCTCTCCATAAAGAGGCGTCCTGAGCCACTACTACTAAAGTGTCATCATGTTTTGCCTGGACCATTGTTATAACCTCCTCACTGGAGTCCCTGCCTCCACTCTTGCTCCGGTCTAATCTGCCCAGAGAAATCAGAATGATGACTTAATGATGTAGACCAGACCCTGTCAAAACCATCCCATGCCTCCCTACTGAATTTCTGTGACCTCTAAGTTGCCTCCACAGCCCGCAAGGCATGCATACTATGGCCCTGCCCTCTTCCCGGACACCATCTTGTCAGTGCTCTGGTCAGTGGTCTCCTTGTTATTCTGGAACAAGCCCAGCTGGCTCCCAACCCTGGGACTTTCCACTTGCTTCTCTCTCTGCCTGAACTCCCTTTCAGATCTCTGCACAACTGGCCTCCTTCAGACCTCTGATCAAATGTCATCTCAGAGAGGTCTGCCTGGATCATTCGATTTAAAGCAGTGCTCTCTACTCCTATGGTAATGGTTTTTCTTCATTACCAGACACAGTATTACATATTTATTTTTTTCTTGTTTATTGTGTCCTCTTCAACTAGATGGAATTGTTAGCTCTGAAGCTGGAATGTCATTTCTGACCTCATTCACTGTTAAATCCCCTAAACTTAAAACGGTGCCAGGTGCATAGTAGATTTTCAACACGTTTGTTCAGTGAATTAATACTTTTTCCCCCCCAACTATTACTTTATTTATATTACTATGTTTAAGTTACATGGAAAAGACAACCAAGCAGTTCTGCCCCATTTCAGGAAAAGTTTCCAATCAACACCATCCCAGTTTGCTGTTGCAGTTCTTGCAGCTCACATCTCGAACCGTGCGGTGGCCAGTGAGCACGACCCGGTGTTGAACTTCACTGTACTGCGGTTAACTACCTTGTTAAACAGAAACGCTCTGCCAGGGGCTTCTGTGAACCGAGTGGAGATGAGCTCTGAGCGGTTGGTCAGGAGCGTATCGCGGTTTGCACAAGAAAACAGACCGCTACCACGATACGATCGAGGAAAATTCTGCCCACTTTTATGGCTGAACGCTCTTCGCTCCTCAGCTGGGATGAAGTGAATTCATACTTTTTACTATGCTTCAGGTCTAATTAATCTTTTACTTCTACCATACTTGGACAAGGAACTTCTTTCTCATTCAGAGTATCAGGAGGTAGTCCTCCTGTATCAAGATTTTACTGTTGGAAGAAACTATATTGTGGGGCCAGCAGAGACCTAAAAATTGAGATATATGGACCTTCAATGATTCACTTATTTTTTTGAAGCTGTTTAAAATTTCTGTGCTTCAATTTCCTTAATTTCTCAAATAAGGTTGATAATAAACTTTATCTAGCTGAATTCTGAGTTTGCTGTGCAAATACTTGGAATGACATAAAAAATCTATTAAAGCGAGATAGTGATATTTTACTCTACTATATTTTATTACCCTTTATTTCTATAGCTCTGTCTACATGTTTATTTTCCTTCATTATCAAGAATCTTTATATCAGCAGATCTTAGCATATTATAAATACACAATAAAAAGAAACCACTAGTGCTTTGTTTTGGTAACCATTCTGTAGTGTTTGGTTTATTGAGGTAAGAAATAGTTTAGTAACAGAAGTCTTAGATAAGAAGCTAAAAGAATTAGCAAGGACCAGGTTTTTAAATCCAAGTAAATCTCTGATAAAAGAGTCTGAAGTGAGGGGGGTTGAACTTGAATCCACCAGCAAAGATGTGAGTTTTCTGCAAGAGCCCTTTGGTGAGGACTCTTGGGAGGCCGAAACATGCAGGAGCGCAGGGTTCAGGTGCACAGGCCAAGGGCAGCATCCAGGAAGACAAGAGAAACATAAATCTCCCTGGGTGAGCTCTTCACTTCACTGCAAATGCCATGAGTGTTATTATTTACTGCGCTTCTGGACAATAGACCAGAATATCAAGTCTTCTGTCCTGGCTTATTTCCCACCCGTAGGACCATTTAAGAAAAACCCATTCAGTCACTGCCCATCCTCTCTGTATTTGCTCTTGTGATCACAGAACTGGATAACTCTAACTCTAAAATTCAATCTGGTTTGAAAGAACTCCCAAACAATGTAAATTACATTTTAATTTTTTCCCTACTTTATAGAAAGTGGAGCCCAGAGAGGTTAATTGAGTTGTCCAAGGCTGCGGAACAAGTTGGAAGTTGATTCCAAGTTGTTGCTCTTTTTATGTAGGTAGAAGCATGTCTTTATCCACATGAATTGATTTCATTTGGAAGAATCAGAAAAAAACTCATTGCTTCAGTATGTATTTTATGAGTTTTTTCAGACATTGACCTGGGACCTCATAACTATTTACAAGTAACAGTTGTTTTGGTGACTGTTTTAAATTGCCAGTATAGGAAAGGCTGGCCAGAGTAATCTCTCTCCGGGAGCTGTCTAGGTTCAAGTCCAGCTGTAGGGCTTTACTGTTTGGGCAGCCTCAGGCAAGGTCCTTACATTTTTTTGTATCTTGTGGTTATATTTCCTTTCTGGGAAAATGTGGATAATACTTGTATCTATCTCATTGGGTTGCTCTGCATAACTGAACATATATAAAGTATTAGAGCAGTGCCTAGTACATAGTAAGTGATATACGCATATTTATTTTTATAGTACCTAGATACAAATGTGGACAATACCAGAGTACATTAGAGCTTATTCTTAAGGGTTCTCATCTTGAACATAGTTTTGTAAAAAAAAGAAGCCGTGTCCAAAAGAAAGCACTTCATTGTCGTCTCTAGATGCAGTAATTCAAAGCCATCGCTAGATGGCACCTGTAATGCGTTGTAACTTCAGCGGCAGTGGTTTTAGCAAATGGGTCAAACCTGGGAATCTATTTTCTGTGCCTCACAGCATTGCGAACTCAGGCTGCCTCTTCCCCACAAGGTAGGCCTTTAACAGAACTGTTTTGGTCAGCAAAGTTTGCCTTCTGTGGCCGCTCTTGGGACCTACCCACAGGCTCCCAGTCCTCCTGATGGTAGCCTCACAGAAGCCTGGGTTTCCATGCCTCCATCCCTTGTGAATTTGCATATCAGGAGTGCTCTTGGCCAGGTGACTACTGGACAAGGTCAGAATCCTGTGTTAAGATTAGTTAGTGGTTCTCCGAATGTATCGTTTCAGCATCACCTGGGAACTTGTTAACATGTAAACAGTTGGTCCCCATCTCAGACCTGCTGACCAGGAATCAGTGTTTTAACAAGCCCTGCTGATGATTCTGATGTCTGCAGAAGTTAGAGAACCACCAATGAAGCAATGTTCAGCATCATATACATGTTGGCACTGGGTGGACCCTCAGAGAATATTTTGTACAACCCTCTCATTTTGTTGAGAAGGAAACTGAGTCCAGAGAAGTTAAATGACTCACTGGAGACCACAGGGTTAGGCTTGTGGCAGAGCCAGGTCCCAGGGCTGCCAAGTTGCATCCTCCAGCTTTTCTCACCCTCACCCAATTTCCCCCTCACAACTAAGGCTACCAAGTACATATTCTAGCCTGATTCCTACTCATGAAGGAAAAAAAACTTTATCTTTTTATACAGGAGTGGATTCATTCATTACAACTGACATTTCTACAGGGAAAAAAAATGAAGTGTGATGCGCGCGCGCGTGTGGGTTGGAAGAGTGTGTGTGTGTGTGTGTTGGAAGTGAGGGGGATCAAGTAAAAAAAAAGTCACATTCTCAGTTGCTAGGAGAGGCAGTTATGCAGGATACCCTGGGAAACAGGTAGGTGCAGCCAAGACAGGCAAAGGCATTAGGGAAGACATGTAAGAGGAGGAAGCTTCAGGGCTGAACTTTGGGGGTGATAGGTAGGAGTTCACCAGGGAAAGCAGGGAAAGGATATTCAAAAAGAGAGCTCAGCATGTGCAAGGCGTGGGGTCATGAAACAGTGTGGCGAATCACAAGAGTTTGGTTTGATGGTGGGGTAGGGTGTATGTGGAGGAATTACCATGTTATAAATAATAATGACATTACTACTGCTACTAATTGCTGACACTTACTGAATATTAACTATGCACCAAGTATTGCACTAAACATTTTACATCTACTATTAATTTAATCCTTAAACAACTTTGTGAGTGTCTACTCTTATTCCTATTTCATAGATGCCAATAGAAACACATGTACTGTTCTATTTTCCTTAAAATCAAGTGTTACTATTTTCCATTTCTTAGACAGACATTGAACTTGGAAAAAGAGCCTTGATATTTACTTGTTCCACAATGATCTCCATAATGCATAGTATATATTTTTGAGGTAAGAGGAATATGTTTTTAGTACATATATTTTTTTTAAAAGCGTATTTTTCTTTTTTTTAAAAGACTTATTTATTTATTTTACAGAGAGAGACACAGTGAGAGAGGGAACACAAGCAGGGGGAGTGGGAGAGGGAGAAGCAGGCTTCCTACTGAGCAGGGAGCCCGATGCGGGGCTCTATCCCAGGACCCTGGGATCATGACCTGAGCCAAAGGCAGACGTTTAACAACTGAGCCATCCAGGCGCCCCAAGCGTATTTTTCATAAGTGCCTAAAATCAGGAGGATTTTGACAGCCTTTTTTATTTTATTTTTTTTATTATGTTATGTTAATCACCATACATTACATCATTAGTTTTTGATGTAGTGTTCCATGATTCATTGTTTGAGTATAACAACACCCAGTGCTCCATTCAGTACGTGCCCTCTTTAATACCCATCACCAGGCTAACCCATCCCCCCACTCCCCTCCTCTCGTTCTAGAACCCTCAGTTTGTTTCTCAGAGTCCATAGTCTCTCATGGTTCATCTCCCCCTCCGATTTCCCACCCTTCATTTCTGCCTTCCTACTACCTTTTTTTTTTTTTTTTAACATATAATGTACTATTTGTTTCAGAGGTACAGGTCTGTGATTCAACAGTCTTACACAATTCACAGCGCTCACCATAGCACATACCCTCCTCAATGTCTATCACCCAGCTACCCCATCCCTCCCACCCCCCACCACTCCAGCAACCCTCAGTTTGTTTCCTGAGATTAAGAATTCCTTTCTTTTTTTAACTCAAGGAATGAATGTCTCATTATTCTTTGGTCTATCAGAAACTCTGGAAGTAGCCAGGTTTTCATGATAATAGATGATTTGTGTTTGAAAAGTGGCAAAGAAAGCTCATGTCAATGATTTGACTCACTGAAGAAAGGAAGCTAAGTAATGACTGAGTGATCTGGTCTGAAATCATTGGCTTGGTTATATTTTTGGTTTAGACTGTGTAAACATTCTCTATGAATGTGCTTTTCACATATTAAATGGATATCAGTCAATATTAGCATCTCTCCTTCCTTGCATGGGAGTACCCACAACCAAACTAAAAACTCAAGTTATAAAGTTCTGGTAGGATTTGGAATACCTAGCTCTTCCTAGGTAAGCTTCCAGAAATCCCTGGAGTCTTTGGAATACTTTTCAGTGATTTCATTTTTTTCCTGGGATCATGACCTGAGCCGAAGGCAGATGCTTAACGGACTGAGCCACCCAGGCACCCCTGCATTCTCCTTTTTCCAAAAAATATTCAAGATCATTTCAGCCCACTTTCCTCCACATGGGTATAATATATAGAGGAAAGCACACCTCTGAAATTCATACCACACTGTTTTGGGGGTTTTGTGCTTTTTTTTTTTTTTTTAACATGAGACCTTTACTTTATAAACAACAGGCAAGTTTCAACACACTGGGAGCAGCGTTATAAAGATTTCTGTCATAACATATAGAAAAATATTGTAACATAAAGAAAATAACAAAAATTTTTGTTGCAACCTTTAGAAAGTGAAGCGTAACTCCTTCATATAATCTTTGATAGTATGTATTTTTCAAAAACATGTTCACAAGCCTACCAACTCTCTACTCTTTGAGGGCAGAGCTCTGGTCTTATTACCCAATATTCCTTCAATGTCTAGAGCTATTCCTGATCCATTGTGTTTGCTGGATAAACACTTGTGGAACTGAAATGATAAAATAGAATAAATTCCAAATATTTTAATATTTTTGTGATAGGTTGCCTTGTGATTTCTAATAGCATTGCAGTCAGAGGCAGCAATGGTTAAGAGCTTAGCTTCTGCTCTCTGCTGCTAATTTTCAAATCCCCAAATGAGATAATCTTAGTCTAACTCTCAGCATAGTGCTGAGTTCACATAATAAATGCCAAGTAGATGTTAGCTTTCAGTGATTTGGGCTATTTTTTTTTTTTTTTTTACTATATATATATTTGTCTTCTAAATAAGAACCCATTTTTTCCCTGAGGACTTTCAGTTAGATTTTTCAAAACAGGAATAAGCTCCTTCTTTAGGGGTTATATATAAAGTTGGTAGGGGGAATAAAATATGCCGTATTTTATAATAAATTTATATATAATTGCTATTTTACATTGCCTGTATCACCTAATACTCCAACGTCTCATTCACTCGTAATGTTTAATGGGAACATATTTTAAAATAAAGTATGCTACAGAGTCATAAGTATAATTTATAGTTCTTTCCATGGTCCTTGTACTCTAAGCCTTTCAAGCATTCAGCAAGTATAACATGACCCCTTTTAATGAATGAGCGATTTGAGGCATCAACTAATGACATCTGACGTTTCCCTTGCATGTGGAAGATACATGAGAATGACCAAATTGCAACTCTGAATCCGCATTGCTCTATGTGTAACAGAATCTTTGGAAATTTGTCTCAGCCACATCAAGACAAATGCATAAACAAGCCTAGTACTGTGAAAAGTCTGAACAATGGAATCCTCTAGTCCAGCTCTATCCAATAGAAACAATGGGAGCTATTCAGACAATAGAAACTAAGAGAAACATATATGACTTCACATTTTCTAGGAGCCACCTTAGAAAAGTTAAAAGAAACAGGTGAGATTAGTTTTAATATGTTTTATTTAACTCAAGATGTCCAAAATATTATCATCCTCATGTGCAATCGATATAAGAGGTATTGAGATATTTTACGTTCTTTGTGTTTTCATTGAAAGTCTTAGAAATCCTATGTGTATCTTACACTCACAATACATCTCAACTGGGACTAGCCACATTTCAAGTGCTCAAGCCATGTGACTCATGGCTACCATATTGGGCAGTGCTGCTCTAGTCATTTCAGCTTAGGAAGCACCAGAGGGCGGGGGCATGGCGTAGAGACAAGGAGACAAAGACCAGCTTGGACTACTGTGTGCCTGTTCTTGGCTCTGACATTTGATATTGAAGTGGCTGTGAACAGTGATTTAGTGTCTCTGGGTCTCAAATTTCTACTCCTTGTAATGGAGGTTGTTAATAGCTGTCATACTCCTCTTAGGAGGCCGGGGGGAAGATTAAATAAGATATTGTATGTGTAAGTGCTCTGTTAGATCATAAAGCACCATACATATGTAAGGCATTATTACCCCTGTTATTGTAGATTTACTCTCATGACTTGCCCAAGGCCACATTCCCGGTTGGTAGGAGAATCAAGGATAGAATCTGGAGCTTCTGACTTCCAGCCATCTGCTTCAACTAAAGTTGTTTGTACAAGCTAGCTTTAAAAAAACAAAACAAAACAAAACAAAAAAAACCTCCAAACCTTTCTACTTCAAAAAAGAAATAAGGAAGAGAGTGTCACTAAGAAGTAAATTCCATGTAATAGTTAGGGTCTTCTTGACCACTGTCATAATGTTCTGAAGTTAAAATTATACATATAGGATATTTATATACTTATATATCAGAATTACAACCAACAAGGATTGGACTTTATTGCTGTCATATAATATAAAACCCCATGTTCTTCAATGTTTCAAACAACTTCTAAATTGAACTGTGGTTTCCCCACTCTATTTACCTCCAAAATATAGTAGAACCACAAGAAAGCCCTTCTGCAGTGGGCTTGATTAATAAAACAGATATGGATCAATTCAGCAGATTTTCCATGGATAGGTTTGGTTACAGATGTAGTTCATTAATTCCCATGTGTGAGACACCTCTCTAGTGTCAATCCAAGAGACACATTGATCTCTGAACACAAAGTGGGAATGATTCCGTTCAAGCCATACTATTTAAGTGCTTACTGTGCATAAGGCACATTAGATATTTTAATGAGTGAAAAGAGTTTATTTCCATGATAATTGTCTCTTAGAGATATATGTTATTTAACTTGAAGAAAATATGGAAACTGTCTACCAAAATGTCTATGACATATGATTCAGTAATCTGTATTTTCAGAAAGTAAAAAGATGATCAGGAGGGTAGTTCCAGATTATTTAAAAGTAATTTTAAAAAGTGACATTCTTTACTTTTGGAGGACACACAGAGGATTAGTTATCATGACCTATTTCCATGTTTCTAACCGTAAGTCTATCATGGTTTTCATATTTACATTTTTTTGTTGTTGTTGTTATTTCCTACATTCATTTGAAATGAATTTCTTCATGGAACTTTAAAATCCACACAAAATGTCTAGAGCCTTATACTGTGTGAAATTAGGCACAAACCAAGTTCGTTTTCACTGAGAAGAAACCCACTCAAAAAGTTCTTTATTCTTTTTTCTGTCAAATTCCTTCTTTAAAGTGACTTTCAGCTGGTTACTTTTATTAGAAAACTATCATATACAAGCTTCAGCCTGCCTGAGTTGATGACCATGTTGAATAAATGTAATTTTTATTTTCATTTGTTGAATCATTGTTGTTGACTATTGAATGGAATCGTTTTTTGAGTAACCTTTACATTTTATTGCTTTTGCACCCTAGTTTAAAAACAAAGCTTAATTTTTTAAAAGTCCAATAAAATGTATTTTTGATATTTCCATCATAACTTTATAAGCAATTCCTCTCCTCTACCCTATAATAACCACCTCTTGCATTTTTATGATTTAGTTTAACATTATTATTGTAATTTTTTACTGGGTGAGCCCATCAATGTCCTTGGCAGCAAGATTTCGTTACAAGAAATCCAGAAGCCGAGCCTGTAGTTGATTGCAACAATTATAAAATTTCTCTGGATTGAGTTCAGAGCCTTACCCTGACATTATGAATGGAACGGAGTCATACCTCCTTCATCAGCTTTTCCAAAATACACCATTGGTTTGAGTCATATAAGCTGTTGCTTAAACGGACATCTATTTTTTTATTCAATGGTTTTGCATTATAAATACTTCATTTGATCAACGTCTGGCTTTGATGGCATCCAGCCAAAATAATTAGAGGTACCTGTAGTAAAAATGTGATACTTCAGGAAAATCATTTATGTATTTGCATTTCTTCAAAAACTCTGAATGAATTCGTTCTAGACAGGCTGTGGTCCCACAGCATTAGCTATAGGGCCAGATGCTATGCTTTTCTTTTTGTTCAAGTACACCTTGAGCGAGAATGTAAAAATCTGAGGAATCTTGACTATTCATTCCTCAAATTACTAAATATAATGACATAGACTATGAAAAGCCATTGTACTATTGAATATCAGGAAATACTGAGTTGGGTGTCCAAAAGTCACACTTACGAACAGGCAATGGTAATAAGCATAGGATGGCTACGGATACTATGAAAAGGGTGTTTTTCCTTTTTCCAATCAAAGTTCTCAAAAGTTAATGATGTACTTTATATTTTAATTGCTTCGACTAAGAGATCAATTAAGGAGTAAGAAATATTGGCATACTGTTGGTTTTTAATTGCAGATATGTTCAATATTGTATATGAATAAAACTGCATTTGTTATATCTTGCTCTGTTTCATACATCCTAGATTGTCATTAGGAAAATTTAGTACATGTCACTTCAGTCATCTGAAAGGAATCATTTCTTCATTTCAGCTCATAACATAAAACTCTAAAGTATCAGCCAGAAAAACAAAACAAAACAAAACCAACAAAACCTTGGCCCAATTAAGAGAAATTTGATAATGGTAGAAAAGCACATACAGACATGACTGGGAGATGATAAGATTATTTTAATTTTCCCATTTGCATTGGAATTATTTATTTTACAAATCTCCAGATCTTTTATTACTTAAAACCCTCTGCTGAATCATGAAAAGAAGCTTAAGTTAGCAATTTTCCTCTGCAAAATCTAGCTGTTAGCATCTGGTGAACACTTGGATACCTAGTCAGGTCCTATGGAAATAATTATTTTAAGACTCTATTCAACATGCCAGGGCTTAAGAATCAGCTAGAATCACACTCTGCACATGTATTCTACCCTGGAGGATTTTTAAAGCCTGGCATTAGCGATGGCCTCCAGGCTTTCTGCAGCAGTGAAGATGGGGATGGGACATGGGACCTGCAGGCAGGCTGGATACCCCAGTGTCTGTCAATGGTCCCTGTGCTCGGGGACAGGGACTTCCATCTGCAGTTGGCCTGTGGACCACCCAGGGCCGGGCCGCTGCACCACCCGCCATTGCTTCTCACACTTACATTTATTTTATTTTTTTTAATTAATTTTTTTTTAAGATTTTATTTATTTGACAGAGAGAGACAGCGAGAGAGGGAACACAAGCAGGGGGAGTGGGAGAGGGAGCTCGACGTGGGGCTCGATCCCAGGACCCTGGGACCATGACCTGAGCTGAAGGCAGATGCTTAACGACTGAGCCACCCAGGTGCCCCTCACACTTACATTTAGACTTGGCCGGCCTGTGGAATCAAGAACCAGTGTCCTTTCTTGTGCCTTCCTGGGAGCACGCCTGCAGCTGGTTTCTGTCTCTTCACCAGATGCTGCTTCACTTCCAGAACAGCTTCTGAGGTAGAAAAAAGAGGATACTTTTACTCAATTGGAAGACAACAAGAAGCTGAGTTGTTATCAAAGTATATTGTTTTGGGGTCAAAGGAAAAATTATATACTAGGAATGTATAAATACATACTTCAATAAAAAATGCTATTATTTACCAAAATGTAAGTGCACATTTAGAAGATATTAGAGATTCTTGTATAGTGATTAAGAGAGAATAATTTTTTGTGTTTCTACGTATGCAAATACGTATTTATTTATTTTAATACATATACTATATAGAGTCTTTGTCCAGATAAACAATCTATTGTGTATCTTTATTGCTTTTCATGGTTATATTATGTGTTAAGTTCTCATTCATTTAATTCCCATTAATACAGATTTGAGTTAATTTAGAAAGGATTTGGCATTTGTTACAGAGGGAGCAAATTTATGAGGAAGTAATACCTAAGGGAGAAAAGTTAGATTTATTTAAGAAAAGTAAATTTTTCCAGCAACACGTTCCATCTAATTTGCATACAACAGTATTTGAGTTAGAAATTGTTCTTTGTTATTTATCAAGTCAGATCTGATAGAACTGTAATTTGGCAACATTTTCAGGTTTTCATTTGAGCTTTTGCTGTAATTTAATTAGTTAAATATACTTTATAAATCATCTGTAATTTAGACTTTTTACAAATCATATGGGACTTCTCTCCACGTGAACTCAACTTTCAGAAATTTAACTGTGTTTTGGATAATAGATACCTCTAATTTATTTTGGTATATTTTGTAGGTACTTATTTAGAAATATTCTCTACATTTTTTGCTCAAAAAAGACTTAAACAGGAACAACTTCAGACATTTAAATAAATAAAAAGATTTGAAAGCCCATGATTGGTTGGTTAAGAAGTAAGTGCAGAATTGGGTATCCAATTTAGAATTTCTGCAATGTGATATAAGTGATATATTCTAGAGTAGTAATATTCAGTAAAACTTTGTGTGGTAATGGAAATGTTACATATCTTACTATTCACATAGTGAGTGGTCACATATGACTATTGAGTTCTTGAAAGGTGGCTAGTGTGAGTGAGGAACTGAGTTTTTAGTTTTATTTCACTTTAATAAATTTCAATTGAAATATCTACTTGTGGCTAATGGAGAGTAGAGATCTGGAGTTTTTCTGTATTCTGTATTTAACATGAAATGAAGAAGTACTTGAATGTCTTCTAGCTGCTGAATGTCTATGAAACACAAGTGTCCCCAAAACACAAAGCCAGGGCTCTGACACGTGTACACAGGCCTGATGGCTGGATGCACCAATACTCTGAACTTTGGCTCAACTTGTGGATATTCAGACACAAGTCTGGGTTCACTGTAGGTGATTTGAGAACACTTTGTCTCTAGGGAAAGCCGTGGGATCTCAAATGATCTCTGATAATAACATTCAATGATGGTAAATGGACTCAAGGGCTTGACTTTTCCAGTTCGTTGCCTGTATAGTGTGCCTGGCAGTTAATAAAGACAGATGTGAAGGAGATACTGCACAAACAGCTGCCTCCATGAAAAAGAAACTCTTCAGATTCAGACTGGACAGGAGAAACAGGCTGGTAAATACTTTTGTGCCTTTGCCCAAGTTATTCCTCAATAAATATTCATAGAGCACTGCTATGTGCAAGACACAATGCATAAATGTTGAAAAATAATAGAGCCCTCTGCCCTCACGGTGGTTAACTATATTAGACAATAAGATTTTTTCCAATGTCTTCTTCCAAAATTCATTTTTTCCTGGATATGGTGAAAATAAAATAGGAGAAAGATACACAGGATGGACAGAAATGCTGAGGATCACTATCATGTGCGTATCATACATCTTATTCCTTTTACATCTCTCTGCACTTTTCACAGTTCTGCACCCAGATAGATGACAAAACCAGTTTTTGAAATGCAACTCTGGAAGCAGTGAAAATAAAAAAAAAGACCCCAATGACGTTTTTAGAACACGAGATGAGTAGCATCATTTAGCATTTACTGAGTGTTTACAACATGTTTAAAATGAGTTCTTTCCTCTCTAGTAGCCAGAAGAATGTCCTTTAAAATAATTACTACTTTTTTGTTGCTGTTATGGGATGACGCTTTTTTTTCTTTGCCAATTAAAACACTGTAAGAGAGAGTGCTACCATCACCACTTAAAAATAAATCAAATTATTCAATATTCAAACATGATTTCTCCAAATATATCATTTGATAATGTCCTTGATTTTGTAGACAGACACTTTGAAAATAATTTTAAAAAATGAATTACAAAGCAATGGAAAATGTCACAAAGAAAAAAAGAGGTAAACTTATATAAGTGCTTAAAAACCAGGTGCATGTAAAAACATTATGAGCAAAATTAAAAGGTAAAGAGGAGTTTGCTTTATTCTTTAAACACTTTTATACCCTACCGAGGGTTTGCAAACATCGCCACAAATTCTTTGATCCTCCTTTGTGTTCCCTCCCGTTGAGTCTGGGAGGACTGGTGACTGCTTTGACCCAGAGGGCACAGTGGAGATGTCACTATGTGACCTATGAGCTTGGCTCACACAAGGCCACAAAGTTGCTGCCTTGTTTCTAAGATATTTTCTTTTGGATTCCGGGTCTCTAAGGAAGCCGTGCGGCGCCCCCGAGACCGCTGCGGAGGAGCCGCCACACCTTGGGGCTCACTGGCAACGCCGGCGCAGCTCCGTCCTCCTTCTACCCTCGCCAGGTCTCTGAACATGTAAGCCGTTTGGGACCATTTAGAGCGGCCGATCTGCCAGCTGAGTAAGCCATAAGAGCAGAAAAAGCAACCAGCCGGGACCCATAAAATTATGAGATAAAAATAAAATGTTTGTTGTTTGAAGCCCCTGCATGTTGACGTGGCTCGTTATGCAGCAGCAGGTGACTGGAGCTTAACCTCTGGTATGATATGTTTACAATGAAAATTTAAAAATTAAATGTGAAATATACTCTGGGAAGTGATTTGCAAAAATTGATAAAGACAGTCTTTTTTTTTTTTTTAAAGACAGTCTTAGTATTCTTATATAAAGAGCTCTTACAAATCACCGAGAAAAAAAATAGCAACACCGTGTAGGAAGGTGGACAATTAAGTGAACATAAAATTCACAAAAGAAAAATGAAAAGGCTAAGAAACATGTAAAAAATATCCAATCTCATTAGTAAGTAAAGGAAATGTAAATTAAACAATAGAGTTAAAATTTGGTTATCAAATTGGCAAAGATAAAAAGTTATATTTCATGTTGGTTTGGGTGAAGTGGCAGTTTAAATGGCACAAGTTTTCTGGAAAATAAATTGATACTACATGAATAGAATTTTAAGAATATCCTATTCTTTGATACCATAGTAGAGTAGAAAAATACCAGGGCTTTAAGTCACATAGACCAAGCTTTGAATCCTGGATTTGCCATTTACTTTTGCTAGATATTTGGAAATTTGATTTATCTCTCTCTGAGTTTCAGTTTTCATAGAAGAAAAATGGGGCTAAGTAACTATACCATTGGCAGTAGTGATAATTAAAAGAGATTACGTATGTAAAAATAAGCAAAATAATTTCTCAATAAGTGTTGTTTCTTTTCTTACGATCCAAGGACACCATCTGAGCTCCATAGCCAAATTCACATCACTTCCAAATTCACTAACATTTCTTCCACTCTGGCTCCCTCTATATATCCCTTTCCACCATAGTCCAGTCTTTACAACTTAGAGAGATCTCAAAAACAAAAGCAAACACAAACGCTGTCAATTTTCTTGCTTACCATTCTTCAGTGGTTCCAATTGCATTAAAAACATATCTACTCTTGCCCCACTCTCCACACAGCAGATGGGGTGAATGTTGGAAAAGTAAATCAGATAACGCTATTCTCCTGCTTATCACCCCACCCCCTTGCACCCGATAGCTCCTCATAGCACTTAGGACAGACCTAAACTTCTTTTCTGGCTTGCATGCCCCATATGATTCCTACTCTACCTACCTCCCGATTTTACCCCTTCTCCCCCTTGCCCCTTATTCTCCAGCCACACTGGACTTTTCCTTATGGAAAACATTCTGCTGGGCCCCACCTTCAGGCCTTTGCTGTTCCTCTCTCTGGAATGCTCTTCCCCCAGAACCATGCATACATAGCTGGGCCTTTCGCCACTTAAATCTCAATGTGAATATCGTTTCCTTAGAGAGGTTTCTCTTCACCATTCAATCTGAAGTCAACCACCTTCATGTATCTCTACTCTAATCCTCTTTAAGTTGCACAGTAGCAGTTATATCTTCCTTACTTAATTATACATTTTTACTCATTTATAATCTGCCTCAACACCAATGCTTCCTCTCTCCCCACCCCACCTTGAGAGCAGGGAACTTGTTTGTTTGGTTCACTGTAACATCCCTTGCAATGAGAAGTAGGCCTGGCACATGGTAGGTGTTCCACAAATATTTTCTGGATGCATTGGAAATACTTCTTGTACTTCTGAAACATAGTTTAGCAGTGCAAAAGAACCAGCACTTGACATCATTAAAAAAATCCCAGAAATTTTAAATTATATGGGCATTTTTTAAAGCTTTGAAGGTTCTGATTTTTAAAGTTAAGTACATTGCTTCAATTTTTTTTTTTTAAGATTTTACTTATTTGACAGAGAGAGGCACAGCAAGAGATGGAACACAAGCAAGGGGAGTGGGAGAGGAAGAAGCAGGTTTCTCCCGGAGCGGGGAGCCCGATGCGGGGCTCGATCCCAGGACCCTGAGATCATGACCTGAGCCGAAGGCAGACGCTTAACGACTGAGCCACCCAGGTGCCCCACATTGCTTCAATTTTGAAAAAAGAAAAAACCACAAACAAAATCATAACAGCATAAAATTATTTCAGGAGTGTGATGAGAGCTCCCTTGTCAAATCAGATACTTTGAAAACCCTACCGCCACTCAACAGGCTCCTTGCTTTGAAATGAAGGATATGCACCTCCCACCAATATTTTTACTGCTGGAGAGCATGTGATTTATTTACTGGATAGGGAACAAGTCTTAGTAAAATATCCCCTTTCAGCACTGCAAGTGTTGAAAACAGTGTTTCTGTTTGGAGGCTGTTTTTTTTATAAGCCTCTAGAATGCGGAGATGTCATAAGTACCCCGTTGGGCGGATGGGAGTGTTCCTCTTGTCACTCACTCTGGGGATTGCAGGCCCTCAGTAGTTGGACCTCAGTGTCCAGGGATGATCACAAGATTCTACAGTAATGAGATGCATTTCTATAAAATCCGTGAGAAAAATCTGAATTGCTATTTTTGGATATGCCATACCATTTCAGAAATTATATAACATTCAGAGACACTCAGGCGCAAGTTTGGATAAATGTTTCAACATAGTCTGTCCTCGCCAGTTTTAAATTTCCTCCACAAAGCAGGCTGGCCACATTCTTATGATTCTTGAAGAGAAAGGAAATACATGTTTATTAAACATGTCTTTTGGGCCAGTCCTGCTAATTGTGTTATCTGTATGGTTTCATTTAATCCTTATAACTGTGCAACAAATGAGTAAAGGCAATGAGAAGACAGATCCTATTCTTTCACACAGTGTGGAAGGTCAGTGAATCAGGAATCAGCAAGATGAAGGAACCGCCTATTCTTATCCCACTGACATCATCCCAGGGTTTAGTTCCAAATTTTTCAACCTGTGTTTTACTTAACTGATTCAGGCAGTTGTCTGGAGCATGGTAAATGTTCATCGATTAATAATACTATTAAATTGGGCATCTGAGTTACTTAAAACTGTGCATCTGAATTATTTAAAGGTGCCAGGATTTAGAAAAAGACAATTGGGTGAGGCAATTTGAGGTTTCTGGAAGCTATTTTTTCCTCCCTCCCTTTTTTTAATTTAAAATCAATTTAATTAACATAGAGTGTATTATTAGTTTCAGGGGTAGAGTTTAGTGATTCAACAATTGCATACAACATCCAGTGCTCATTTCACCAAGTGGCCTCCATAATGCCCGTCACCCAGTTACCTTATCCTTGCACCCACCTCCGCTCCAGCAACCCTCAGTTTGTTTCCCATAGTGAAGAGTCTCTTATGGTTTGTCTCCCTCTCTGATTTCATCTGGAAGCTATTTTTATCTTCTCATAGAGTAGTGTATCTGATTTGGTTTCATTAATAATGTTTGGAGAACTAGAGGGTGTAAGGACCCATTTCCCTTTCTCCCCTGAGTCTGAAGGAACGACTTGATCCTTCAGCTGATTTTTATAAAAACTTAAGGTTGTACTGCCTAAGATATAAACTAGGATTGAGAATTCTATTTCTACTAAAACAGGCTCAATTATGAGTTATCAACAAAGTCCTGATAAATTGGAAAAAAGAAAAGACAATATCCTCAGGTTGTACTAAGCCACTATTGAAGGTCTGGATTGGTGGATCACTGGCCTTCTTTTAAGTACATTATGGTTAGAGAGACATTAATTTTCCTTTATTTACAAGATCCATGTTATGATCACGCGGTTCAAAGAAGCCAAATCTAAATGATCTGGAAGATGACAGGACAGAAAAGATCTAAATAGCTAAAGTATATCTGAAATCTTCGGGTTCTATTAGTTTGGAATCAGGAAAGTAGAAGTGAGAAATTAATTGACACTTCAATATATGAATAAATTTGAGAAATAGTGACTTTAGTTCAGAGAACTGGAGAGCTGCAGCTTCACAGGTTGAAATAAAAAATTAGGCCCTCATCATACAACTTAAGAGGTGATATTTGACAGAAAGTAGTCTATGATATTTTCATTCTAGGTGCATCTTTCTGACACTTTTGCAATAGATAGAATGATATGGACTCTGAGAAACAAACTGAGGGTTCTAGAGGGAAGAGGGTGGGGGGATGGGTTAGCCTGGTGATGGGTATTAAAGAGGGCACATATTGAATGGAGCGCTGGGTGTTATACACAAACAATGAATCATGGAACACTACATCAAAAACTAATGATGTAATGTATGGTGATTAACATAACATAATAAAATAAAAAAAAAAAGAAATATATGAAATGTTTCCCAGAAGTTCCTCATCCATGCCAAGAGATTATAGCCCTTTTCAAATGAAGCCATTGGATGAACTTTCAGACAGGATAAAATATTGGTACTATCATGGTGATTCAAGGTGTGGTCATGTATGAAGTACATGTATGAGCTCTCCTAGCTTGATGTCTCCTTTTGGTTATCCGGATATTTGGCACCATAGGGCACTGCTGAAACTGAACCAAAAAATACAAAGTTAGTGGATTCCTTTGTTTGGGTCAACTCTGTTGTGACATCCTTGAATTCAATCATCTTGTCATTTGCATTATGGTCCATTCATATGTTTATCTATGCAATTGAGTAACTGATAAATTAAACATCATACCTCATCAAGTTGACCTGTGAAGCGATTTGTTTTGGGTAAGTTTAAAAAAATACCTTGGGTGAGTAAAATTTGACTTCATTTTACCTCCAGTTAAAAGTTGATTTATTCTTTTTTTAGAGAGAGCATGAGCAGGGGAGGGGCAGAGAGGGACAGGGGAAAGCAGACTTCCTGCCAAGCAGGGAGCCTGACATGGGGCTGGATCCCAGGACCCTGAGATCAGCACCTGAGCCAAAGGCAGACGCTTAACTGACTGAGTCACCTAGGTGCCCTAAAAGTTGATTCATTCTTTTTTTTAAAGCTTTTATTTATTTTTGAGAGAGAGAGTGAGTGAGAGAGAGAGCAAGAGTGGGGGAAGGGGCAGAGGGAGAGGGAGAAGCAGACTCCCCGCTGAGCAGGGAGCCCAATGCAGGGCTTGATGCCAGGACCCTGGGATCATGACCTAAGTTGAAGGCAGATGCTTAGCTGACTGAGCCACCCTGGCCCCCAAAAGTTGATTTATTCTTGTGTAAGACTAATTGATGATATTGATTCAGTAGCAGCCAACTAATTAAAATCATGCTCTAAAATAATCATTTTATGTACCTTTGAAGTAAGTGTGTCTTTCTAGTCACTTGTCTTATGGAATAACTATGATCCAAACCATGGTAGGAGGAAGCAGGAAGGAAAATAGATGCTGTGTGTGTTTGGGATATGATTGAGGTTCTGAAACATCCCAAAACCTTTGTAGGAAAAACAGGATGAGAACCAGACTCTCTCCGGACATCAGGACATGACTGAGTTCCATTTTTGGTGGAAAGATATTTACTTCCACGTTCTAGATGATAGGTTATTTTTGCACTTGAATGTGATGGCTCCCCTAACCCTATAACAATCAGACTATGTTGCGCATAAACTAAGGTCAAATTCGGTTTCCAAGGGGGATCTCTTCAAAAAATTGCTCTAAAGGAAGGCATAACTCGGTTATAATAGTAACAGCTATTACTTATTGAGAATGTCTTATGTGGCAGGCTCTGTGCTAAGTAGATTTTACATATATATTGCATCATTTAATCCTCACCATGATCCGACAATAAAGCAATCTTCTTATATTTAAGATTGTTCAAACCTTGAATTAACTCTCTCTCTCACTCACACACACACAAACACACACACATTTTGAAGAGAATGTTTTGCTCCCTTCTCCCTCCCCAGCCCACAGCAAGTGTGCCTAAAAATAATTGGTGCCTAGAAAATATTTGTTGAATTAAATGAAATGTCATTTCCTGTGCTTCCCCTGCAGGAAGGGTTTTCATCCATCATTTTGCCCTTTGATGTAACTTTGAGACTCTTAGGAATGAATAGGCATTTCAAATTTTTAACCCAACTCAGAACTGTGGATTGACTCATCTCTGTCCTCTTGGGTCACTGAGGACCTCTTGGGTCGCTGAGGAAGACTGGTATAAAGTAAGGCTGGAGGCCAGTTGTGCAGGATTGGTAGGAAGGAAGAATTATTAATTATAGTGAAAATGACTTTTGTTCTTTCTGGGCTGTAAACAGAGAAATCAGAAAACCAAGATACTATATGAACTTGATAGTCTTCGATGGAGTGTCAAATATAACAACCTCTATGGCAGTGGGTACTGACAGATGATGCTCTGAGCTGAGAAGCCCAGCAACACTGGGCTGATACGCCAAGGAAAAGGAGAGCCGTGATGGACGGCAAGCTTCCAAATAAGCGCAGGCTTGTTTTCTGTGTGTTTCAGACCCTGACTTAGTAGATTGTCCAGTTGTTGCTTGGACCTTTGTCCACACTGCTCAGTGTGGTCCCTGAGACCCATTATGACGTTAGTGTACTGCATATGGCAGGACCATGCGATGACACAGACTCTTTGAATTGAGTCCTCTCTCCAACTGCGATTATTCCATGACGTTTTAAATTTTATCATTATTTTTTGGAGCATCTAGTCGTGCCAGGAACCATCACTGTCAAGCACAGTCACACGGGGTCCACCTGTGCGTGCACGCGCGGCATTGTGCAAAGCAAATTAAACAGACTTCATTCCTCGCCTCCAGGAGCTCACGATAAAAGCCAGACGATAGATGTGGTTAACACAATGGGGCAAACAGATGCACAGCTGTGTAAACAGACAAGTACAACAAACGAGAGAATTTCAGTATGAACTGTGAGTGCAAGTGCTGTTTGTGCGCTAAAAATAAGGGGAAATTCTGCAAGTTGCAGAGAACTTGCTGGAGCCTGTGTGAGGGTAAGGAAGGAGAGGGTGATAGTAATAGTGGAATCATCTGCTCCTCTGTTTCCTTCAATGAGGAGGGAAGGAAGTTTTCTTCTGGAGTGTGGGGAGAGGTTTTCTCCTTCGAAAGTGTTTACCCTGGGGGCACATATATTGCTACTTAGGCTAGTTTCTTCAAAGAGATTTGGTTGTAACCAGCCTAAAGAAGAAAAGTAAAAACGTATTAAGCAGGGCATAGGCTGCCAGAGAGATTTCATAAGCCTTCTTTCCACTGGAAACCAGATTAAAAAGAAAATAAAAGCCAGAATGTATTATAATTGTACATTCCACTTATAACCAACTAGCATACGCCAATTGATTTTCCAAGGAAATGATTACTTTGGGTGAGTTCTTTGTTTTTTAAGGGACAACATTTCTTGCCATTGTCTAGCATTTACCGTCTCTGACATAGTAAACACTGTCCGGAGTTAATCTGGATTTACAGAATTCAGCTGAAAGCAAATTCCAGGCTGGTTTCTACTTTAACCACCCTGGGCTGATAGGGATCTCTCTTCTCTTAAAAATATCCAGATAGGGAATTTGAAAACCTCCCCAGGAATCTTTTTCCAGGGTTTATAAAACCTTCACTGCCAATAAGAGCTTTCCATCTAACTTAAATTCCTTTGATTGTAATTTAAATTCATTTCCTCTTCTTCCTTCCTCATTAGGGAGGAGAGTACTGCCCCCAGGAGCCATTCCTCGAAATAGGACTGTTGAATACACACCTCAGGCTTCCTTCCAGAACATAAAGGAGCTCTGTTTCAGATGTCGTCTATTTATAATGTCTTTTTTTACACTGGCTTCTGTTTTCTCAAGGTAAGATAATCTGCTATGATTCCTTAACATTGTGAATTTCCATAGTTGATTTTGTGAGGTTCATTCTACAAATATTGACATGTTAATATGTCCCGTTTCTGATCAGATCTTATGTATTAGGTCATGAAAATCTAAAAGAACATTGGAATTCATATTGTATGCTTTCTTGGAAGGGGTGAGATGAGAGTCTCAATCTATTAATGGCCACTTCCTAGCCCTTAGCACCTCAGGCAAGTAATTTACCTCTGGATATCACAATGTGGGGAATGCCTTGCTTTTCACAACTATAAAATGAGATGAACAAAATAATTTTAAAGTCTTCATCACCTTTAATGTTCAAAAATTCTATGGTTATGTTCTAAGCAGTTCTCTGGCTAAAAAAAAGACAGCTATTCCCCCTTAACTATCATTTTTTAAATTCACAATGGCCCATGTGCATCATCCTATTATTGATTTCTCAAGCAAGAAACTCTAATTTCTATTCAAAAATTGTTTATTAAGGTATTACTTACATATGTTAATACAAGTCCTCTTGGGTACCTACTCCTGCTTATATGATACACGAATGTCAAAGGATACACGTTTTTGCCTGTGCTAAATCATTTTTCAGTTTATTGCCTGAATGTTTTTGCAAGGCCACTGATATTATATATGGGTATTTTTATTAAATAGGTTTCAGACCATGGGAAAGGAGTCTGTAATTCTCCATCTTTATCCACATGGATATATTCCCCATCTTTTATGCCCTGTGATTTTTTTTTTTTTTTAAGATTTTATTTATTTGACAGAGAGACACAGCGAGAGAGGGAACACAAGCAGGGGGAGCGGGAGAGGGAGAAGCAGGCTTCCCGCGGAGCAGGGAGCACGATGCGGGGCTCGATCCCAGGACCCCGGGACCATGACCCGAGCCGAAGGCAGAAGCTTAACGACTGAGCCACCCAGGCGCCCCTATGCCCTGTGATTTTTAAAGCACAAACAAAATGAGCATTTTGAGAATGCGATGACGTATCAAGTTCCCTTTAAAAGATAGTTCCTTTGGGGGCGCCTGGGTGGCTCAGTCGTTAAGCGTCTGCCTTCGGCTCAGGTCATGATCCCAGGGTCCTGGGATCGAGCCCCGCATCTGTCTCCCTGCTCAGGGGGAAGCCTGCTTCTCCCTCTCCCACTCCCCCTGCTTGTGTTCCCTCTCTCGCTGTGTCTCTCTGTCAAATAAACAAAATCTTAAAAAAAAATAAAAATAAAAGTTCCTTTCAAACACTTAAGTAGGATGGAATTTTTAAAAAATTTATATTATTGAAAGAATTCTCAAAAGTAGGACATTGAGGGGCGCCTGGGTAGCTCAGTCCTTAAGCGTCTGCCTTCAGCTCAGGTCAGGATCCCAGTGTCCTGGGATCGAGCCCCGCGTCGGGCTCTCTGCTCAGCGGAAAGCCTGCTTCTCCCTCTTCCCCACCCCGTGCTTCTGTTCCCTCTCTCGCTGTGTCTCTCCCTGTCAAATAAATAAAATAAAAATCTTAAAAAAAAAAAAAGTAGGACATTGAAAAAATTCCATGGCAGAAATATTTTTGGGGCAGATCTCTTTCTCCAGTGATTATATACCGAGTGATCAATTTTCACTTCATTTCCTTCTAAACTTTTGCTGAACTTTGAATTAAGCATCTGAAGGCACATCAGGGTTAGCCGCATCACCTCCTTCAGTTAAAAAGCCCAGTGTCTGCTGAAATGTTCTCAGGGATCTTATACTAAAGGTGGCTTTTTTCTTCTGCTCTTTCGCCTTTTCATGCATCAGCCTGGCCTCCTTCTCTGGCAGACACACCTTACTTCCCCGTCATTTTCTGGGTGACTTGAAAAATGTTCTTTGTCAAGCCTAATGGCTAATTAAACAGGGGAAGTCTGAATTTTATCATATTCCAGATATCAAAATGGGATGAATGAAATTGTACGAATTTGAGCCACTCTTTCTATTATAAGATTGCCAGCAATTTATTGCCTGCCTCAAACAACCTATCTATCTGGGTTTTCAGCCACTGCCTTGCCCCGCTCTGGGCCTCACCCTGCTCCTCTGCTCAGGCGTCTCCCAGCCCCGGCCACGTGGGCTGTGGTGGTGGCCTCTGCGGCAGCGAGCACAAAGCAAGTGTTCTGGACTCGCTGGCTGGCTGACGGGTCTGCTTAGCAGTCAGCTGACATTTCTCATGGTTCTTCTCGTGTTTTGTCCTGTCTTGCACCACATAGCTGACGCTACTTGTCCCTAAGTGACATTTGTACTTTTGACCGGGAGGCGTGCCTCCTGGCTTGGTGTTGGTGTTTGGTGGTGGTGGTGAGCAAGGGGAATGGCACGCTTGCGTTCCTCTATCTTCAGTTCTACTCCCTAAATTCTGAATGGTTTAGAGAATGCTCTCCACCACTCCTTTCATCTTATCATTCCTTTCTGTACCTCCAGTGCCCCACCCTTACCCCCTCCTCATTCCTCTCATCACACTCAAATCAAAGCAAAATAGTGAGGGGGAAGTGGGGCTCAGGGAATCATCAGGGGGGGTCTTTCCCCTTATTTTTTTGGTTCTCGAAACTCCTCACCATCCCCCCGCCTTTTTTTTTTAAAGATCTTATTTATTTAATAGAGAGAGAGCACAACCAGGGGGAGGGGCAGACAGAGAGGGAGAAGCAGGCTCCAGGGCTGAGCAGGGAGCTCTACTGAGCAGGGAGCCCAATGTGGTGCTCGATGTGGGGCTCCATCCCAGGACCCCAGGATCATGACCTGAGCTGAAGACAGATGCTCAACCGACGGAGCCACCCAGGTGCCCCTCCTCACCATCCTTCTAAGGTCATGAGTTAAATGATATCCCCTCCCCCCCACCAGTTTTTAATTCCAGAAACAAAGCTTGCTTTTTCTTAGCTCATAGTGCAGTATTAGATTCCAGTTTTGAACACATGCCTTGTTCTTTAATTTTCCTGAGACACTAACCAGTAAGCAGCTCATTCTTCAATGATAAACCAATTCACACATGGCTCAGGGTGATGGAAAGGTTGTTTTAATTTATGTTCTCTCAGATATTTATGCCAATTTATATGATTCATTTACACGAGAGGCTGCTTTTGGGTGAATATAATTCCCTTGAAATCCCCTGCTGAAGATCTATATGTCATTATTCTCCTTATGTAAAGTTGTCACCTTGAATTCTGATAAAGAGAAATTCAGGTTGGCCGGAGGACCACTTAAGAAGTCATCCAGAGTAATACAGTATTTGTGCACATTAAAACTTGGCATCCATAACATGTTAAATGAAAGGTATGTAGGATTCTGGAGCTTTTTTGCTCCACATCTTGTCACTCACCTTCTTCCCTGAAAATTCTCCACTGTCATTAAATACCACAAAATAATATGAAACATACTCACTCTGAGGCTGGGCCAACCACGAACAATAAATTAACTTGCCACTCTTGCTGTAAACTTAGCACAGAGAGATCAACTGACTGAATCATAATATGGTATTAGTGAGGTAGCCAAGTGACAATTTCTGTGACACAAGTAACAGATCCAACTGGATCTACTCTTGGTAAGAACCGCCAACCTCTGTAAGACTCAAGTTAGTTTCGGTCTTAGAGACCTCTGTCACAACGATGGTAAAAAGTAGGCCTGGGTCTGAAAACCATAAATGATTATAATTCTAGCAACAATGTGGACTCACAAATATGCAAATATGCAAATGAATATCAAAGTTAATCTAGCTCAGAGCAGCTGTTCGAATTCTGAGAACCTAGAGAGAGGGAGGAAGCCACGAATGACAATTCTAAAGCCCACTGAAGCGGTCCCATGGCCATCAGAATCAAGTCCATATCCCTGGCACTATGCTCAGTGACCTGCTGACCCCTGCAGCGTCCTTCCTCCTCTCTCCCTTCTCACTGCATCTATACTGAGCTACATACAGTTAAAGAAAGTGACCCCCTCTCTCACCTTCTGGACTGAACGTATGCTGTTGCAGTAGCTTCCCCCTCATCTGCAGTTTTGCTTTCCTGGATTTCAGTTACCCAAAGTCAATGCGGCGCAGAAGCAGATGATCCTCCTGATGTGTATGGTCAGAAGGTCAACAGTAGCCTAATGCCACGTCACAACACCTGTGTCATTCACCTCACATCATCTCATCACGCAGGCATTTGGTCATCTCCATAATCACAAGAAGAAGGGTGAGTATATATGATAAGATATTTTGAGAGAGACCACTTTCCTGTAACTTTTATTACAGTGTATTGTTATAATTGCTCTATTTTATTATTAGTTATTATTGTTAATCTCTTGCTGTGCCTAATTTATAAATTAAACTTTACCATAGGTATGTATGGGTGGGAAAAAAACATAGTATATATAGGGTTTAATACCATCCACTGTTTCAGGCATCCACTGAAGGTCTTGGAATGTATTCCCCTTGGATGGGGGGGACTGCTGCACTTCTAATTTACCCGACTAACTCTTACTCACCTTTTACATGTCAGTATGGCTGTCATTTCCTTCAGAAAGCCTTGTTTGTTCCCTTGAGTCTAAATTAGGTATTTCTTATTCCTCCACCCAAATGCTCTGTATTACCTTAAAAGAGCATTCACCCTGTATAAGAATCGTCTGTTGACTTCTCTGCCTTCCTTGCATGCCCCACCCCCCACCTTTCTCTGCACCAGACCTGAAGGTTAGGCCTCTGTCTTGCTCAATGTTGTCTTCTGAGAGACTAGCACATTGTAAGGTTGTTGTGAGGAGTTAATGAAACCACTCATCCATTTAACGATTATTTACTCAGTGCCTCCCATGGGCTAGGATCTCCTCTTGGTGTTGGAATATATCAGTGAACACACTCATAAACTTTTACAAATTTTATATCTAATAAATATGTATAAATTGCTCAGAACAGTGTCTGACATTGTATTTAATACTAATAATGATAAATAAAATTTACTGAGTGCTTACTATGTGCTACACACTTATTTAAGTGTTTTTTCATGTATTACCTCATTTTAATCCTTACAACAAATCTCTGAATATGTACTATTATTATTCCTACTTAATAGGTGAGGAATGTAAAGTACAGAAATGTTAATAACTTGACCACACAGTTACCAAGTTACAGACCCAGAATTCAAACTCAGACTGTTTAACTCTTGCACTTTGGCTCTTAACTTTTTAATTATATTTATTTAATACTTAATATTCAATTTTTATTATCATTATTATCATGAGGCAGTCAGTAAATACATACTAAATAAAAAGAAACTGGAATAAGAAACCTTTTCCTGAGATGTGCCCCATGCTTATTCATGCTTATACAATGAAGCTGTGGCATTCCGATATGAGTGAGTACACTTTGTTTGTTTGCTTACTTTTACTAATTTTGGCTCATAGCGCTCCATATTATTCATCTTCCATCACATGGATTCAATAAAGTTTTTCTTACCCCAGAAAAAAAGGTATGCTTCTAAGGGCAAGACTTATTTCCAGAAATTGATGATGCAGAAGTGGACACCTCCTTTAGAAACAACTATCAGTCTCCTGGGCAGTCTCAAGTGGATATTCTCTACATTTCAATGAAAAGATTGTAGAATGTGATTACAAGTAGTCTATCTGCTGTCCTTCCCTCTCCTCCCTAATTGGTTGTAATTACTTCAAAACCTCAATCAAACTTAGCCGTTTTAAGTTTATTAAGAATGGTTACAGAAACAAGAAAATGTTTATTCTCTCTGCCCCCTTGCCCAATCAACTGACTATTAATTGAGCATTCATCTCAGTGTTCTGCTCCACTGAGCCATGGTACTTGTCTTCAAGGGCCTGCCAGTCTAATTGGGTAGATAAGATGTACACAAGAAACAATGGGGGAGGATGTCCTACACAGTAGATGATTGTGTTCTCAGTTGTATGGACTAACCTTGGAGACTGTAGGAGTTCAGAAGAGAGGAAGATTCATGAAAGCCAGAGAAATGAAAGTTATTGGGGAGGAGGTGGGAAACTGGGCTTTGCAGAATGAATAGGAGTTGTATACAGAGAAAAGAAAGGGGAAGTCATTATGCATACGGGGAAAGATTTGGCGATGGAATAAATATCTGTGGGATCATAAAGGCAATGGTCTGGCTAGAAGAGCAGAATATTTTGGAGGTTGATGAACAACATGTATCCATGTTATGAAGGGTATCCTTGAATAACAGATGAATAATAAAATATTTAGAGCTAGATCTGCCCTTGGAGAGTATCTGAATTGGGCAATTCCACTGATAACAAATGATCTAGCCCCAAATTTATCACTGATTTGTGATACTGGGCAAGTCGAACTCTCTTAAAGATTATCATTAGGTTAAAAGAGTAGGAGAGGTTTCGAGTTATAAACCTAACTGATATTAGCTCACCACTAAGTTGAGTGATCTTGTGAAAGTTACTTATCTTCGTAGGGCCTCAGTTTCTACATCTGTAGGTAATAGGCGTTGAACCATTTGATTTCTAATGACATTCCGAACTCTAAGATTCATGACTTCATGATTCCTTTTGCATTTTTGCACTTATATGATTTTTTATGATGGATGAACCAGGATAGATTTTCAGGCTAAACTCATTTAATAGCTAGAGTTTCTCTTAAACCGATTCTTCTAAGTATTGGATGTGTTATGACTTTGTATGGCCATGAAAAGTAAAGTCATAATATCAGAGATTTTAAGGCTAAAATAAACTTTGCCAGACATAGGCTGAAATGGAAAATCATGTTCAGTCAGCTCCTACCTTTACAAAATGGAGCGATGTAGTGATAATAATATATGCTATTTACTGAAGGCTTATTTTGTGCCAGGAATTTTTCATGTAATATATATAATTTATATCATAACCCTTCATGTAAATATTATCTTCTATTTATTACACAAAACAGAGGTTTGATGACTCTCCCAAAGTGACGTAACTCATTGGTAACAATGCTGAGATTCATTTCCAGGGATGTTCTCACACAAACGTTTTTATCTCTGCTCAGTGAAGGATTAACGGGCATACATTGCTAAAAGCTATGTTCCCAATTCTATATGGAGCTGGGAAAATTTGAAGTATATAGGAAAGGTGAAAGAATTAGGCCCCTTAGAAATAATTAGGAGTCTGAATTCCCTTTATATTTAGGCCAGAGAGTCAAATACCATGGCTGGAATTTAAAAGTGACTGAACAATCTTATGACTAATAATAGCATTTGTAGTCACAAGGATTGAGATGAAAAAGGAGCAAACAGTAAGCCTTAAGGTCAAACATTCAGCAACAAGAGGTTAGCAAAATGCTGTTTTCCCCAAGTTCAAATGTCATGCAAAGCAGTGCTGAGGACTGACTGCAATTGTGGCTTATGCCTTTAAGAGGTCTTCTGAGGAAGGGGGGCATGAGTCATCTGATATGTCAGAAAGGCTCCCTATTACATTTTCTATCTGAGTTTCTATTTTTTCCAACATTGTTGACAAGGTATGCGGATTGAAATTCTATTTAATAAGCTTTCTTTTTGGGGGAACATTTTAGAGCATGCATATAAAAATTCCACTGTCAGGATTATTAAATGGCTCTAGGTATTATCTTCATGGAGTTAATGATTTTGCATTTTGGTTCTAATCATTCTGATGGAATGTTTGTCTTAGAAGTAATTTTTTCCAGTGCAACTCCCTGGGTGCTTATTCAAGATGCTGGTCTGATGGATGAACTTTTGCTGGCTGAAGGAATTCAGATAAACAGGGTGCTCCCAACCAACATGAGAATTTAGAATGCTCTCAGAGAAGTCTTTTGCCTATGTTCATGCACCAGTCGGTTGCAGTTCATAAGTCTACTAGAGATCTATTACCATACACTGTACTAGGTTACTTCTGGCCTATGGTTACCAACCTCTATATGTGCCAGAGTATGGTAAATTGAGATGAGGCACACCAGGGCTTAATTTAGATTCAAATGGGTATCACATAGTGAGGAGTTTGTGGACTACAAATTCTTCCACCTTTAGAAGAAAGGGGTTATAGTAGTAGAAAGGGTAATTATTTTAATAAAGTCAATCTGAGAAGTGCCCCCAGAGTGAACGCATAAGACCTTTTATATTCTCTCTTAGACTAGATGAAATATGGAAATATAATACACTGTTCAGAGAAGCGATCTCTGGGAGTCTCTTAGGCTTTGAAGATTGGTCTAGAGAAAAAACATTTCAGGTCCTTGCCCAATGCCATTTTTAGCAATCCCACTTACTAATGACTCAGTCAAACTGCTTCTTTCAAGGAGCGAAGGAGGACTGCAAAATCAGAATGCCACCCTTTGTTTATTCTCTCATTTTCTCAGATCCCAAGAAAAAATTATTTTCTCTTTGCTGACAGTTTATGTAGCTCTGGCCCTGACAAGTTTTTGCTTGTTCTGAAATACATGCAGAAAAGGGTTGCTTTGGAAGGTTTTCATTACAGATGCCAACTGCTGGAAGCATATATAGCCTCTTGCACCTCAAGACAACATGGAATAAAGGGGTGAAAAGTTAACAGGACTCATTCTACCCACCTGGCTTAGGAAATTTAATTTACCACCTACCCAATGACATAAGCCCACTACTTCAGAGTCATCCTTGATTCTCTTCTTGTCTCATCTCCTATATCTAAATCATGGTAAACCTGTCAGCTCTATCTTCAAATATTTCACTAATATAGTCACCTCTTACTGTCTCTACTACTAGTCCAAGCTACTATCATTTCTCATTTGTTTACTCTAATAGTCTCTTAGATGTTCTTCCTATAACCATTCTTGTACCCCCATCCCACCTGACCTCTCATTTTCCACCTAGCAGCCATATGGATTCATTAAAATTATAAATTAGATCATATCACTCCTCTACCCCCAAACCTTCCAATGGCTTTTTGATGCACTTAGAATAAAACACAAACTCCCCTTAGCCTAAAGAGCCCTATATGAACCTCCAGCTCCATATTATACCCACCTCAACTGTGCTCATTTTCCTATTACCATGATGACCTTCTTGCTGTTCCTGTAACTCACCAAGCTTATTGCTGTCCCCAAGAACTTTGTATTTATAATTCCTTTGGCCTGTAATTTCCATCTTTCAAAATTTTAAATGACTCAAGTCTGAACCCAAATGTCATTTCCTTAAAGGGGCATTCCCTATGTAAAGAGGCTCCTTCTCCCCCACATCGTTCTTTATAGCATTCCCTTCATTTATTCTTTATGGCACTTGTTTAATTAAAAATATTTTGCGTATTTAATTGTTTTCTTGTTTATTGTCTCTCTACTAGACTATAAGCTACTTTAGAGAATGAACTTTTTCTGCCTTATTCTTTGTTGTATTCCCAGAGCCTAAAATCATGCCTTAAATATTTGTTGAATGAATGAATGGGTGGATGAAGGGAGAGATGAATGACAGACAGATGGATGGAAATAGATCCCTGAGACTGTGGCCAACAAACATAAAGGGAGCTGCTCACAGGTGGCCAGTAGAATGCAGAAGTGTATTTAAGTTGTAATAGCCCCAGAACAAAGGTCAGTTCCTCGGATAGATTCCATTTCATCATTACGTCTGTGGAAATTTTGGGAAGCACTAGATGCCTACACGAAGAGTCCATGAGTCATTTGTTTCCTTGAGAATCTGGAAACTTTATGAGGTTGGCTTTAGAAAGTGCTTCTTTCTCGCCAGCTGGTCCTAATGCTTATGCTTTACTTTCATAGTGGAGGGTGCCCTTGGGGGAAATAGAATGTCATGACTTTGAGGTGGGTCAAGTTTTAGGAAGTCAAGTACAGCACTAAGTCAAAAACAGATGGTCTGGATACAAAAAAAGAATAGAGCCACTTGCATTCCAGCCACAATTGTGGTGGTGGTCTCTGGCCCACGAGTCATCAATACATGTGTTTTTAGACACGTAGAGAGAGAGAGAGAGAGATGTCAAGGGCTCTCATTTAAAATGTGAAAGTCTGAATTTGTCATTCAAACGTATCTATGGTTAGACTCCCAGTTGGATGTGTTTTCCATTTGCCCGATTTTAAGTGTTAACCTGGAGAAATGTCCAGACTGCCTTTTCTCCTCCCCTCCCATCTGAGCCACAAGCTCCTGGCATTTGGTTTTTATGTAGGAAACCAGATTAAGTAAAACAGCTTCTTTCCCTAAGATAAATCCTCTGGTGGCCAGTCTGGGGCAAGCTGTCTCCTCTTGTGCAACTACACACTCGGTATTTGAATAAGAACACTGTTAATATTTCTTTTAATTGTATTTTCCTCACAAATCTATTCCAAGAGCCCGTAATACTCTTAAATGGTAAGCCAAGGGGATTATGGTGGCAACTTTATTCAAACAATACCACTGCTCCTTGAGAGAGGGATTAAACAGGGCTTCCAGGGCTTCCAGGGCTTCCAGGCGGCCATCTGGCAGGGTACTTAGCTCTCAAGAGGTTGCCCAGTGCCCAGGATCAACAACTGAAAGAATGCTTTAGAGAGAAGGTACTGAGTCTTAACTGATGCAGGACTCAAGTAACCTTGCTGTGAGAGTTTACAGCTTTCTTCCATAGAGACTTGTGGATTCTGTCCTTTAGGGAGCATCTGGCATTTAGCAAGTTCCTAGGATTGCGAGAAAAGAAGAAATAGGTCTGCTCAAACCCCATCTTAAAGCTTAAACAGGCTGCACATGGGGCATGAGGAGAGTTGGAATTTTGGAAGGTGGGAGGGATCACTCTTGGTCAAGTTCAGTATACTTCATGATATTCATTCTGGCTCTCTCCTTACTCGTCATGTGAACTTGGGCAAGTTAATTGAATTTTTCTGTTCCTCAGTTTCCTTATCTGCAACATGGGGACAATAATAAGTAACAATCAATGATGTAAGCAGAACTAACTGAAATAATGTTTACAAAGCACACAGCAGAGGCCTGGCACAAAACAAGGACTCTATGAATGTGAACTGCTATTATCAAAGTTTTTCTATTTTCTCCCTTGGTCAGGTTGGACAAGTTGTTCTCAGTACCGCTAGGCCTTTTCTTTCTCAACATCTGAGACTCAAAGGCATCCAGAGGCTCCTATTGGGGTGACTGACTGACTGGGACTGAGGAGTTCTGAGGGACGTCAGACCTTCAGTGCCCAAACCAGGAGAGACCAGGGCAAACTGGGCTGGGCAGTCACTCCCTTTGGAAAGGTCCCACACCAGATTCCCAGCTCTGTGAGGTCTTCCTTAGGCTAGGCAATGCTTCAAAAAAAGTAAATTCTGATACTCTTTGAAATTCACCTTGTTTCTGGAAAATCTTTAGAGCTTTTCTCTTACATCATCTCTGCAGACATGGGGCAAAAGGCAGTGCTGTGTTTCATAGGCCAAGGGAAAGCGGGGTTCTCTAGGCATCTTCAGTGGCTTGTTTTTCAATTCAGGGCTTATAAATCAAGGGCCCAGGTGTCCGGCAGGCTGGGAGGTGGACCATGGAAAGGAGTCAGGATAAACTGAAATGATTTTTGCCATTGGCTTGGGCAGTACACCTTGCCAAGAGGTTTTCCCCTCAATTTTAAACAGATCAGTGTTATAAGGGGAAATGTACTCCATATGTTGCTCATGCCTTTTCCCTCAATTCACAAAAATGCCATCTTCTTAGAGGTAGAGTTTCCAGGAATTGTTTGGAATCTTTTTCCTCAAAGAAAGTACCACTCCAGTAGTCACAAATAACTCAGTTTTTCTTCACAGTTCTAGGTGGGGAGAATAAACCTGATTTTGGTTTCTGCCTCAATGGCCCTAAGAGCATTCTCTCCTAACCTTTTAAAATCTCCTATTCCACAGTATAATTTTGTCCCTTTCCAAAGAGTACACATTTTCTGTTTTGTTCACTTCCAAATTTACCTGAATTTAATAGAGGTCAACAAAAACCTGACAGGCTCAATTATTTTTATTAGTGGAAAGAGAAGTCACAAACCAAGAACATTACTTCTACTTATGGATAGCATCAAATGCTGTTTTTTTTCTTTTTTTTTTTTTAAATCAGCCTTACTTTGGAGGCATAAATCATCATTAAGGAGATAAATAGGTAAGAAATATTATCCCTAGTTTGCTTATTTTTTTCCCTAAAAAATATTCTGTTAAAAAAGAACCATTCTCACAAAACAGATGAACATGGGAGGTGGGTACAGGGGATAGGAGAGGCAAGCCAGAAAACAGACTCTTAACTATAGAGAACAAACTGATAGTTTCCAGGGGGGAAGTGGGTGGGGGGATGGGGGAAATAGGTGATGGGAATTAAAGAGGGCACTTGTGATGAGCACGAGTGTTGTATGGAAGTGTCGAATCCCTATATTGTACACCTGAAACTAACATTACACCATATGTTAACTAACTGGAATTTAAATAAAGACTTGAAAAAAAAGAACCATTCTCCTTAGCTTAATCTTATAATTTTTCTCTAGCCCATATTCTCTCCCTCTACTCTGAAAGTAAAAGTCACCTGTTTTTCCATGACCCCATCAACTGCCTCTGAGTTCTGATGTGGTTCAGTTTGTCCGTGGTCTGAGGACCAGACAGGCCTGAAATCTTTTGTGGTTTATCAGTAAGGGGCCCCACCCCCACCTCCCCCAGGTATTAGGTCACCTCCATTTGTTTGGCCAGAACTGGCGTCCTTTTCTGAGACTGGAAGCCAGATTGGTTCATCACCAGAATTGGAACCTGGAACTGACACTGGTTTTGCAGATGTGCAAAAAAAATCCCAGGAGTTTTGAAAAAAAGAAAGGGAAAGGGTTTTGAGAAGACAAGACAACGGGTTTTTAGAGGACTGAAAACAAAACAATTAATCATATGGTGACTGTTACACTTGTTTCTATTAAGGTGACTCACTTTCTCTGCATTTTTAGACTAAAATTCAATTCCATTTTTATGTAACTACTGAATGACTATCACAAGTTTTTCCTTTGTTTCTCTCTTTTGTTATTGTTGTTTCTCAAAGTCAAAAAAGATTTTCAAGTTGCCTTCTTAATCCTGAACCAGAAAAGAAAGTGATTTCATGTGTGAGATAATGAAGTAAAAGGGCAGTGTTCGATCAGCTTCCGATCAACTGCAAAGACTTGCCATTGGGGGAAAAATAAAAGTCTAGAAAAGAGTCTTAGAATTGTCATAATAAATTGCCTGGGCAACCAAAGTTTCTCAGGACCCTTCACCATTTCTGACTTGAGGACAGGTTTGCCTTTTAGTACCAGAAAATTTCCAAAATGGTGAATGTCATCTTCCATAGGTGAAACCATGGAGTGGGTCTAGAAATCATATAAGAAAATATTGTATTTTTTTTCTACCTCCCATTTCCCCAGTTCAGCAAGAAATTATGACTTAATAGCAGAAGTTTCCTGAGTCTTTAACAGTGCAGGCAGCATGGGCCCTCGACTCATACAGCCAGGATGTTAACTTTACCACTTTCCATTTGTGTGACTGTGGGCTAGTTACTTAGAGTCTCTAACTCTACTCTCTCACCTATAAAATAAGAATAATTACAAGAGTAGTAGTAATAATGATAATAATAATAATTCCTGTGCCTGAAATAAACACTATTATTAAAAGTCAGCAGACTGATCGTTCCTCCTGACAATAGCTATCAAGTAGATTAAACTCTTGGAATGTCAGTGAAAACCTCTTCCTCTATGCTTGCATTTCTTCACCTTCGGTTCATTCAGTGGTTTTGGAATTTAGTTCTGGGGTAATGGAAACACTGTCCAGTAATAATGTCCCTTTAATTAGGACAAAACTGGCATTTTATTTTATTTTATTATTTTATTTTTTAAATTTTATTTAAATTTTACTTAGTTAACATATAGTGCAGTATTGGTTTCTTTCTTTTTTTAATTTATATTCAATTATCCAAATATAGTACATCATTAGTTTCAGATGTAGTGTTCGATAATTTATCAGTTGCATATAACACCCAGTGCTCGGGGGGCCTGGGTGGCTCAGTCAGTTAAGCAACTGCCTTCGGCTCAGATCATGATCCCAGAGTCCCAGGATTGAGCCCCATGTCGGTCTCCCTGCTCAGTGGGGAGTCTGCTTCTCCCTCTCTCTTTGCTCCTCCCCTGCTCGTGCTCACTCACTTTCTCTTGCTCACTCACTCTCTGTCTCAAATAAATAAATAAATAAATAAAATCTTAAGAAAAAGATAACACCCAGTGCTCATCACATCATGTGCCCTCCTTAATGCCCATCATCCAATTACCCCCCACCCACCTCCTCTCTAGCAACCCTCAGTTTTTTTCCTATAGTATTTACCCCAAAGATACAAACATAGTGATTTGAAGGGGCACCTGCACCCCAATGTTCATAGCAGCAATGTTCACAATAGCCAAACTGTGGAAAGAGCCGAGATGTTCACTGACAGATGAATGGATAAAGAAGATGTGGTGTATATGTATACAGTGGGATATTACTCAGCCATCAGAAAGGAAACTTACCATTTACATTGATGTGGATAACTGGCATTAAAAAATAGTTATAATTTTATTATTTTCTGTTTTAAATCCTGTTATTGGTACTTGGAGAATACATGGAGATAACAGAGCTGGTTTATTTTATATGTACTGTGCCTTTCTTTCTGTCACCACCTGCTCCTCCTCCCTGGATGACACTTTCCTTTTGGGTGGGGTACGGAGAGAATATTTGAGGAGTAGCCCGGTCGAGGTCTGGGAATTATTCCAGATTCATAGATTCATCTTCTGGGCAAAAATTACTTTTTAATTATCAGATAATGCCTCTGTTGACATTCAGATCATTGGTGGTGATCACACAGACCAAACAGAATGGATATGAGGTCAGATTCAATATAGAAAGACACATGATCACCAGATCATTTCTGGTGTCTGACTCATATCGAATTTTATTTGCTTTATCACTTTCTGTTAAAAATGGAAATAGATTAACTCCTAAAATTGAGGATTACTTAAAAAAGAACAGTTCTAAGAAATTGATTTGCTTCAATTCAACTCAACAAATATTTACTGAGCATCTACTATAAACTAGAAAGTGCCAAAGTCTTAAAATTCAGTAATGTCCTTGTCCTGATGGAGCTTATAGTCTGATGTAGAATAAAGATGTTGAACAAGTCAATTACCAGTATGATGAGGGACTAGACAGGGACTATGGGAGGGTACAGCATGGGAATTAATTCAATATAGAGCAGAGATTCTTAAACTTTCCTGTGCATATGAATCTCCTAGGAATTTGTTAAAAGTTAGTTTTCTGGTCCCTGGTCATTCTGATGTAGTGGTCCACGGGCCACACTTTGGGAACACTGGTGGAGTGGCTCAGGAAAGGTTGCCTTGAGAACTGAAGCTCAACCAAGGTAACCAAGGTCTAAAGGATGAGAAGGAGTTGCCTTTCTAACTGGTGGTTGGAGAAGAGCTGTCCAGTCAGACAAGAGCAGGAAGAAATGCATTAGAGATGGGGCAAAAGGGACACATAATGATGGGCTTCCTTCCTAAGGGGCCCCGAACCCAGTGCATTCAGGGGGACTCCTAGTTCCATTGCTTCTAGGTGTTCGTCTGAGGAAAAGAACATTTTGGTAGGGTTGCCTTCTCAGGTGAACACTTGGAAAGCAAGGCCTAGTTTTTCAGGGAAAACTTCCTAATACCAAAATGGAAAAAAACCACACACACACACACACACACACACACACACACACACACCCCTGAAACAGACAGGGAGAAAGGAAAGTGTGCACCCTGGGTCTAATTTCACCCTCAGACATTCCCACCACTAGAAATGGAGTGGTTGGAAAATGCCTTCATAAGCAGGATTTAGGGGTATAATTAGAAAATTATCTCTTCCTAGAACATTTTGTGAAATTCTGCCTCGAGGTGTCAACAGGTCTCTGTGGGGCTCTCTCCAGCAGAGCTCAACTGACACATGTAAAATTCAGTGGGGTTCCAAAACAGCCACTGTAGAATCTCAAGTATGTGGAAGGAGTTTGCTGTGTTTGCCAGTACAGTTTTTCCAAAAAAGAAAAATTCTGCAGAGATCAAAGATGGGTGGAGGAAGTGGGCTCTAGCCTCAGGAGGAAGGTTTTGTCATCAGAAGAATTCAAGCTGGTGAGTTTCTGGCAAGACAGGTCAATGGGCCATGAGAAAGAAGTGAATCTCCGAGTTTTTGATGCGAGGCAAAGAGGAATGGAGACCCAGTGAAGAAGGAGAAATGAGGAATTAGGGATAGCCGCTCTCATCTGAGTTATGTCCCTGACCACAGACTGTCTTGAGGTCTCTGGCATCTTTTTCAGTATCCGGTTCTAGAACAAAACTTACTCAGTGCTTCCTCAGATGCATATCACCAGCAGCCATGTATTTGAGAAGAATGTTGGGGATGATGTATGGGCAGCTCAAATAACACTCCAAGGTTTTCTCTTAACATTTTTTTCCTCTTTTTAAAAATTTAATTTATTTTTTTTAAGAGAGAGAGCGCGCATGTGTGTGTGCGCATGCACGTGGGCGGGGAGGGCCAGAGGGAGAGGGAGAGAATCTTAAGTAGACTCCCCGTTGAGTGCGGAGCCCCACGAGGGACTCTATCTCATGACCCTGAAATCATGTCCTAAGCCGAATTCCAGAGTAGGAGTCTTAACCACCTGAGCCACCCAGGCGCCCCTCCTTTCCTTTTTTTTTTTTTAATTTTGGGGAAATCAGGCTAACCCAAGGAGAAAGGAAGTCCAAAGTGGTAGTCCCAGGAATGTGTGTCAGAGGGTGAAGGATGAGGAGAAGCGGATGTTGGAGTTCACAGATAAGAGAGCTCTGTTCTGGAGTGAGACCCTTAGGGTTCTAATCCTGCCTGCATTTACTAGCAATGTGATTTGTGGAGAAAACCTAACCCCTCTGTGCCTCAGCTTTACATCTGCAAAACATGCAATAGTATCCACCTCATAGGGCTGCTGGGAGGATTAAATGAATGAATGTAAAGTTCTTAGAGCAGTACGTGCACATAGTAAGTGCTTAATAGATGCCAACTATAATTTTGTTAAACATATGTACATTGATGTAGACTAGTAGGCATTTAGTTTAATTATTTGAGGGTCTTTTTTTTTTTTTTAAGATTTTATTTATTTATTCATGAGAGACAGAGAGAGAGAGAGGCAGAGGGAGAAGCAGGCTCCCAAGGAGCAGAGAGCCCGATGCGGGACTTGATCCCAGCACCCTGGGATCATAACCTGAGCCGAAGGCAGACGCTTAACCATCTGAGCCACCCAGGCGCCCTAGTTTAATTATTTATTTGTTTTAATTTATTTTATATTTTTCTTACTCGATGGCACTTTCTCCAAATTTCTCTCTCAGAATAATGCCCCATGTTAATCAGGGCCTGGGCCCCATCATGTGGATCAGAGTGCCTTTCCTAAACCCCTGTCTAATGCATCAGGACCAAAATAAAATGGAAGCAAGAGATAGTGCAGTGACTTCTTCCTGAACCTGCCCGCAAGGATAGTCGGGGAGGTAGCTATTCACCTGCCCTTCCTACAAAATGATGGTTCATTACAGGATAAAGAAGGAGGATAATGTTCATCTCACTGAGGTTTTGAAGACTTTTGGTTTCACCAGTAATATGAAGAGAAAGGTGCTCTTCCATTGGATGTGAAATTGAGCTGGCACCTGATGCCATCTTAGGGCTTGAGGGCCTGGTTATTCTGCCCAGACTGCTGCATTATAATCCTTCTCCTCAGACCAGCACAGCTCTACCCCTTGGTGTCAGCAATGGTGTGACTAGAGGGTTAATTTCGTGTGTGTGTGTGTGTGTGTTTGAATTTTTATAATCCATCATGTTTCCCTTTGCACATGGCCTGCTAGGAAGATCCAGGCCCAATGTGTGACCTGCCCTTCACAGCTATAGCCTGTCATGATGTGCGTTTGGAGTACCTTCTTTCTCCGTACTCCATTTTACTTTTCTACCTCTAGTTCCTCTTTGACTCCTCTTCTTCACTTATCTTTAACCTATTTGATCTTACTGCATTGTCTGCAATCATTAAAAGCTGACCCAAGGAACAGGGAAAGTGAGACATGTAAAAAACACATATTATATAAATCAATCCAAAGTGTCGGTCATTCAATGAGATTGGTGCGGATCCTGGCAACTCCCTTACATAAATTTAGCTCTCTTCCTTGGCACTTTATATGAGAATGTCCTTTTTGCAATGATTCCAAGAAAACCCAGATATTACTAATGAACAGCCAAGTTTATATACCTTTCTTAAGTAGTTACTAAATCTACCAGTGCAGAGGTGTAAAGGTCAGGTCTGAGTTTATTATTTAGAAATGACATGAAAATATGCACATTTAGGTGAACTTCCCACTCTCCTTAGCTGGGTTCTAACTAAGGAGAAAAAAGAAAAAAAGAAGAGAAGAAAACGACTCTGGAAACAAAGCTGGTTTTCACTGAGAAAAATTTCCTTGCTCTTTCAAATAAGATTATGTTAGGAAAATAGAAGACCTGAACTGGAGATTAACATCTTTTCTGATGTTTCTGTCAAGAGTTCACGCTGTCACTGTTTTTCCAGTACTAAGGAGGGCAATTGCGAACACAAATGTGTGTGGTTTTTGGGGGTTATAGAGAGGACAAGACTAGGTTGCCTTTTGCTCTTCTGAGGTATATACACAGCCTACAAATTTTTCCTGACCTAACAGTAATTTACTTACCTCTCACTCAGTTCACTGTGGTTATGATTAAGAACCATACAATTTGGACTTTTTCCTAAAATGCCTAACATGTTTATAAAAACATAGAAGGAGAAAAATATAATGTGTGCTATGAAAAAAATATACTGACATTTTAAAACAGGTATTATTATTTATCATAATGTTTGCTCTATGCTGGAAAGATGTTAAAATTGGGTGAATTGAATAAATAAAAAATTATTCATCTTTTACTTTGTTCATTATGCCCCTAAAAAGATTATACCTGGCGGCAGGAGTTTATTCACCCCCAAATCAGAATGAAATCCCCCTACTTCTTAAAAAAAAAGTGAACTTTTAACTTCTTTCAATTTTTAAAACATAAACCATGTTCTTTATGTGCAGATTATTATGTAAATCAAATGATCTGCCTTGTATTATAGTTTTCTCAACCACTACTGTGATAGATCTCTCTCAGGGCCTTAAAAAATGCCGTCACATGAGCTTTTCCCAGCATGCAAATAATTCAAATACAAAGGGAGAGAAATAAATAAAATCAAGTGGTGTGTACCCTTCTTCTGGACTTTCATGCTGTCCTTAAATTAAGAAGGCAGCATGATAATTCTAATAGAGAAAGAATATAAGGACCCCTCTATTTACTACTGAGAAGACTTCCTAATGGTATAAATCAGTGGTCAGGAACTCAGAACATAGATTGCCTATAGAAATGATGGAGGTTGCGTTCCAATCTGGTTCTCAGAGGCACACTTAATTCACAATAGAGGCTCCATAAATTTGTTAAATGAATAAATAAACTCTCACAGAGTCAGTACATTAGAACCACGTGAGGATTATAATGGGAAACCGGGTTGGGGAATCAAATAACTCTACCATTAGGTTGTTTTGTGGGGGCCAGGAACAGAATAACATATAATATTGTCACCTGTTTCCTAGGTAGAGGGTCCAGCCTGTCAAATCTGAAAGAACACCCACCTACATGCCTTGCTGGGCAACTCTTTCCCCTTTTATCTTCTTCCCCAAACTCCCAACATCTAGTACCGACCTTCTTGCTGTTCTAAGCTGCCTCCACTGTACCTGGCTTTAGACTGTCCCGGATACCTACTCATGGTACCCATGTTCAAAAGTGCCTGGCTCAGTCTTTCTTCTCTCAAATCAATCAAAACTCCCGCTCTGTCAGTGGAGGGGCCCTCTGACGGTGAGAGGAAGAAAGTCCTTTCACACTCCTAGAGGTGTATGTATGCAATTTTCAAGATTCAGAAGGGTAGCGCAGAAGTGTAATGATATAACATGAAATGGCCCAGATGGTTCATAGTCTGGAGGGTTCGGACAGAGATGCAGGAGGGAGTGAATGCTGAGGCAGGGCACAGTGCCTGGAAGCTGAGTCCAGGGCTGCTCTGAGGAACAGGAGAAGCTGTGCTACATGTTCAGGACTGTTATTAACTACTCTCTTTGCATTTTTTCCTCTCTCTTTTTTTTTTTTTTTTTGTTAGAGAGAGAGAGAGCACAAGTGCACATGCAAGTGGGTGGAGGGGAAGAGGGAGAGAGAGAATCTTAAGCAGACACCCTGCTGAGCACAGAGCCTTATGCGGTGCTCCGTCTCACTACCCTTTGATCATAACCTGAGTGGAAACCAAGAGCTGGATGCTTAACCAACGGAGCCGCCCAGGCACCCCTCCTTATTTTTGATGTAAGATATATACACTTTGTCCTGTGACCAGGTTGTAAGTTCCTTGAGTGTAGGAAAACCCTATGTGTAGTACTTCTTTACCTTCCCCTTCAAAGTATTAAGGCACTCAGTAGATTCTCGTGGAGCTGAATTGGGTTTTGGTTGTCTGGTGGGATTCATTTAATTGACTTGGCAATCTCTAAAAAAGGAATGAGAAGAAAACACCATGCTTGAAGTATAATCTTTATTACATAATTATTTATGTATTTGTCACCACATTTTAACCTAATGATTTAGATAAACTTTACATAATTATTTATGTAAAAAACATGGCTTTTTACTAATATTATGAATTCTAATTTTGAGAGATCTAAAACCCTGGCACATCACAGAAGGAGCTAATTTAGTTATGTTTCCTTGTGTTCAAAGGTGGTGGTAAAAAGATTTAATGATGATAATTTTCAAACTTTTGACAGTCAGATGTCTAACCTTTAAAGGAATTGTACAGGAGATTTGACAGGGTTATAATACAAATTTTGTGAAGAATTTCTTTACAAGTTTTAAATAACTGGAGAAATCTGAGTTATCTGGGAATGACAGCTGAGAATCCCTTATGAGTAATATCGACAGTGATGATTCAAAAGAAATCTCAGTCCTGTCCATGTTTCTTTTAACTCTGCACAGGTGCAGGCAGGAAATGGACAAAGTCCCCTTCCACTCTTGCAGTTGACAGGTTAGGTACCTGCTACAAAGTTATTATTAGGTTCTGCCAGTAATTCCTATATTCCGGACTTGTAATAGACTTAAAAAAAAAAACAAAACAATTTGACCCAGGCATGTCTTTCGGACTCACTGTCTACAAAGTGCAATACAGTCCATGAGATAATGGAAGTGGAATGAAGCAAAACGATGCTTCTCTCCTCAGTTAGGACTACCCCTACCGGTCTCCATCCAATGACATTTGCATAAATTTTCTTTGCCTCATCCTTTGACGTCTGTCTTGAGAAGTGGTAGAGTGTAGAGATTAAACACATGATCTTTGGAGTCCGGTTGCCTGGGCTGTTATCCTGGTTCTGCTAGTTACAATCTGCGTGTCTTTTCTCAGTTTTGTCATGTGCAAAATAGGAAGTAGCACAAATCTCATAACTCATGATATTTTGTGAGCTAATACAAGCATCTGTCCTTGGATCTTTAAAGTCTAATCTAAACAGAGCAGCCAGAGTGATTCTTTTAAAGCATGAGTCAGATCCAATCACTCTTCTACTCAACACTCCCACAGAATCCCCATGTCTGTTAGGGTGAAAGCCAGAGTCCTGATGATGGTTTATAAGGATCTGCTTGGACCTTTCTGGCTTCAGCTTCTACCATTCTTCCCTTTGCTTATGAAACTCTAGTTTCTCTGGCTTTCTTGCTGTTCTTCAAACACACCAAGTGAAAAACTAATGATGTAATGGGTGGTGATTAACATAGCATAAAAAAAAAAAACCCACACCAAGCATACCCCCACCCCATTCAGGGCATTTGCCCTTGCTATTCCCTCTGCTTGAAACACTCTTCCCTGGAAATATTCATAGCTCTCTCCTTTGTTTCCTTTAGATCTTTGCTTAAACTTGACCTTTACAATGAGGCCTTCCTTGACAATGTCTATAAAAAAGCAACTTCAGGTTCTGGTTTCTGAACTCATCTCCTCCAGGCACACTGAGTCTACAGCTACATATGGAATAATTTTCTCTTAAAAAACTTAAAGCAGACTGAGTGATAATTACGCCTTGGGCAAATGAGAAGAAAACCATCAAAGAAGGTCAAAGAGGTTGAGAAACAATCTCATCATAAACCCTACCCCCACCATAGTCACCTATAACTAGAGGGAACTTAAAACCTGGAGCTTCTCCCTGAGGAGTAAAGTGTTTAAACCTCACATTGGGCACCTCAACTTTTAAGACATGCATTTGACAGATGAGTCCCCAAAACATCTAATTTATTTTATTTTATTTTACTTTATTTTATTTTTATTTAATTCCAGTATAATTAACATATAGTGTTATATTAGTTTCAGGTGTACAATATAGTGATTTAATAATTCTATACATTAATCAGTTCTCATCACAATAAGTATACTCTTTTTTTAAAAAAGATTTTATTTATTTATTTGTCAGAGAGAGAGAGCATGCACAAGCAGGGGGATCGGCAGGCAGAGGGAGAAGCAGACTCTCTGCTGAGCAAGGAGCCCGACGTGGGACTTGATAAAGGGTAAAGTGAAGGAGGCTCACCTGCTTATAGTAAAACCTTGGCCTGACAGGCAGCCATCTAACTTAACACACACATCTAGGAGCCTGCTGGAGTATTCTCCAGAGACAGAGACTGGTTGGTGGGCACCATTTTTTCGTTGCCCTTTTGCCACACTCCAAAGCACCAGTATCTCCTGGAAGAGAACCTTACATGTGTGTGGTACACTGAGTTCTGCAGTTGCTGCCCAGAGGATGCCTCCTGGTTGCCTGGCTCTGGAGGCCAGGGGAGCTTGTGTTCTGGTCACGTGGGGCTGTAATAATTGGTGTCACCCAGAAAGCTCATACTCCTGTCTGGTACGCTGAGTTTTATGTTGCCTCTATATCACCTGGCTCTGGTGGCTAGTGGGGCTTACGTTCATGGGTCCCACAGGACCATAACCAATGGAGAGAGAGTTCTTAAACAGCTAGCACCCTTCCAGGACACAGCAAGAAGCAACAGACCTGGGAGCTGACTCTTTCTGTGAAGGAGGTCTATTTGATAATCATCATGACTGTGACCTGAGGGGCAGATTTCTGATTAAACACACACATGAGGGCTGACTGTAGTCCTTTCTGGAGACCTCAGAGGATGAGTGATATCTGCCATGCTCCAGAGTGCCAGTGTCTCCTGCGGGGAGCCTTCCATACATCTGGTGTTTGCTTCTTGCTGCTGATACCTAGGGAATGCTTCTTGATCACCTGGCTCTGGTGGCCAGAAGAGCTTGTGTTCCTGGGCCCCAAAAGACTGTGGCAAGACAGTTCTTGGCAGGCTACCACTTCCAGCGCACTTCACAGATAGCGGACTGAGGCACACCTTCCAGTCTTTCTGTGAAGGTGGTGACTTTGCTTGTCCTGGGGCTTTGGACTGAGGGGCAAGCTTCAGATTTGGCACACATTTAGTGGAGCTACTTTCAAGGAGTGTAGGCTATGGATGCCATCTTGGTACTCACCCTCTGCTTTGTTCTAACTCTTCAGAATCTTCCAGAAAGAAGCTTATACACCATCTGGAGCCCCAGTATTTGTGATTGTTACCCAGGGAGCACCTCAAGATTGCCTGTCTCTGGTGGCCAGCAGGGCTTATGCTGTGGCCTCTCAGGACATATATATTTGCATACTTTAAAGCTGCTCCCTGTAAGTCTGGCTTCCAGTCAGCCTTAACCTAGGTGCTAAGACCCTCTCCTCTGGGATGCTGACAGGTCTTGGCACATTCTCAACTACTAGGAACTATTAAAAATGTATTAGGCCACTTAAATAAGCACAAAGGTTTAAGATATGATGAAGAGCTGGGGTAGGGCTGAACAAAAGGTTCTCCTATGTGAGGTCACTCCTTCAAGACTGGGAGAGGTGGTTGTTTCATCTTCTGTGTTAAAACTACAACAGAGTATTAAGCACAATGAAGAAATGAGGAATATGTTCCAAATGAAATAACAAGATAAAACTTCAGAAAAAAAACTTAATGAAATAGAGATAAGTAATTTATCTGATAAAGAGTTTAAACTATGGTCACAAAGATGATCACATAATTAGGGAGGAGAATGGATGAATATGGTGAGAACTTCAACAAAGAGTTGGAAGACACAAGAAGTTACCAAACGGAAATCATGGAGCAGAAGAGCACAATAACTGAACTGAAAAAATACACTACAGGGGTTCAACAACAGCCTCGATGAAGAAAAAGAAAGAATTAGTAAATTTAAAGACAGGGCAGTGGAACTTATCAGAGCAGCAAAAAGAAAAAAGAAAAAAGAAAAGAAAAATGAAGATAGATTAAGGGAGTTATGTGACAACATCAAACAGACTAACATTTGCATTATAGGACTCCCAGAAAAGGGAAAGAGGGACAGAAATCTTATTTGAAAAAAGAAAATAGTTGAAACTGTCTAACTTGGTGAAGGAAACAGACGTCCAGATTCAGGAATCCCATAGAGTTCCAACCAAATAAGATGAATCTAAAGAGACCAACACCAAGACACATTATAATCCAAATGTCAAAAGTTAAAGACAAGGAGAGAAACTTAAAAGCAGCAACAGGAAAACAACTTGTTACATACCAGTGAACTCCCATAAGATGATCAGCATTTTTTTTTTTTTTTTTTTTTTTTTTTTTTAGCAAAAACTTTGCGGGCCAGAAGGGAGTGGTACAATATAGTCTAAGCACTGAAAGACAAAATTTCCAACCGACAATATTCTACCTGGCAAAGTTAACATTCAGAATTGCAGGAGAGAGAGTTTTCCAGACAAACAAAAACTATCACCACTAAACTAGCCTTATGAGAAATAATCTGATGGGAAAGAGTACTAATTAGTAGCAAGAACACATATGAAAGAGTAAATCTCACTGGAAAAATAAAAAATATAGTAAAGATGGTGAATCAATTACTTCTGAAGCTAGCATGAAAGTTAACAGACAAAAATAGTAAAAATAATATGACTACAATAGTTAGTTAAGGAATGCACAAGACAAAAAGATGTAAATATAACAACATAAACATAAAAAATAAGGTGGGGAGAGTGAAAATGTTAAGCCATAGAGTGGGATCGAACTTAAGTTGTTATCAACTTAAAATAGATTATTATAAATATAAGTTGTTATATATAAGTCTCATGGTAATCACAAAGTGAAAACCTGTAGGAAATACACAAAAGAGAAAGAGAAAAGAATACAAATTATTAAACCACAAAGGAAGAGAGGAAAAGAAGAAGAAAGGAACAGAGGAACTACAAAAACAGCCAGAAAACAATGAACAAAATGGCAGTAAGCACATACCTATCAATAACCACTTTAAATGTAAATGGGCTAAAAAACAAGACCCATCTATATGCTGCCTAGAAGAAACACACTTTAGGTGTAAGGACATGCACAGACTGAAAGTGAAGGGGTGTAAAAAGATATTCCATGCAAATGAAACCAAATATATTTATGTCAGACAAAATAGACTTTAAAACAAAGACTATGTAATAGACAAAGAAGGATTTACATAACAATAAAGGGGTCAATCCAACAAGAGGATATAACATTTGTAAATATTTATGCACCTAATGTAGGACCACCTAAATATATAAAAAATATATTAACAGACCTGAAAGGGAGAAATGCCCAGCAATACAATATTAATAGGGGACTTCAGTATTCCACTACCAATGGATAGATCATCCAAACAGAAAATTGATAAGGAAATATCAGCCTTAAATGACATGTTAGACGAGATGGACTTAACATATATTTACAGAACATTCCATCCCAAAGCAACAGAATACATATGTTCTCAAATGTACATGGAACATTTTCCAAGATAGATCATATGTTAGCCACAAAACAGGTCTTAATAAATTTAAGAGGACTGGAATCATACTAAGCATCTTTTCCAACCACAATGGTATGAAACTAGAAATTAATTACATGAAGAAAACTATAGAGAGTTCACAAATATGTGGATATTAAACAACATCCTAAGAACAACCAGTGGGTCAAAGAAGAAATCAAAAGCAAAATCGGAAAATACCTTGAAACAAACGAAAATGGAAATGTAACATACCAAAATTTATGTGATGTAACTAAAGTAGTTTTAAGAGGGAAGTTCATAATGCTAAATGCCTACCTAAAGAAATAAGAAAAGTCTCAAATAAACCACCAAACTTTACACCTCTTGGAACTAAAAAAAGAACAAAGCCCAAAATTGAAAGGAAGGAAAGAAAGATGAGAGTAGAAATAAATGAAATAAATTCTAAAAAGACAATAGAAAATATCAGTAAAACTAAGAGCTGTTTCTTCAAAAGGATAAACAAAATTGACAAACCTTTAGCTAGCCTCACCAAGAAAAATAGAGCACTTAAGTAAAATCAGAAATAAGAGGGGAGATGTTACAACTGATATCACAAAAGTACAAAGGATCATGAGACTACTATAAACATTTATATGCCAATGAATTGGACGACCTAGAAAAAATGGATAAATTTCTATAAACATACAACCTACCAAGACTAAATCATGATGAAATAGAAAATCTGAACAGATCAATTATTAGCAGGGAGATTGAATCAGTAATCAAAAACCTCCCAATTAACAAAACTCCAGGACCAGACAACTTCAAAAGTGAGTTCTACCAAATATTCAAAGAATTAATACCAATCCTTTTCAACGTCTTCCAAAAAATAGAACAGGGCAGAGGGGTGGGTGGGTGGCGAGTCTTCCAAACACATTTTATGAAGCTAGCAATTTCCTGTTACCAAAATCAGATATAGACACCCCCCCCAACACACACACAGAAATTACAGGCCAATATCTCTGATGAATGTCACAAATTCCTCAGCAAAATATTAGCAACTCAAATTCACCAATACATTAAAAGGATTATATACCATGGTCAATGTGTTATACCATAGTAACAAAATGAAGGATAAAAATCATGTGATTATCTCAATAGATGCAGAAAAACTTTTAACAATATTCCATTTTCATTTATGATAAAAACTCTCAACAAAGAGGGTATAGAGGGAATGTGCCTCAACAGAATAAAGGTCATATATGACAAGCCTAGAGGTAACATAATATTCAGTGGTAAAAAGCTGAAAGCTTTTCCTCTAAAATTAGGAACAAGACAAGGATGTCCACTCTCATCACTTTTATTCAACACAGCCTGAGTAAATAAGCAAGAAAAAGAAATAAAAGGCATCTAAATTGGAAAGGAAGATGTAAAACTGTCACTATTTACAGATAACATGATATTTTTATATAGAAAACCCTAAAGACTCCATTAAAAAACTGCTAAAACTAATAAATGAATTTGGTGGGGTGCCTGGGTGGCTCAGTCAGTTAAGTGTCTGCCTTTGGCTTAGGTAGTGATCCTAGGGTCCTGGGATTGAGTCCTGCATTGGGTTCCCTGCTCCACGGGGAGTCTGCTTCTCCCTCCTCCTCTGCCTGCCTCTCCCCCTGCTTGTACTCTGTCTCTCTGTCAAATAAATAAATAAAATCTTTGAAAAATAAATAAATGCATTTGGTAAGTTGCAAAATACAAGGTCAATACACAAAAATTTGTCGTGTTTTTTTACATTAATAACAAACTATCAGAAAAAGAAATCGAGAAAGCCATTCCATTTACAACTGCATCAAAAAGAATAAAAGACCTAGGAATAAATTTGGCCAAGAATGTGAATGAAAGATCTATATATTGAAAACTACTTGATGTTAATGAAAGAAATTGAAGAAGATAATAATAAATAAGAAGATATTCTGTGCTCATGGATTGGAAGAATTAACACTGTCAAAATGTCCATACTACCAAAGCAATCTACAGATTCAATGCAATGCCTATCAAAATTCCAATGGTATTTTTCATAGAAATAAAACAAACAACCCTAAAATTTGTGTGGAAAGACATTGCACAGCAAAGGCAAACATGAGAGAGAAAAACAAAGCTAGACGCATCCCACTCTGATTTCAAACTATATTACAAAGCTAGTAATTAAAACAGTATGGTGTTGGTATAAAAATAGACATATAGATCAAAGTAACAGAATGGAGAAACCCAGAAATGAACCCACATGTATGTGGTCAATTAGTTTATGACAAAAGAGCCAAGAATATACAATGAGGAAAGGACAGTCTCTTCAATAAGTGGTGTTGGGAAAATTGGACAACTACCTTACCCCATACACAAAAATTAACTCAAAATGGATTAAAGACTTGAACACAAGACTTGAAACCATAAAACTTTTAGAAGAAAGCATAGGCAGTAAGTTCTTTAACATAGATTATGGTGATGATTTTTTGAATCTGACACAAAAAGCAAAAGGAACAAAGGCAAAAACTAACACTAAAAAGCTTCTGCACAGCAAAGGAAACCATCAACAAAATGAAAGGCAACCTACTGAATCAGAGAAAATATTTGCAAATCATATATCTGATAAGGGACTAATATCCAAAATATAAAAAAACTCATACAACTCAATAGCCAAGAAACAATCAATCTGATTAAAAAATGGGCAGAAGATCTGAATAAACATTTTTCCAAGGAGACATACAACTGGCCAACAGGTACAAGAAAAGATGCTAAACATCATTAATCATCAGAGAAAAGCAAATCAAAACCACAATAAGCCATCACCTCACACCTGTTAGAATGGCTATAATTAGAAATACAATAAATAACAAGTGTTGGTGATGATGTGGAGAAAAGGGAATTGTTGCATTTTTGGTGGGAATATAAATCGGTGCAACCACTGTGGAAAACAGTATGGAGTTTCTCCAAAAAGTTTAAAATAGAACTACCATGTGATTTAGCAATTCCACTTTTGGGTATTTATTTGAAGAAAATGAAAACATTAAATCAAAAAGATAAATGCATTCCTATGTTCATTGCAGCATTATTTACAATAGCCAAGATATGGAACAAGTGTAAGTGTTCATCAATGAATGAATGGATAAAGAAATTGTGTGTGTGTGTGTGTGTGTGTGTGTATATGTCATATATATCTGTATATATGTACATACCTTTATGTATGTACACATATAAATATATATGTATGTGTGTATGTGTGTGTGTGTATATATATATATATATATATATACACATATATATTTCAGTCATAAAAAAGAATGAAATCTTGCCATTTGCAACAACACAATTGGACCTTGAGGGCATTATAGTAAGTGAAATAAATCAGAGAAAGACAAATACCATATGATCTCTCTTACATGTAGAATCCAAAAACCAAGCTCAAATATACAGAGAACAGATTGTGGTTTGTAAGAGATGGGGGTGGGAGAAGTGGGTGATTTTTTTTTTTAGTTTAAACAAATGGATTTTCCACATCAAGTATCATGTCACCTGCGAAGAGAGAGAGTTTGACTTCTTTGCCAGTTTGAATACATTTTATTTCTGTTTTCCGATTGCTGTTGCTAGGACTTCTAGTACTATGTTGAACAATAGTGGCGAGAGTGGGCATCCTTGTCGTGTTCCTGATCTTAAGAGAAATGCTCTCAGCTTTTCCCCATTGAGGATGATATTTGCTGTGGGTTTTTCATAGATGGATTTTATAAACTTGAGGAATGTTCCCTCTATCCCTATACTGTGAAGAGTTTTAATCAGAAAAGGATGCTGTATTTTGTCAACTGCTTTTTCTGCATCAATTGAGAGGACCATATGGTTCTTCTCTCTCCTCTTATTGATGTGTCCTATCACATTGATTGATTTGCAAATGTTGAACCACGCTTGCATCCCGGGGATAAATCTCCCTTGGTCATGGTGGATGATCCTTTTAATGTATTGTTGGATCCTATTAGCTAGGATTTTGTTGAGGATTTTGGAATCTATATCCATCAGGGATATCGGTCTGAAATTCTCCTTTTTGATGGGATCTTTGCTGGTTTGGGGATTAAGGTAATGCTGGCCTCACAGAATGAGTCTGAAAGCTTTCCTTCTGTTTCTATTTTTGAAACAGCTTCAGGAGAATAGGTATTATTTCTCTGAATGTTGGTAGAATTCCCCAGGGAATCCATCAGGCCCTGGACTCCTGTTTTTTGGGAGGTTTTTGATCACTGCTTCAATTTTGTTACTGGTCATTGGCCTATTCAGGTTATCAATTTCTTCCTGTTTCAGTCTTGGGAGTTTATAGGTTTCCAGGAAAGCCTCCATTTCATCCAGGTTGCTCAATTTATTGGCATATAGTTGTTGATAATAATTTCTAATAATTGTTTCTATTTCCTTGGTGTTAGTCATGATCTCTCCCCTTTCAGTCATAATTTTATTAATTTGGGTCCTTTTTCTTTTCTTTTGGATAAGTCTGGCCAGTGGTTTATTGATCTTATTAATTCTTTCAAAGAACCAGCTTCTAGTTTCGTTGATCTGATCTACTGTGTTTCTGGTTTCTAATTCATTGGTCTCTGCTCTAATCTTAATTATTTCTTTTCTAATGCATAGCTTAGGCATTGTGTGTTGCTTTTTCTCTGGTTCTTTAAGGTGTAAAGTTAGTTGCTGAATTTGGGATTTTTCTATTTTTTTGATTGAGGCTTGGATGGCTATGTATTTCCCCCTTAGGACGGCCTTTGCAGTATCCCATCCAAAAGACTCCACCCCCAAATTACTAGAACTCATACAGTAATTCAGTAATGTGGCAGGATACAAATCAATGCACAGAAAGGAGCTGCTTTCTTATACACTAACAATGCAACTGTAGAAAGAGAAATTAGGGAAACAATTCCATTTACAATAGCACCAAAAACCATAAGCTACCTTGGAATAAACCTAACCAAAGAGGTAAAGGATCTATACTCTAGGAACTACGAAACACTCATGAAAGAAATTGAAGAAGACACAAAAAGATGGAAAAACAGTCCATGCTCATGGATTGGAAGAATAAACATTGTTAAAATGTCTATATTACCCAGAGGAATCTATACCTTCAATGCAATCCCGATCAAAATTCCAATGACATTTTTCAAAGTGCTGGAACAAACATTCCAAAAATTTGTATGGAATCAGAAAAGACCCTGAATCACCAAGGAAATGTTGAAAAAGAAAAACAAAGCTGGGGGCATCACGTTGTCCGATTTCAAGCTATATTACAAAGCAGTGATCACCAAGACAGCATGGTACTGGCACAAAAACAGACATACAGACCAATGGAACAGAATAAAGAGCCCAGATATGGACCCTCAACTCTATGGTCAAATAATCTTCGACAAAGCAGGAAAAAACATGCAATGGAAAAAAGACAGTCTCTTCAATAAATGGTGCTGGGAAAATTGGACAGCTATATACAGAAGAATGAAACTCAACCATTCTCTAACACCATACACAAAGATAAACTTAAAATGGATGAAAGACCTCAATGTAAGACAGGAATCCATCAAAATCCTAGAGGAGAACATAGGCAGTAACCTCTTTGACATAGGCAACTTCTTTCAAGATTCATCTCCAAAGGCTAATGAAACAGAAGCAAAAATGAACTTTGGCGACTTCATCAAGATAAAAAGCTTCTGCACAGCAAAGGAAACAGTCAACAAAACAAAGAGGCAACCCACAGAATAGGAGAAGATATTTGCAAATGACACTACAGATAGGGCTGGTATCCAAGATCTATAAAGAACTTCTCAAACTCAACACCCAAAAAACAAATAATCAAGTCAAAAAATGGGCAGAAAACATGAACAGACACTTCTCCAAAGAAGACATACAAATGGCTAACAGACACATGAAAAAGTGTTCATCATCATTAGCCATCAGGGAAATTCAAATCAAAACCCTACTGAGATGCCACCTTACACCAGTTAGAATGCCAAAAATTGACAGGGCAAGAAACAACAAAAGTTAGAGAAGTTGTAGAGAAAGGGGAACCCTCTTACACTGTTGGTGGGAATGCAAGTTGGTACAGCCACTTTGGAAAACAGTGTGGAGGTGCCTCAAATAATTAAAAATAGAGCTACCCTATGACCCAGGAATTTTATTCCTGGATATTTACCCCAAGGACACAGATGTAGTGAAAAGAAGGGCATATGCACCCCAACGTTCATAGCAGCAATGTCCACAATAGTCAAACTGTGGGAAGAGCCGAGATGCTCTTCAACAGATGAATGGATAAAGAAGATGTGGTCCCTATATACAATGGAATATAACTCGGCCATCAGAAAGGATGAATACCCAACTTTTACATCAACATGGATGGGACTGGAGGAGATTATGCTAAGTGAAATAAGTCAAGCAGAGAAAGTCAATTATCATATGGTTTCACTTATTTGTGGAACATAAGGAATAGCATGGAGGACATTAGGAGAAGGAAGGGAAAAATGAAGGGGTGGGAGATCAGAGGGAGAGATGAACCATGAGAGACTATGGACTCTGAGAAACAAACTGAGGGTGTTAGAGGGGAGGGGGGTGGGGGGATGGGTTAGCCTGGTGATGGGTATTAAGGAGGGCACGTACTGCATGGAGCACTGGGTGTTATATGAAAACAATGAAGCGTGGATCACTACATAAAAAACTAATGATGTATTGTATGGTGATTAACATAATAAAATAAAATTAAAACAAAACAAAGCAAACAATAAATAAATGGAATAAATTTTTTTTAAATAATAAAAAAAGCCAAAAAAAAGCACCTAACCAAATTTAGGAATCTTGGGATACTTTCCCATTGTTTGTTCCTTTCCCATAGCTATCCAACAAATCAATTAATTAAAAAAAAAAAGATAAAGCAATTCCACCTGACACCACTTGTATCCTTTCCTTTCTCCATAGCACTTTATACCATCTGACATGTTATGCATCTACTTGTTTGCTTATTATCTGCTTGCCCATTAGAATGCAAGCTTCATCAAGGGGAGAGCTTTCTTTTTCTTTTGCCACGGAATCCCCAGCCTCCATAACAATGCCTTACACATAGAAAGTAGTACTGAATGAGAATTTGATGAATGAATGAATGAATACACTCAAGATAGTACCTGCCATACCTGATGGTGTCTGTTGTCTTCATTGTCATCATCATCTTTATTATTATCTCACATGAATTGCAATCTCCCCTGGATTTTCTCTGGAATGTTAGTTGCCAAAAAAATTCTTGATTATTTGGAAATGACTACTGATCTTTACATTCTCTTTGGGCACTAGTCAGTCCTTAGCTACAGTTACTAGAGGCAACTAGAATCTATGTGGATTTTGTGCCTTGTATATTATGACATGTCAACAATGTTCTTTTTTATATATGTGTATTTTTTATTATGTTCAGTTAGCCGCTGTATGGTAGTACATCATTAGTTTTTGATGCAGCGTTCAATGGTTCATTAGTTACGTATAACACCCACTGCTCATCACAACATGTGCCCTCCTTAATAATGTTTAATATGATCAAAGCCTGGCTTATGCAAGTGTGAAGCAGATTAAATTTGGCACACTTCATCTCTCCTTTCTGAACTTTTCTTTCTTTTCTGAGCTTTCTGTCACTTAGATCAAAGCTTAGTTCTCCCATCCTGGAGAAAAGTTGCCTTATAAACAAATTCAAAGTTAGCTATTAGTGATTTAAAATATCATCTCTTTCAGAATGTTTGTATTTTAATATAGGACAGTAGGGACAGAGTGATATGTATCCTGATGCTGAGAATCCCTAATGGTGGAAGATGTTGGAGTGTGGTAGAATTGGGGAGGCAGAGAGGGAAATATTCCCACTGTACTTTAAGTGACATTATTGGGGAGACTTCTTGGCCCATGCATAGTTAGTGGTCTTGATCACCTCATTCTTCACTTACAAGCTTACCCCTTCTAAATAACAAGTATGAGAGGGCAGAGGACGATAATGGACTCCAATAACACCAAAATGCTCTCCAATTAACACTATCATTCTTTCATGTAAACTTGATATAGGGAAAACAGCATGGGATTCTGAGTTAGAAGTTCTGGCCCTGCCTCTAATTAAGAAATATTACTTTTTCACTGCTAAGGGCCTCAGTCACACATGTATGGGATATGATGGCTAATGATCTTCCAGAACTAAAATTAATGATTTTTATAGTTCCATAATTAAGTACAAGTTGATAGCTGAGCTTTTTTTTTTTTTTTTAAGATTTATGTATTTGAGAGAGAGAGAGAGCACATGAGTGGAGGGTAGGGGCAGAGGGAGAGGGAGAGAGAAACTCAAGCAGACTCTAGGCTGAGCGCAGAGGCTGAAGCAGGGTTCCATCTTACCACCCCAAGATCAGACCTGAGCTGAAACCAAGAGTCGAACACCTTAACTGACTGAACTCCCCAGGTGCCCCCCTGGGAAGCTCTTTTCCCCCAGGGAAAAGAGAGTGGTCATAAGTTTTCATAAATGCCATAGGTTACAGTGCCATGGGATTCAGAAGCAGTCTGAGAAGGAATCTGATAATTCAAGAATAATCATTAAACTTCTACTTTCAAGAGGACAAAATTAGGAGGATGATATGTCTCACTTAGTGAAACTGCTTCCTTAGTGTGTCTAATTTTCTTTTCTGTACTACCCAGGGTGGGGTTCCCAAAAGTTAAGGAGAATAAAGATCCTCTCAGGTATATGTTGTATCCTACAGACACTGAATCACTACTGCTAGAGGACATGCTTCTCTTTCCCCATTAGGGAAAATCTTATACATGAAGTCTAGGGGGAAAGATTTCTAAGGGAGAGTTTGTACTGTGTTCACCCATATCATGTATGTTTGCCTTTGGTCAGCACCCTATTTTTCTCATGTTTTAAATGGAGTGAACTTTGCAAGCAGAAAGGAAAACAGAAGCACAAGATCTTTCACTATATATGTGTTTTGTGAAAAATAAATTGAAACCAAACGAATTCAAGGCTGATATTTTGCTTACTAGACTAGAAAATGAGTGCTCTGTTTCCCAGATCCTTTGCTATGGTTTTCGATGCTCTCCAGTGAGCGCATCCCCTGGTCCAGAGGAAAAGAAACTTATACTATCGTCTGAATATTCCCCTTATTTTACCTTTCTTTGTATAATAAAGTTCTTTTTTGAACTTAGGAACCTGATGCAAAATCATGAATCTAGGGCGAGAAGGGTGGGATGGGAAACTACTAGAACTTTCTAAGCGTAAGTCAGCCAACCTGCATGTCTGCAAACATGGAGCCTCCACCAAGTACACAAAATGTGGTCCAGCACACACACTGCCAGGGGTAGGGGTGTGTGTGTGTGTGTGTGTGTGTGTGTGTGTGTGTGTGTATTCAGGCACATGTACATACAAACAACTCAAGGGATGCCTCAGCAGTGTGGCTCGGTAGTGACAGTGTGTCTAAGTCTGGGTCTCTCAGATTTCACAATCAGCTGATTTAATAAAATTTAAAAAGTCATATTTTCTCTCAAGGTTTTGATAAAAATAGGGAAAAGGCAGCCCAGCTGATCTGGCAGAATTAAGAATACTCCTCCTGATTCTGTCTTTGGTGGCTTGGAGGTGGGTTAGTAAGTGAAGAAGATGAGATCTGAGTGCTTATCTCCTCTCACCATCGAAGGTGATACGAAACATGCCACCCTTGCAAGAGTGTGACCTCTCACACCATGTGGGTCAGCTTGGAGAAGGGTGCATGGCTGCGTTCTGCCCCCGCAGCATGGCGGGAGGTCTGGGCCTCTGTGTGTCTATGCTCAGTTCACTGCTGCCAGCCCTAGCTGTAGGGAGTGGGGCACACTCTTTCACCAATCTAGGCCTCAACTTGCCTGTGGAAATGAGGAAGTGTAATATGATAACCTCTAAGGTTCCTCGTGTTCTCACACCTTGTTGCTAGCACCTTGGTTCTTGGAGCAGCAGCATTGACACCACTTGGGAGCTCATTAGAAATGACATCTGCGGCCTCAGCCCAGACTAAATGCATGAGAATCTGTCTTTTCGTGACACCCCAAGATGGTTCATGTGCACATTAATATTTAAAAGGCATTGCTCTGATGTTCTTTTTTATTCATCTGATTATTTAATCAACAATCATTAATGTCAGCACATTATAAGCATGACTCTATATTGATCATGACTAGATTGTTTCATCTACACTTGAAATGAGTAAGAATGTATGACTCTATGTGTGTGTATGTGTGTGTAACAGAGAATGAGGGAGAGATTTTTGTGTAAAATGGAGAAATAACCAGGTTTTTAAAAATTAGATTTTTATAGTTTGACTATTGTAGACATTGCTGCAATAAACATTGGAAAGAGCCCAGATGTCCATCAACACACGAAGAGATAAAGAAGATGTGGTATAATATATAATACATGTATATATAATACAACAGAATATTATGCAGCCATCAAAAAAAAAAATGAAATCTTGCCATTAGCAACGATGTGGATAGAACTAGAGGGTATTATGCTAAATGAAATAAGTCAATCAGAGAAAGACAATTATCATATGATCTCACTGATATGAGGAATTTGAGAAACAAGACAGAGGATCATAGGGGAAGCGAGGGAAAAATGAAACAAGATGAAACCAGAGAGGGAGACAAACAATGAAAGACTCTAAATCTCAGGAAACAAACTGAGGGGGGTGGGAGGGAGGGGGTGGCTGGGTGATGGACACTGGGGAGAGTCTGTACTATGGTGAGTGCTGTGAACTGTGTAAGACTGATGAATCACAGACCTGTACCCCTGAAACAAATACATTATATGTTAATTAAAAAATTAGATTTTTAAACTTTTTAAACTTTACTTAGAATGAAAAATTAACTATGTTTTTCTTATAGTGGAGACAGCCCTGTGCTTAGAGTGAAAATGTATTTGAGAAAGTAAAATAAAGCCTAGGAAAGAAATGTTTAAAGGGTCTTTGATTTGAAATTCTAAAATAATTTTTCAGCAGTATCTGAAAAATACTACTCAGTTATGTTAAATTAAATAAGCTTTGTGCATTCCTTCTGTCCAAAGCACAGTGCTAGGTCTGCAAAGGACAGATATCCAAGGATTCTAAGATTCTAAGGTGTGAGAATAGGAAGGGACCATGGAGATGGTTTCGTCCATCCCAGGTCCTCTCTGTACAGATGAAACGACTAAGGCTTAGATAGATTGGTGATCTCTATCCAGTGTCACACAGGTAGAGACAGAGCTGGGACAAATAATCAGGTCTTAGAAAGTAAGGTTGGGGGTTTTGAAGACCAGTTCAGATAAAATGCTAATGAGGGCTTGGTCGGAATGTTGGCAGTGTGAGTGGAGGAGAAGGTAAGAGAAGAATAGAAGAGATGAATGAAAAATAGCTGGAGTAGTCTCTTCAGAACTTGGGCACTCCTTGCCTGTAGGGCAGTAATGAAGGGTGGACAGGAGTCACAGGTGGCCACAGAGTTGTGAGCATATGTGATGTAAAGAATGGCATTTTTAAAGAGCAGAGGGATGCAGCAAGGGGAGGTTTTAACACTGAACATTTATCACATGGAGAAATTCAGGAGCTTACCTATAACTCTCCTACCAGTAGTACTTGTTTCTGTTTTTAACTTCCAACCTCACTTTGGCAATGGTCCTTCTCCACTTCTTCAAATCAGATTCTTCAAAGGCTTTCCCCTCTTCTATGGAGCCTTCCTTGACAATAAAATCTCATTCTACTCTCATGCCAAATGCTTGGAGCTCTTACTGTTCTTATCACTCATCAAGTACTTAATAATATACAGCAGCAGGTGATCTGTTTTATTCATTACTGATACACTCATTCAAATAATGTTCTGTCTCCAGGCCCTGTGAGCACAGACTGTGTCCTTCTCCACATGAAGCTTACATTATGATGGGAGAGACACCTCATAAACAACAAATAAAGATACAATAAATATACAAAGCAATTTCACATAGCGACAATAAAGCAGAGTGATGTGATAGAGACTGGGGACTACTATTGAATTTTTTTTAATGGAGTGTTTTAGCTTGTAGCTGTTTTCTCTCTCCCAACTAGACTATAAGTCCCTCAAGGGTAGGCCAGTTTCTTTTTTTTTTAAAGATTTATTTATTTATCTGAGAGAGCGAGCGAGCAGTGGGGAGGGCAGAGGGAGAGGGAGGGAGAGAGAGAATCTTAAGCAGACTCTCCACTGAGTGCAGAGCCTGACAGGGCTTGATCTCATGACCTTGAGATCATGACCCTGAGATCATGACCCGAGCAGAAACCAACAGTCAGACACCCAGCCGTCTGAGCCACCCAGTCGCCCCCAGGGGTAGGCCAGGTCTATGTTACTTTGGCATCCTTCATAACAGTGCAGCCTACTGATGACAGAGTAAGATCTTATCAGATTTGTTTTTGGAATAAATGACTGTTGAATGTTTTACTCTAGATCCTTTTCTATGATCAACTCTGGTTGATACTAATATTTGCATTTTTTGCTGGCCAGGTAGCAGTGGTGCTGTCGGTATGGAGGAAAATACTGTTTGGTATGAAGTGGGTTGTATGTTGGGAAGTGCAGAAGAAACGAACAGATGTGTATTCACAAATCTTCCCAAAGAAATTGGCCTTTCAGATGTAAGCAGTGTATGACTCTTGAGTATCTCAAGGCTCCTTTGTCTGTTGGCAGTGAGAATTTATAACCCTCATTGTTAGAATTGTGTATTTTTCAAGCTAGAGTCACTTCTAGGTGCTGAAAGATTCTCAAACCACCTCATTTGTGCCAAAGTATTTCCAGTTAACTCCCTAAAACATGCTTTTATCTCAGCTTCCCTGATCTTTTTAGGTAATGCCAGCATTTTAAACATTTGTTGTTTTCCTTTTAACTTTCTAATATGACTAATTTAATTCTGAGTCATAAACCTATGAAGTTTATTAACAGATCTAATCATCCCAAAAGTTTGTTTAGAGCAGCTACTCCTTTAATTTCTCATGGAGTTGACAGGAAATATTTCCAACTTCAAATAGGCCTGCAGATTTTTGTGTGTGATTTCACATTTTTGTATATTTCAGGTGGGGATTATAACAAACTGACTAAATTACTACATAGGAAATTTCTTAAATGAAAAAAAAAACTCAAGAAAAAAAGCGGGTTAGAGAGGAATGTGATGAAAGTATGACAAAATAGATCTGAACCAGTTATGCCGAAATTTGGCACATGAATTCCAAAGTAAATACCCCTGTTTCTACCTTGGTTACCACCTTAAGGTCTGGAAGTCATAATCTGGTCTGAGTATGACTGGTGTTCGTTTCTGGTATGATGGTGCTGTAACCCTGTCACCCTGGGGCCTGAGGAGAGACTTCTGGGTGTCTGTGCAGAGGGCCCTGGCAGGTCTAGTCTCTGGTGAGCTGCTGGCCACATGCAAACAGGCCCCCAACTCTTCCAGACACTGTGCCCTTTGCCTGTCTTCTCAGATGGGTATTCAGATATTCACTCAGCCTTGCTTTGGTTCCCCCTTTGACCTTGTTTCAGGGTTTCTCCCTGACTGAGCTGCCTTTGGCAGCTGGGTGAAAGTATCCCAACTCTCAGAACCTTACTCCTTGGTCCAGGCTTCTCACGTAGGTGTCCCTAGCAGATCCTTCCTAACCCTGGGGGTAGGACCCAGACAAGCTTTAAATCTTGTTAATTTTGACATTTGGAAGAAGTTATTTAAAAATATCCAGGAATGTGCTATAGAAGTTGAAAATTGTGATACATTGACTCTCTGCTTTTTTTCAATTCAGACATTAGGATAAGTAATATTTAGAATTCTAGGTGTGTTATTAATGGAAAAAGATCTTTGCCTTTATACCGACCTAGCTGATTCTCCTTAATTTGCTTTTTAAATTCTTTTAACAAATACTGAGTGCTTCTCATGTGTCAGGCAGGAGGGCAGGTACATGTGGTTCCTCCTCTAATGAAGCTGATATTCTACGGGACACACATGAAAAAGGAAACCAAAGAATAAATGAAATGATTAATAATGTGGTCTTGCTCTGATGGGAACAAATACAAGAATGAGTGGGTGGGGGAGGGAGGAAGAGAGAGAACATTCAACTGGTCTTACAATTGTCAATTATTTTTATTTTTAATTTTCTTTTAATGGAGAACTTGACCACTAACTGCAAATCTCACTCACAGAATAAGTAATTAGTGATGAGAAAAACCTTCAGTTTTCTTTTGAGACTTATTGATACAAAAAACAAAAACCAAACCCCAAACAAGGGGCCATTACAATTCAATTATCTTAGGGCTTATGCTGGTTTATTATTGAGATTGGTTTTTTTTTTTATGGCTTAAAAATCATTCATGCTTTTTCTCTAAATTATAACCATTTTCTCCCCCTAATCTTGTAAGATTAACATGCTATGTCAAGACTACCATGGCTAATGTGAAATACCTCATTAGTAATTTTTAATTCTGATTGCATGTTGAAGTGGTAATATCTTAGACATGTTGGGTTAAATAAAATATATTACCAAAACTAATTTTACCTGTTTCACTTTACTTTTTAAATGTGGCTATGAGAAAACTTTTAATTACATGTACGACTCTCATATTGTTATTGAGTTGACTGCTATAGAATCTTGTTATGAAAATTTGATTATTATTTGGATGGACTCCGGTTTAAGATGTACACCTTTAATAATTACTACTAAAAAAAGAGAAAAATATGTAAGTTGGTTGGAGAGGATGTTAATTATATCCCCTAACATCTTTTATAAAAATCCACTGCAGTTTTTACTTTTGCCAGTAGTCAAAAATTTCTTGAAAAGAGGGAGTTTGCACTTTGATATATTCTTTGCTTCTTAACCATATGCTAGATATTTGTATTATTTGGCTACACTTTGTTAGTGACCTAATCTTGTCACACTGGTCTATCAAAAACCTCACAATTTTGTATAAGAAAAAAAGATTAAGAAAAAGAATCCCCCACATTTACAAAGATTTATAGATAGTAAAGAATTGAAGAGTGAGAAAAGTAATTTAGATTTATCAAGCATGAAAGAAATACTGAAATTAACTTTTGGTTTGACACATTTGGTTTGACATTTCTCAGATGATATAATGGTAGGAAGGAGAAGGAAATGAAAAGATCATTTTCAAATGGTAAACATGGCACCATACAATTATTTTTCCCCTGTGTTTTTTTTTTTTAAGATTTTTATTTATTTATTTGAGAGAGAGAAAAAGAGAGGGAGAGGGAGAGAGAGCATGAGTAGGGGCGAGGGGCAGAGAGAGAAGGAGAAGCAGACTCCCCGCTGAGCAGGGAACCCGATGAGGAGCTCAATCCCAGGACTCCGGGATCATGACCTGAGCCAAAGGCAGCCGCTTAACCAACTGAGCCACCGAGGCGCCCCTCCCCTTTGTTTTATAAATATAGTTCCTGACACTTTTATTCCAGGCAAAACCCAGAATAGTCCGGAGGCAAATTAAAGAAAGTATCTGACAGTATTACTAAGGCCAAATACAGTATGCTCAATTGTTCATTCAAATGGTTTTGTTATTCTTCCTGGCTTTGGTTAGTACTAAGAGCCTTTGTTTCTAGGCCACCACTCAATGAGAACAGAGACGAGATGAGCGGGAACAAAACGGAAAAGAAAAGATCGCCCCAAGGTGAAAAGAGACATTTGTCTCTGGGGCACATACAAATGCCCGTTACAGAAGTCTGCCCTTCTCCAGTTTCTCTTCCCACACTTTTAGTTATCCACCATCCAGAAGCAGATGATCCTCCTTCTGACAGATTGTGAGAAGTCAACAGTAACCTAACACTACGTCACCATGCCAATGTCATTCATCTCTCTTGGTCTCATCACGTAGGCGTTTTATCATCTCATGTCCTCCCAAGAAGGGTGAGTATAGTACAATAAGATCTTTTGAGAGAGAGAGAGAGAGAGAGAGAGAGAGACCACATTCACATAACTTCTATTATAGCATATTATTATAATTGTTCTATTTTATTATTAGTTATTCTTGTTAATCTCTTACAATGCCTAATGTGTAAATTAAACTTTATTATACCTGTGTATGTCTAGGAAGAAGCAGAGTATATACATATGAAGTACTTGGTCCTATCTGTGGTTTCAGGCATCCTCTGGGGTTCTTAGGTAAGGAGGGGACTACTGTACACTCAGTGTTCAGTTAGTGAAATTTGTTTAAACACAACCATAAAGTTCTCTTAACCCAAATATCCATCCATTTTCTTGTGGTTATTTGAGATCCATTTGGTTTCTAAGCCACGTAAGGTTTCAGTTGTTTCAGACAAGGCTGCTGGTTGCTAAGAGGTTATTGACTAAAACTGGACTTGTGAGCATCCTGGATCCTGGACTCATGTGGTTTCTGCAGTTATTCATAATTGAATTATACATCATCATCGTGGGGTATGTGTGTGTGCGCGTGCGCAGGAGGGGTGAGTGGGTGTTGAGAGAGGGAGGAAAGGGAGAGTAAGTGTCTGGCCTGAGCAGAGAGGCCTTCCTACTGCCTGGAAGAGAACTGAGACGCCCTGTAACTTGATTCTTCTCTAAGTACCTCCAGGAATAACATAATTTCATTAAAAAGCCATCATTTTTAAACTTGAAAAAAGAAGTTTTTTTCCAAGAGAAGAAAAGCATTCCTGTTCATGTGTTGTAACATTAACACTTGGCAATTTAATCCCACCATTTGGGAACATTTTTGTGAAGCAATACAATCAGCTACACTGGAAAAGCTAATAATGAAATCTGCATTCTGCTACTAATTGGCTGTGTGGTTTCAGGAAATCTGCTTTACTTCTCTGGGCCTCAGTTTCCTTATCTGTCAAAGGAGAGGGTTTGGATTACAAGAGCTTTTTAAAAAAATTAATCCCTACGGCTAATTCTGCCCTTAGGTTCCCTGTCCATGAGGGTAGTTGGTGGCAGAGAGGGTTTGTAGAGGGGTGGTTTGAGGTGCTAGGAACAGAGTTAGAAAACCAGTGTATTAGTTCATCTGGGGATCTTGTTAATTGCAGATTCTGACTCAGTAGATCTGGGGTGAGGCCTGAGTTTTTACATTTCTAACAATATCCCAGGTGATGATGATGCCACTGGACCATGCACCACGCTTTGAGGAGCAAGGTGCTAGGCGATTTTTTTCCCCAGCCTTCTCATTCAACAGGTGAAAGCGGGTCCTACACAGGCAAAGTGATTTTCCCAAACTCACACAATAATTGAGTGGTGCACCTCGTACAAAAATTCCTGATATTATCACTAGCAGTTTGATGACAGTGTCACTTTCTACATCTCTGATAACCTTCCCCATGCTAACACTCTGAGTGATAGTATTTTATGGCTTCACATTTCTTAGGAGCCACTCTGGGCTCATTGTTTTGGCCACACCATCTCATTCACTTTCAGTTTCATGTCAAACCATATGTAGTGGTGGCTAGAAAAATTAAATTTGACAGATTAACTAATTTTCAATTCAAGGCCTTAATCTCCATTTAGAATGACCCTTGCATGTTTATGCATTGTGCATGGAGAGAAAGTAAGAGTCCGCTAAGGAAAATTGCCGATTCCATGAATTTGAACAGCTGTCCATTAATGCTCTTCAGGTGATATCAGCTTCAGCAAAGGTTTTTTTTTTAAGATTTATTTATTTATTTGAGAGAGAGAAAGAGAGACCACACGCGTGTGTGAGCTCACGAGTGGGAGGAGCAGAGGGAGAAGGAGAGAGAACCCCAAGCAGACTACACCCTGAGCGGGGAGCCTAGATTGGGGCCCTATCCCAGCACCCTCTGATCATGACCAGAGCCAAAACCAAGAGCTGGATGCACGACTGTGCCACCCAAGTCCAGCGAAGGTGTTTAGATGATCAGGGCCCATATTTTGTGAGCTTTATGTGTTAAGATAAAAAGAAGTTAATTACTTCTCAAAGCAAAGAAGTAGCCAGTGCAAACCATACTATAGCCAGTAAAAGAATTTCCATGTTGTCCTTTATTTTCATTTATCATTCATATCCAGTAAAGGTTTTTTGAGTCCTTGAGGGTGCAAGGCAGTGATTTGACAAAATCAATCCAGAAAAGACAGTCTGCACTTCTATGTACTTTAGAAAAATAAGATAGCATGCATTTTTATTTTTTTAATTTTTTAATTTATTTTTTAAAATTTTATTTTATTATGTTATGTTAGTCACCATACAGTACATCATTAGTTTTTGATGTAGTGTTCCATGATTCATTGTTTGCGTATAACACCCAGTGCTCCATTCAATACGTGCCCTCCTTAATACCCATCACCATGCTAACCCATCCTCCCACGCCCCTTCCCTCTAAAACCCTCAGTTTATTTCTCGGAGTCCATAGAATGCATTTTTAAATATCCATTACCCTAAAGTTTGTTCTTCGTCTCAGGCAAATAAAATTTTCTCTAATCTAGATAGATCAGCATTTCCCAAAATACATTCCTTAGAACACTAGCACCAAGAACTACTCTTAGGGAAAAAAAAAAGGATTTTGTCATTAAGCGAATTCAGGACTGTCTGTTTAATACACACTTAAGTTTCACAAAGCACATTAGAATATGAAAATTTCTGAGAAGTCTTACAATAAAAAAATTCTTTTCATTTTATTTAAAATAATTTCCCAAAATTATTTGACTGTAGATTTCCCCCAAACTTCCCCCTTATCTTTTCTTTTTTCATGCAATGTCTATTAAGATTTTGTAGAACTAATGTTCTATGGGATGCACTTCAGGAAAGACTGGTCTGGATTACTTTTCCCAATGTTTTAGTTTGCTTTTTCTGTGGTTATCTGGCTAATATCTTATATTAAAAAATCAGGACAAACTACTTGGTAATACTGTTTTTTAAGAGCATATATTTTAGCTATTACATATTTTAAAGAAAAATGAAAAGGAAAATTTTTAGGAAACAGAGTATAAATAGTAGCCTGAGCTTTTCTCTCTGGCTGTGAGAACTTGCATCATCTCTCTGTGAGCGGTTTGGTTTGTTGTACTTTGATGTTCCCTCACTGGTGAGGAACTTGAACAGATGGGAAAACATCTTAGAATTAGAAATGTCTGCTTTTGCTGAAGTTGGGCAATGCATTTTTTTAATTGAAGAATAACTGACATACAATATTGTATTAATTTTAGGTGTACAGCATAGTGATTTGACACTTACATATACATATTATGAAATGATCATCATAATAAGCCTAGTTACCATCCATCACCATACAAATTGTTACAGTATTATTGACTATATTCCCTATACTGTACATTATATCCCCATGTCTTATTTATTTTATCACTGGAAGATTATACCTCTTAATACCCTTCACTTACTGGATTGCCCATTAAGGCAATATGTCTTGAAGTATCAGTGAATTTCTTTTAAATGGCACATAGACAAACATGAAATATTTTATAGTTATATATTTAATTTAATGTATTTTAGAAAAATTATAATAGCATTCTGAAACATGATTTCATGTATACAATTGCTAAAGTAGTATTTATGTTTGAAAAACATATGTAGATTTGAAGACAGATGCCAAGTAAAGAATGGCAAAAAGAAATTGTGAAAGGGGTGTACAAATGGTTTAAGCTTGAGAACCAATACCTGGAGGATTAGCCAAGAAGCAAATTCTAGGGTCTGGCCTGTATCCTTCTAGAAAAACCAACACCACTGTGTTTGAGGAGAACCACAGTATAATGAAAAGGTTGCTGGATGTAGGTTGAGGAGATTATGGTCCATGGAAAGAAGCATAATAAGACATGGTTCCTGCCACTGAAGGGCTCACAGCCTTTGTAAGGCAGGGCATACTAAGACGCCACTCTCAGCCTGATAGCCAAAGAATTGAAAGCTTCATATATAACCCACCCTGGACATGTTACATAGATGGCTTAGGGCCAATAAGACTTAAACTGAGTTTTTTGTCTTTTGGACAAATAAAGTAAGTGGTAAATTTAGCCTACAATGCTGAGATAAATAACCCACATTTGCCCCCTTAAGATTAGCCATCAATTAACACCACCAGATCTTTTGGGGCGCCTGGGTGGTTCAGTCAGTTAAGCGTAGGACTCTTGGTTTTGGCTCAGGTCATGACCCTGAGATAAAGCCTGCATCAGGCTCTGTGCTCAGTGGGGAGTCTGCTGCTTTCCCTCTCCCTCTGCCCCCCTCCAACCCCTGCTCATGCTCTCTAAAATGAATAAATAAATCTAAACAAAAATGCCACCCATCTTTTGTGTTCTGTGAGTTCTGTGAGTCAAAGAGGCCATTACAATAACTTGGCTGCTTTCTGTTAGATGAATACTTCTCTACTGAGAATACTTTTCCACCCAGGGTACACTTGGTGATATAGGGACACATTTTTGGTTGTCCTAACTATGGGGGCAGTGCTATTGGCATCTAGGGGGTAGATACCATGGGTGTTTCTAAAATTCCCAGAATGTACAGGACAGCCACCCATGACAAAGAAATATCTAGCCCTAAATGTCAATAGCGGCAAGGGTGAGAAAACTTATGCTAGACTGACAAGGCAGGCAGAACTGGACGTGATGACTGCAGAGCTCAATCACAGGCTCATTGGACATATTTGACCAAAGTTTTAATGCTTCCAATGCACTATTTTCCTTCAGGGAAAAAGTAATAACACAATAAACTATTTGTGGTATGCTGGGTACTGGACCGTCAAAATGTCCACGACTTAATCCCTGGGGCCTGTGAATATGTTATTTCACATAGCAAAAAGGATTCTGCAGATGTGATTAAATTAAGGATCTTGAGATGGGAAGATTATCTTGGATTGTCTAGATGGGCCCAATCTAACCACAAGGGTCCTTAGAAAAGGGAAGCAGCGAGGTCAGATTTCAGATTTTTAGTGTATTAGAACATAAAATGCAGTTAAACCTACAGTTATTTGGAACGTTTTTTCTCCAAGGGTATGGGAGGCACTTTGGGGTTTTGCATAAGCATCGATGATCATACTGATGAAGATGTGCTGGTGGGTGTAACAGTTGGTTGCTAGACTCAGGCTAACTCAAGCAGTTTATGGGTGACAGAATTCATCAGGTGTGCTGGAAAATGCAGACCACAAGGAACGATTGTGGCAGTGGCTGTACGATTACTTGAGAAAATCTCCAAAATCGCAAACATTTTGTTCTGCTCTCACTTAAATGATTTCATTAATTTTTACAACCATATTGTTACTTGTTAAGATTATTATTATAAGTTTCTTACCGAAGCCTCCCTGCAGTGCTGCTTTTCAATTTGAATCCCGAATAAAGATGGTTTCGGGTTTTTTTCTGGTCCATTTCAAGTATGTTTGTAAGTAATTAGATGGCTTCCACAGTGCAGCCTCCTAGAGTCTTTTAAGTGTAACACACAGGGTCTGTATTCACTGGGGTCCCTGTGTGCACACCTGCAGCCTCCTGCCCAGGCACAGAGCCCCACACCCGACCTCAGCACATGGAGTGCAATTCCCTTATTTCCCCCCCTCCATTTGTGAAATCTGAAAGTTTTACAATCATCTAGTCCACAGAAATAGTACACACACACACACTCACACACACACACGAAAAGATAAGCATCACTAACATTTACATAGTGCCTAATAGCCCACCAAGTGCTTTTCACCGTCACTGTTTTATAATCCTTAGTACATCCATAGTATAATCCTTAGTTATTATCTGTATTTTACAGGTTAGGAAATGGGACTAAAAGAATCTCAGTGATGTGTCTCATGTCAGAAAGGCAGTAGAAGCAGGCGGGCCTTGAATTTTATTTCTCTGACTTGGCAGTCGCTGGTCTGCCTGAGGCTAGGTGACTCCATTGCATTTGGACTTTCAGAAAGGGACAGAGTGATAGAGCTTGGCCAAGGTCATCGTGGTGGTCACACTGAGCACTTATGGCAGGAGAGCCCCACTATGTGGCCCAGACAGCTGGCCTCTAACATTCTCCTGCTTTTAAGACTTTATTTCTCTGCCTCTGGACCTTGGGAGCTCTCATCTTGAACCTTCACTGTTCTTAGGCTAGCGGAAGAAAGTATTTCTCTGGCTTCTGGCTTTAGTATAGTTCTCTCCCCAGGCTCCTCTTGTTCTTACTTTATGGACCCTTTTATGGACTTACAACTCTGAAACCTATTAAATAAATCAACATGAAGTGAAATAAGTGATCAGCTACTTAATTGTTCTGTTTCTTCGTTTTCATATACTGTAAAATGGTTTAGACTAAATACTAAAGTGTATCACTAATATTATATGGTATTGCCATAATTCTATTAAAAGCCCATGCAGATCTTTGGTAAAAAATGTAATCATTCATTCCACTATTGCTTTACATGTTCTTTAAATTTATTTTGCCCTTTCTGGGAAATTGTAGGATCAATTTAGGGCTACAAGGTTAGTTCTAATGAAGTGAGGTTGTGAAATTTTTAAAAGTAGCTACCTTGGGGGATTTCTGCTCCAGCATTTGATGAAGAAGAAGGATATTAAGATGTTTATTAGAGGCAAAACTGTTTTATGCAATATTGAAAACAAAAAAGACAAAAACAAAAACACTGTATGATTGAAATTGTTGCCAAGGCCCCAGCTGAGTACCTCACATGGGTAAGGTAGCCTGACTCTTAGAGCTATATTTTTTTTAATCACAGAAAACTGCTCTGGTGGATGAATTAGCACTCTTACTAAGAGCCTGTTCAATTTATTACCATATTACAGACTTAAATAAGTAAAATCGACATGACTTGGCCATAGGCTTTTAGTAACCAGGGGTAAATTCTTCATGTTTGGATTGAAAGCAAAATCTTTTATTCTCGGTGGAAAGCCATCAGGAGAATTATAAATGGAAAACCAACACAGGAGAATTTTTAAGAAAACTCTAAAATTCTACAACATAGAGAAAAGGGGTGAAAAATGTATATTTGGCATAAGGTATGGCATAGACTCTGTAGGGAGGGTTAGTCTCATTTCTTCACATTGACACATTTTTATTTGGCAAATTTTTAAGTTCATTAGGAAACAGAGAAAGAAAGATGATTGAGGATGGAAATAATAACATATTAATTTTGTTATCCAATAGAATGTGATTAAATTAATATTATTTCATGGTTATGTATATAAAATAAAATCCAAAATAAAGGCTGAAATGTGTGGCAATTGGAAGATATTCATATTTTGGGCACACCAAAGGTATGCAAGTTCTTATTCTTTCTTCTCAGCACTTTTTTTTTAATTTTTAAATTATTTATTTATTTATTTGACAGAGAGAGACACAGCAAGAGAGGGAACACAAACAGGGGGAGTGGGAGAGGGAGAAGCAGGTTTCTCACGGAGCGGGGGGCTCGATCCCAGGACCCTGAGATCATGACCTGAGCCGAAGGCAGACGCTTAACGACTGAGCCACCCAGGTGGCCCTCTTCTCAGTACTTTTGATGATAGTAAGACAGTGTGAACAGTATCCCTGTCCATCAGCCTTGATGCCATACTTTGCATTATTCACATTTGTCTTCTTCCTGCCTGAGCTTTCACTATAGTTGATTGACATTTTTTCCTCAGAGTCTTTATTACATTAAGAATAAATTTATTTTTTCCTCAGAGTGAATCATTAAACGAGTACATTAACATTTTTTTTAGAAGATGGTAAAATTTGCAAATTACGCAGAAATATTCTCTTTATGGATAGCTTAATTCAGCTGGAGGTGTCACTGGAGAAAGTGGGGAGAAAAGTACTGCCTTTTCTTCTCCCCTTCCAGCTGTAGTTATACCAACAAATAGGATGACGATCCAGTCCAAAAATATTTCCATTTCTTTTAAGAGGGAGACCTTGAGGTCACTTGAATTCTTGTACTGTCTCCCCTTCCCAGAGCCTTTTAAAATTTTGGCAACTTTTTGCAATTAGGTAATGGAAGTACAATTCCCGTTCAGAAAATTATTCTACAAGGTGCCAAATTCAGACATTATAAAGCAAACACACAACTCTACCTTAAGAAATGATTCGATTGTAAAACAATACTGACAATTTGCAAGTAGCAGTGGGAAATGGGTTACTGAGGCTTGACAACTCTCCATTTCAGTAGGAAAAAGATGTACAACTGGTTTGAACCCAATGGCAAACTCTTATTAACAAATAGCAACTACTCATCAAATAAGGCTTTGTGTTTACTGGTCTTTCCTTTCACAGCATTTAGGCTCAAATGTTTGAAAAGAATCCAACAATCCGCCAACCCTCCTAATTTAGGAAGGGAAGCAGAGAGATTCATTGGATCTGAATCTTGACTCTAACTTGGTAGCTGGAGAGCATCGGGCAGTTTGTATAACCTCTCTGAAGCCCCATTTCTCCAGATAAAATGGGAATAATGACCCCTGCCTCCTAGGATGGTTTTTAGGGTTGTAGAGAGTATATGTAAAATGTCTAGCACAGTCCCAGGCACCCAGGAGGCGCTCGATACCCAGTGATTAAACTTGAGAAGAGAGTCCTTCTTTATTTTTTTTAACTTTAAAAAAAATTTTTTTATTATATTATGTTAATCACCATACATTACATCATTAGTTTTTGATGTAGTGTCCCATGATTCATTGTTTGAGTATAACAATACCCAGTGCTCCATTCAGTACGTGCCCTCTTTAATACCCATCACCAGGCTAACCCATCCCCCACCTCCCTCCCCTCTAGAACCCTCAGTTTGTTTCTCAGAGTCCATAGTCTCTCATGGTTCATCTCCCCCTCCAATTTCCCCCCACTTCATTTTTCCCTTCCTACTATCTTCTTTTTTTTTTTTTTTTTAACATATAATGTATTATTTGTTTCAGAGGTACAGGTCTGTGATTCAACAGTCTTACACACTGTATCATATGATCTCACTGATATGAGGAATTCTTAATCTCAGGAAACAAACTGAGGGTTGCTGGAGTGGTGGGAGTGGGAGGAATGGGGTGGGTGATAGACATCGGGGAGGGTATGTGCTATGGTGAGAGAGTCCTTCTTCTAAATTCTTACTCTAAGTGGGGTCCCTGTTGGTATGGCTGGCTTGCATCATCTGCTGCTGAACGGCCTGAGTGAATGCAGGGAGACTGGAGGATTTCAGATCTGATGTCACCAACGTGAGGTCCCAGGAGTCCAACCTGTTTGACTGTTCTGAAGAGTTTACTTCATCAGTTCACTTAAAAAAAAATAGCTTATTTCAGATCTTGGCTCCCAAACCTGGTTTCATGAAATGTTTGATTTTTCAGCCTGTTTTGATCTCCTACAGGCGAAGTCACAGCCTCTCCTTGCCCACATTCATAGCACTTTTGCTTGGCTGAGGGAATTCACTGATGTAAAAACAATCTTTGCAACGTGACAATATTGGGTTAAATATTTGGGTTCTTTCAATGTGAGCTTGTTTAAGGCCCAGTCTGAGTAACTGGAAAGAATCATTTGATTGGAAGGATTCCTGAGGGTTCATTTGGAATTACTGAGTCACTGAAGCTCAGGCTGGAAGAAATCATGTGGTCCTATCCACCTGTTTCCCGGCAGGACCACCCACTCCTTTCACAAACTAGAATTTATCTTGTCCCCCCAAACACTGCTGAGAAAGGAGTTCTGGAGGTTTCAAACACTCATGAAAGACACTTACATATTATGCTTAGTTACAGCTCTTTCTATATCAAAACAAAGCAAAAATTCTGAATGGTCTACTAGTCTTAGTATGTGAAGTAAGTTTCAATTTATATTTTCTCTCCTGTGATTTTATTCTCATTTTTCCAACCAGGAACCTCTATCTACCTATCTATCTATCTATCTATCTATCTATCTATCTATCTATCTACCTATCTATCTATCTACCTCTCTATCTATCATCTATCTATTCATCCATACACCCACCCATCTACCTACCTCTCTATTGATTCATTCAACAAATATTTTATGAGTGTCCATGATGTGCCAGACCCAGGGCTTTGTATGATTTTGGTAAATACAGATAGGAGCAAAGGATAGACTTTGTCTTCTAGAATTTAGAGTCTCATGGGGGAGAAAGACATGTAAAAGAATAATTTAATAATTTAAATACGATAAGCACTATAATAGAAGAATGAAAACATTCTCTGAGAGCACAGAGGAGAAAGGAAGTGACACCTTGCTGGTGCTTTTTCTCTCTAGACTTTTTCTAGAAAAAGCACCTTTCATTCAGAAGATAACAATTCTCTATTCTCTCTTTCTGTATTTAGAAGCATATTTCATAACACTTAATGTCAGTAAGTTCTTCTTTCTGTGACATAAGTCCCTTGTGCAGGAGGGAAAGTGGGAAGGGAGCTCACACTGACCGAATGAGAAACACAGCAATGTAGTGGGGTATTTCTTATTTTTTCTCATTTTCCAGATTTTATTCACCACTGAATTTCTGATGTAAGTAGGTACTCAGTAAATAGTGTTGAATAGGTGAAAGAGGAAACTGGGGACGCCTGGGTGGCTCAGTCGGTTAAGCGTCTGCCTTCAGCTCAGGTCATGATCCCAGGGTTCTGGGATTGAGCCCCACGTCCGGCTCCCTGCTCAGCGGGGAGCCTACTTCTCCTTCTCCTTCTGCCTGTCGTTCCTCCTGCTTGTGCACACTGTCTCTCTCTGACAAATAAATAAATTTTAAAAAATCTTAAAAAAAAAGAAAGAAGAAACTGAACATCAGAGAGGTTAAGTGACATGCCTGAGGTTACAAAGCTAGTAAATTCTCGTGTTCTGTGGTCTTTACACAAATCCAAGCCACTAAATCCTTTCCCAGTGATTTCTGAATTGGTGGAAATGAAGAACATCAAGTCCTATTTCTTTGTATAAAAGGTGTTCCTACACTTGGTCAAATCCAGTCGCTTCCTTTTGTTACTCCCAATAAAATGGCAACTAACTAGGTAAGAGTCAATCCATTGCAGATATGCATTAGAGCCTAATGGTGAACAGAGCTGGCTCTGGGTTCAAAATCTCAGCGCCTCTACTTGCTAGCTACCAAAAAAACTGTAGTTTTCTCATCAATAAAGTGAGAATAACAGTAACATTTCTCTCCTGGGCTGTCATGCTGATAAAAGTAGACAGCAAATATATAAGATTGATGAATCACAGACCTGTACCTCTGTAACCAATAATACATTGTCTGTTAATTAATTGAATTTAAATTTAAAAATAAAATAAATAATAGAAAAAAAAGTAGATAGCAAATACAATGTACTTAGTGCAGAGGCTGAATTTAGAAGCTCTGAACACACATGGACTAATATTCGGTTATACCTGTCCCAAGTCTCAAGATATCCTTGAGGGTGGTGAAAATCTCCCTTAGTGACTTGTTTCAGAGACCTAACCAGGAAATTCTTTGGGTCTAACCCAAAGTGCCGCCTTCTGCTGTAATTGAAAGCAGTTTCCTCAGCTTCTAGTCTCTGAGGAAATATAGAGCAGCTGGGCCTTCATATTCTTGATGACTTTTACTAAGCCAGCCACACTTCAGAGTTTGTTTCTGGACTAAATACACTCCCAAGTCAGAAACTCTTTCTACATAAACGTTTTTTTTTTTCTCTCTCCCTCTAATCTTTCAGTCTCCATTGGACCCTTAAGGAACAAGGCCATTGGTGTGAAAATTTTGCAGATGGAAAACACAGAGAATTTTCGTAGAAAATAGAGTCTACAATTGCTGACCTAGTGTTACTGGAAAATCTCAGCCAGGGATAGGTGAAGTAACAGTTGCTAATGAAGTAATTCAGAGATGGAAATTTCTCTGGATATTAAAAATACACTCAGTCCATATTTATGTATCTTTTGGCCACAATAATTCTTCTTTTAAATGTGTTGGACTATTTTTCTCGCTATCCCAAATAGAGATTCTGACTTGGTCATTGCTGTGCCAGAAACAGATTGAACCTTTTCTGCAAACAGAAACCGATTTGTGAATAGAATAGAACTCTGAATAGAATTCTGAAAAGACCTGTGCAGATAATTTATCTCATCTTTCTCATTTGACAGTTAAGCAAGGCTTAGAGAGGTTAAGTGACTTGCTCAAGGTCATACACGAAGTTGGTGAGAGTGAAGTATTCTGACTTCCATTAAAGGTTCTTTATTTGATATCAAGAAGTGCCTTTCATGTTGTTGATTTGAATAAACTAATAGGCTACTATTGATATGTGAAATGACAGAGGGAGAGTTTCCATAACATATTGAACAGATATAATATTCCCATTTTCTGGGCATTAGACAGAGCAGATAGTAATAAAATCCTACAAAGAAAACACAGGTAGGAAGGTTGCTCCTTCCTTCTCCTTTTCTTTGCTGTTCTACAAATGTCACTTCCCACGTGTCCAGCTTCCATCTGGATTGAACATAGAAAAGGGTAGTCAGTAGTAATATTATTTCATATTCTTAAACTGATTTCCCTTGGCTTTTATAATTATCCAATGACTGTTTTCAAGCATGTCTTGGACTTAGAAGATTGCAACTTTGGCTCAGAAAGGAGCCGTCTTATTCCTCAGGCTATTTTCTTAAGCTCTGAAAGCTTTAGTGAAATAATGCAATATTATGTCACATATGGTGCTCATCTCAGAATACTGCTCTACGCTGCTGAGTTCTATATCTGTAAGACATATCCATATGTTGGTAAAGTGAGTATGTGCGTCAACATTTATATGGAAAATGATCTTTTGTACTTTTCATCCCTCAATATTTGGGACATTTTAATTTGTAGTGGGAAAACAAAAAATCCAAACATATCTTTAAGTATAGGATATCAAACATGAATCCTAAGGAGCTGGTTTTTGAATAAATTATCTTGTATTTCCTAATGTGAAAAATACTATCCAATAAATTTTTGTTGGTATGCTCTTCTTTTTCTCAATGACCTTTCCTCAAAATTGCAATTACTAGTAACTGTTTTGACGGAGAATTTGAACAATTCTGTCACAGATTTTTTTTAAATCACACATAAGGAGGAGTGAGGTTTGGAATGGCAATATAGTTATAGAAAGAAACCCCAACAACAGAAAAATGAAGATCTAGTCTACTATTTGGGAGAACTTCTGGATGCCCAATGTATTTACTTTCCTGGTTTCAAATCTCATATTCTAGATGAGCATAGGGGTAGCAACATATCCTCTAGTTCAAAGGTGTAAAGTGCCCCACCTTCCATATTCACTATTGTCTTCCCTTTCCATGGAATGAATTAGTTATGGGACTAAAAGGTACAGGACAGGGAATCTAGTCAATGATACTGTAATAGTGTTGCATGGTGACAGGTGGTAGCTACACTTGGGGTGAGCACAGCATAACGTGTAGAGATGTTGAATCACTCTGTTGTACACCTGAAACTAATACAACATTGTGTGTCAACTATACTCAAGTAACAACAACAACAACAACAACACATTAAGGAGCTACTTTTCACGAAAAAAAAAAAAGCCTCCTCTAGGCCAATGAGGAAAATTTCATCCCAGCCACTTACATTACATGGTGTATTGAATCCAAGTCAGCAAGGCCAAACAATGATTGAGAAACAAACCAGCAGTTGTTTGAGAATTATCACTGGCCAGTGACTCAGTCCCCAACCTTTCAGACAACTTGTTTGGGGAATTGTATGGCCTCAAGCAGTGAAAGACAAACTTGTTCATCCACATATTGAGGGGCCTGAAAGCAAGGAAGATGGTAATTTGTTCCTTTGTATAAATGTGTTCCACCCACTCCTAGCCACAAGTGGGAGTGAAGGATGGGGCTTTTCGCCTAAAGGGTGGAGTCATACTTGTCCCCCTCATTTCCTTGCAGGGATGTTGGGGAGACCAGTGAGATCATGTCTATGAAGTGGATTGCCTGGAATGTGCTCATGTGGTCCAATGTAAATTATGCCAGCAAGATTTTTTTTTTTTTTAATTTCCCTTCTCTTCTCACAACTCACAAACCATTGGCAACCTGTGCAGATTGTCCCATGTCCTTAAGTTCAAATCTCTGCCAACACGCTCTGGGTAATTCATTTATGCTCTGTGTGTAAATAGCCAAATCCTAGTTCTTTGTCTTTCACAACCTTCCCATAGACATCTGGAGCTGCTCTGAGTGCGGAACTGTATGTAAAAGTACAGAAGGCCCCAGTGTCCAGCATCTTCATCAGAAAGCCACATAATATTTGAATACTCTAGAGGTTGTCTGAGATGGTATTCAGAAGTTATCTATTTTGTTCAAAATTACTTCTTTAGACACCTTGTATACTTTCATGAGCTATACCCATAAGCTGTTCTGTATGAAGAAGCTATCTGATTAAGTGGAAGATTATACTTCTAAGAGAGCCAGAGTGACCTGTGACTGTCATGGATTAATTCAGTCTTTTTTGGTACTCTCCCTGTAAGACAGGAAGCCAATTTAAAACCAGTGTCTTCCATGAAAAGTTTCCTGAATTCTATTTCTATTTTCTGCTTTCATTAGGGAATCAATGGTGAATTTTCAAATAACTGTGATATCTTGCTTTTAAGAAATGTAGCAGGTAACAAAAGAGAGGAGGAGGAGGAAAGATTTTTAGAAAATAATTAATAAAAATTAGTTATGTTTACATGAATTTTGTTTTTTTAAACTTTAAATTCATTTAGCCAACATATAGTACATCATTAGTTTCTGATGTAGTGTTTAATGATTCATTAGTTGCATATATCACCCAGTCCTCATCACATCATGTGCCTTCCTTAATGCCCATCACCTGGGTACCCGATCTCCCCATGCCCCTCCCTTCCACAACCCTCAGTTTGGTTCCCAGAGTCAAGAGTCACTCATGATTTGTCTCTCTCTCTGATTTCTTCCCATTCAGTTTTCCCTCCCTTCCCCTGTGATCCTCTGTGCTATTTCTTATATTTCACATATGAGTGAAACCATATGATAATTGTCTTTCTCTGACTGACTTATTTCACTTAGCATCATACCCTCCAGTTCCATCCATGTTGATGCAAATGGTAGGTATTCATCCTTTCTGATGGCCGAGTAATATACCATTGTATATATGAACCACATCTTCTTTATCCATTCATCTGTTGAAGGATATCTCGGCTCCTTCCACAGTTTGGCTATTGTGGACATTGCTGCTATGAACATTGGGGTGCATGTGCCCCTTCTTTTCACTACATCTGTATCTTTGGGGTGAATACCAAGTAGTACAATTGCTGGGTCATAGGGTAGTTCTATTTTTAACTTCTTGAGGAACTTCCACACCGTTTTCCAGAGTGGCTTTTGGATCTATTTTGAAGCACTGGTCTCATCAGATTATTATTACTCTTACAAGTCATTTCTTGATGCTTATTCTTTCTTTATTTTTTTAAAAGATTTTATTTATTTATTTGACAGAGACACAGCGCGAGAGGGAACACAAGCGGAGGGAGTGGGAGAGGGGGAAGCAGGCTTCCCCCCCGAGCAGGGAGCCCGATGTAGGGCTCGATCCCAGGACCCCGGGACCATGACCTGAGCCGAAGGCAGACGCTTAACGACTGAGCCACCCAGGTGCCCCAATGCTTATTCTTTAAATTCCTTTGCACATACCTGCTAAACTGATGTTTTCAATGCTATTGTGAATGGCATATTTTAAAAAGTTTCATTTTTTATTTGTTTAATGTGTGTATATAGAAGCTAATCATTTTTTGAATATTGGACCTTGCACCCAATGGGCTTGATAAATGCACTGCTTTGTTGCAATAATAATTAAAATAGTATTTTTTTTTTTACTTTTAAATTATTATACCTTTTATTTCTGTTTCTTGCCTTATTGTACTGACTAGGACCTCCAGTATAATTTAAACAAAAATGGTGGTAGTGGGCATTCTTGTTTTGTCCCCAAAGTCACAAGCATGGACAATGTTTGCTGTAGAACTTTTGCTAAGTATGCTATTAGATTAAGAAAGTCCCTTTAGTTTGCTAGGCACTTTTATCATCAATGGGTGTTGAATTTTATCAAAGGCCTTTTCTGAATTTGAGTTTATTATGTAATTTTCTTCTTTTTAATGTTATTGTGGTAAATTACATTGATTGCTTTGTGAATCATCAACCACCTTTCATTCCTGGAATAAAGCCCAGTAAGTCAGGCTAATATTGTTTGGATATTTGCATTTATGTGTCTGCTATTTTTCTTTCTTGTAACATCCTTGTCAGGTTTTGGCCTCAAGATTATGCTGGGCTCATAAATAATAGAGAAGTGTTTTTTACCTTTTTTTTTTTTTTCTATCCCTGGAAGTGTTTGTGTTACATTGGAGTTATTTATTCTTTAAGTTCTGTGATAATTTACAGGTGAACTATCTGGATGTGGAGTTTTCTTTGTGGAAAGGTTTATAAAAATAGGTTCAATTTTTTTAATGATACTGAACCACCCAGATTTCTTATTTTTTCTGTCAGTTTGGCAATACTGTCATATTTACTGGCATAAAGTGTTTTATTTATCTTCAGATGATCTTTTTAATGTCAGCTGATAGTTTACAATGCTATTATTCTTACAACCACTAATAATGCCAAAAATGATTCTTCATTCTTTGAAGCTTGCCAAGCCATTTCATATTGATTATCACATTTATTTATGTCATTAGATGAGATGAAATAATACTTATGTGAATCATACATTCTTTTTATCTCTATGATTTCAAATGTTTCCACTAATGGAAGTATTTTTTTAGCCAGAGAGGGAGGTAAAATACTAGTTATGTTTGTGTTTGGAGGCTTGCGGCTCGGGTGAACTGAGGTACACCACCAATATCTCATTAATGGTTAACATATTACCTTTTCAGCTGCCTTTTGTTTTTGAGATTATTCCAAGGGTGAGTGGGTGAATGTATGAACTCCCTGGATGAAGAGTGTAATGTTCAGTGGGGATGACAGGGGAAGTTTTTAACTAAAGTACTTCTGCTGTCAGACATTTCAACATCAAACAGCAGAGTTTAGTAACTCTGTCACAAAATTCAACATCTTTAGCTTCATTAGTAACCAGCTGGGTGACTTGGGCAGGTAACCTAACTAACTACCTTACGGTACTTTTTTCCAGTATCTGAAGGGGAGTTAATACAATTTTCCCCTTGTGCATCTCTGGTGCTCACGGCAAATAATGAAATATTGTATGTGGTATCTAATGCTCCAGGGATCATCCAGAAAGAAGGTCCTAAGCTATGAAATTGTTAAAGGCACTCCTGATCTTTTATGTTTTTTTTTTTCCTCTGGGCCAGAAACAAAGCAGGAAAGATAGTCATGGAAAGAGATTTCTGAGGGAGCCTCAGAATGTCAGTTTACCATAGTTCTCACTCTCTCTGTCACGTCCTCAAGGCATTCAGGCCAGTCCCATCGTGAAGCATCAGATGGAGCTGTGTGAGAAACTGCTAGTGGAAAGTACACACCCCCCCAGACTACAGAGGGAATGATAAATCGAAAGAATAACCAAACAAAAAGACATTCCTCTAGTTATTCCTAGACTGCCTTAGGAAGACAGTGCATTTTGAGCTTGAAGGCACTGCAGAAGCCACTGAATCTTGTGTCCTAATATTCCCCTAAAGAAAACTGAGCACCCAAAGATTATGTGACACCTCAGTGGAGAAACATCGTGCTTTAAGGAAAATCAGATTACAAAATTCTAGGCATGAAAACAGATAAACTAGGGTCACTATTACTTTACAAAGGAACTTTATTATTCAGTAAATAGTCCTCCGCAGTATTCATTAAGCAGCAAATCTTTAATGCATTTAAGAAGTGATTTAACTTGCAAACATTTTGTTTGCATGCAGTTTTAACAACACATTTGTTAAGGAAAGCAAGGTGTGCTGATATTCTTTCCGTGATTGGCTCTTGAGAGCTCAGTGATACACCTGGGTGTTTGCCAGGGCACACATGACTGGGACAATTTATGGCATTTTCCCAGGTGGTGAGGTATGTGAATGTTGTTGCTTTTATTGAACAAAATGTGGAGTCTGAGCTGTACAGCCAAGTAGAAAGGGTGGACCATGAGCTGGGGCTGGAGTGCCTTTCATGTCTGAGGCAGTGGCAGGATATTGCTTTCCTTCTTGTCAGCCACACCTTCAAGACTTTTCTTTAAATGGATACAATACATTTTATCACAAAGGTATATTAAAAATGGAACAGAAGTTGGGTGGAGTAGCAATACCACAGTCCAAAACCTTCACCTCCGAGTTGACAGGGTGGAGTGAGCAAGGCACTCCTTGCCAAGCATGTTTATCTTGGCCCACAGGACCAGCAGGGGTGGGGGTGAGGGCCCTCTCTGGCCACAAAGCTGAAGGGTTCTTCTGTTGCCTCAACTCCCTTCATTCCCAAGAGGTTTCTTGTAAAAGGTCTCAACAAAGGGTTTTGATTGAAAAAAGTGAGGGTTATTTGGATTCATTACCTTTAAGGCATCCATTCATGAAAAAAGCAAGAGATCATTAAAAGTGATAACATAGGATTGTTTCTATATGCCTCAAGATATTGTGCCTTGAGATTTTCCCATAAAACTGTGAAATCATTAGGCGAGGTTATGGCTAGGAACACTTTCTTAGAGATGCCTGTGCAAAAAGCTTCACGGAAATTGGAAATATAATGATAATAACATAAACTGAGGGCTGTTGTAAGTGCTTTATGTGTATTAATTCATTTAGTCCTTGTAATAGCCCTATGTGGTAGGTACTATTATCATCATCAGCAGCATCCCTATTTTTCAGATGTAGAATATGAGGAACACAGAGGTTAAAAAGCTTGCTGTGGTAACACAAGTCATAGTAAGTGGTGGAGGCTGATTTGAAACATAGGCAGTCTGACTCCAGAACTGGGAATCTTAACACATTGCTCTGCTACTTCTTTAAAAATGGCACGTAAGAGGAGATTTTAAAAGACATACCCCCAAATCAACAATTGCCTCAGAATCAGAGTGAAATGAAGGCAGGAAAATAAAATCATAAAAAACAAGAAAGAAATATTTCCTCTCAAAATAGTGTTCTCAAAATCTACTTTCACATATTTATGTTAAGGACTTATAATAGGGAGATTGATTAATATGGTGAATAATAGACATATTAGTCACACCAAAGGCAAAAACTGTTTTGATATATAAAGATACATAAAATGACTTAGACAAATTCATGGGTGGTAGTTTCATACGGCTTTTTTTTTTTTTAAGATTTTTTATTTATTTATTTGACAGAGAGACAGCGAGAGATGGAACACAGTAGGGAGAGAGGGAGAAAAACAGGCCTCCCGTTGAGCAGGGAGCCCGATGTGGGGCTCGATCTCAGGACCCTGGGATCATGACCTGAGCTGAAGGCAGACGTTTAACGACTGAGCCACCCTGGTGCCCCTCGTATGGCTTTTGAAAGGAAGAAGGATGTCCCTAATAACTGAGTCTGAAAATTCACTCAGATCTCTTTTTAGTAGAAGACTTAAAGATTTGAACTCTTAATCAAGAAAGGCAAGCAAGCCCTTCTCCCTTATATTTTGTCTGCCAGAGTAAGTGATATTAAACTATGTGTTGCCCATTTACCAATCACATGTAGTAATTTGAATAGACTTATGATCTTGTATCGTTTTTCACAACAAAGTGTTTCTTAATGTTAAAAAAAGTTCACAAAAGAGAAGATTTAACAAAAACGAAAGTTTGATAATTCAGAGGAATGAGTCTATTTCTTACAAAGCATTACTTCAATAAGATATTAAGCAAAATCCTACAAAAATCCCCAAATTTACTTTTTCAGCTACAGTATTGATTTCTGGAAAGGTTGGTTGACTAAGCAGATGTAAGAAAGGTATCTTCTAACTTGAAATATATAAGAATGCCAGCTACAGAATAAGTTAAAAAAAATTAGCTATAAAGCTGAGTTCAAATACCAGAACGGAGTATCTCTAAGTGGCCGGAAAGGAAGAGAACTTAAGTCATTGTAATGAGTGGTGGTTGATGCCAGGCAGGTTAAAGGTAGTTGCATGGATATATAAAGCTAATGTCTAAAGCTCTTTGTACAGTGGGGAAATAGATCTGGAAATAGTTTGTTCAGTTCATGAAGGGAGCTAGGAAACTCTGGTCCAGAGACAAGCCTGGTGTATCGCGTGGTGATGTGGCATGGAACAGATCGTCTGCTCTGAGCCACGGGTGGAAGGACCTGTGGAAATTGGAAGTCCAGTCTAGGCTGCCTGTGGGACCTGAACTTGAATGATCCAAGTAGTGCAGAAACACAACTTTAGAGTCCAAGGTAAAGCTGGGGTGAACTGGTGAAACTTGTAGAGCTCCAGCAGAGGAAACGCAAAGCTAGTCCCCAAAAGGAATCTCCACACTTCTGGGTATAATCAGTATGGGGGTGAGAGGCAGCTTTCTCTGAGGCCAAGCTCACAGATGGAAATTACAAGGCACAAGCAGGAACTCACTGCTTAAGAGAGAGTTAGTTGATACAACTAATGGAAGAATTCTATTAGATAAATTAAACTATTGATAGTATAATTATCTAAAAGATGCTTAAGATAGGTGTAAAAATAAGTGTATTAGGAATGATAGAATCATAAAGAAAAATAAGCGTAAAATTCAGGATCATGGTTACCTTTGGGAAGAGAGAGAGGGAAGAGACAGGAGAGGCACACAGAATAATTTAGTATCCAATAAAAACAATAAAAATTAAAGCCTTAAAAAACACATGTAATGTTGTAAGTGAGGAATGCACAATAGCAGAAATATTAAAAGTAACATTTCAAAACAGAAAAAAGCACATAAATTATGTAAAAAAATGATTAATGATAAAAGGATGAATAAATTCATGAGAGAAAAGAAGGGCATATTGAACAAAAGGGCAGATTTTAAAAAAAAGAATCAAATACCAATTATAGAAATGACATGTGTTCATTAAAAATGAAAATATGTTATTAAAATATGACCTCAAGCGATGGGTTAAACCAAGCACTAGATAAACTGAAGGCACTCAAAACGCAATCTGAAGACATAAAGAGATGGAAAATAGGAGTTAAGTAAGCATGAAAGTCAGGGATGAGCAGTTTTAATACACATCTAATGGAGGTAACAAAATCTTTCTTACGAACCAAAGTAATAGTTATTTTTTCCATAAAAGAAGTGATGTCATCTAGGAAATTTAGGCACTGAAATAGTGAATAGGTTTTCAATACTTTTTTTTGAAAATGCAGAAGTTATTAAGTAAATTTTCCTACTCTGAGCTGTGGAGACTCCCTATGGATTAGTTCATTTTGTGTTTGCCTCTCCAGAGCCTTCTAGGTTTTACCATTTCTAGATAACTTGTGTCTTTTCTCTGTTAAAACCTCTTAGGCTCTAATGTGGATAAACTCCATATAATTCAATTAGTATGTTCTATAGATCAATCAACTGACTCAAGTTCCCAAAGTCTTGCTTTTTTCCTCTGTAGCAGGTTTAGGAGAGATAGTCTAGATAATTGAACACACAGTTCTTTCAATGTTCGGTGCACATAATCAAGAGCTGTAAGTTTTCTACCTTAGAACATCCTCTCATCAAAGAAATTAAAAAATACTTCTGAACCTTACAGCATCTGAAGATTTTGTCTTTTCTATAATACTTTCAAAGAATGTTTTGATATCACATATGTCTTAATTATTACCTTTATTTTTTTATATTTTAAAGATAATGTTATTCCTATTCCTTTGAAATTATCTTCCTTCCCATTGGTCCATGCTCCATAGTCTTTAAAAATTTTATATCTTCAAGGATTTTGGTTCTGTTGCAGATTTGTAGAGAATTGGCAGAAGGGAGCTGTACTTTTTAAATTTCTCTCTATGCCCATTTATGTACTATTTCTCTCTCTCTCTCTCTCTCTCTCACACACACACACACACACACACACACCCCAGAAAAGATTGCGTGTGCTACAACTGGTGAAAGAAACAAGGCAAAGAATCTAGCATTCCAAGAGGCAGTAAAAAGAAGGTGTCTCTACTAATGGACTCTAAGAGCCCCCTGCTTTCCTTCTGAAAACTGGCACCAAGTGTAATTACCCATCACCACTGGACAACAGTATGACTAACTTTGACTAAGATTTTAAGTCTGACTTTATATGAATGGAAGAATCATAAATGTGTAGTCCCATTCACTATATTTCATATAATCATACTTGACATGCAAGAAGAGATATGGTTATTATCACTCAATTTTTGGTTCAAGAAATTTCTATAATGGTTATAATTTAAAAATATTTGTCTTTTAGGTAATTACTGCTAATGTAAGTGATAATACTTTTTTTTTTACCTCATTTGAAAAATGTGCTCTTCAGCTAAAGTACTTTATATGTATATATATATATATATATATATATTGCATATTAAGGCAAAATGCTAAGTCTGACATAAACATGTGAACTATAAACCATCTCTTATCTTGGGTCCTAGAGGTGATGTTATTACATATGTGTTTGAGTCAGAAATTGTACAGGATTTTGGTGAGCTCGAAAAGGCTCTGGAAAACTTTTTTTCCTCCTGGAATGGAGTGACAACTATTTGTAAACATTTCATTATTACCTTATGTTCCTGTAAAGCATTCCACGCCCCCCCCCCCACCCCCAAAGAGCTGGTATGACACCACAGCAATTTCCTCACTTATTTTTACTTAAATAGATATTAGAATTGAAATCTAAACTTTCTGTTTCTTTTCCATTTGCTTTTGGCTTTCTCTAGAATTCTTCTTACTATAAAACATATCTTCCTTCTATCTCCTAACATTGTCATTTTCTCTCTTCTATCTTTTTTAAAGAGATGGAGATTGACTTATATGGTTATTATGTGGCATATTAGAGTGGAATCTCATTTCTAGTGCTACAAAGGCATTTTGTTCATTCATTCAATGTTTATTAAATATTTACCATGTGCTAGGCTCAATGTCTCTGAGCCTTAGTTTCTCCATCTGGAGTCTATACTATGCATTTACAGACCCTGCTCCTGTCCAGAATCACTTGCATTCCTTCTTCATTGATCTGATAACTACTCATCCTTTAAATTCAGCTCAAATGACAGCCCAGCCTCCTTAGTCTGGTTCAAAGCCTAACCCCTGTACTCCTGCCCTTGTGCCTTTCCCCTCCACAGCATTTATCATGTTTTACTATAGAATTCTGTGGCAGATAAACTCTAAAATGGCCCCCAATTATCCCCAAATCCATTTTGTTAGCAGACTTTCTCTGTTGCCTTTTGACTTGCATTCTTTGATAAAAGAAGCAGCCATGTTGGGGAGATCCACGTAGTAAGGTTTTTAAGTTAGCCTTTGGATAATAGCCAGCAAGAAACTAAGGACCTCAGTCTAATAGGCTACAGGAACTGAATCCTGCCAACAACCACATGACCTTGAAAGTGAATCCTTCTCCAGTTGAGTGTTCAGATGAGACCTCAGCTCTGGCTGAAACCCTGATTGCAGCCTTGTGAGAAATGCTGAAGCAGAGAATCAGCTAAACCATGCCCAATCCCTGACCCACTGAAGCTGTGAGGTAATAAATGGATATTGTAGATTATTTTAAACTGCTAAGGTTTTAAGTCGCTTGTTACATAAAAACTTACTTATCAATTTATTTATTTACTCTCCCATTGGATTATAAGCTTCTTCAGACTGAATGCCCTGTGCTGTTTACTTTTTTTGTTTGTTTGTTTACTTTTGTATCATGAGAACCCAACACAGTACCTGGCACATAGTAGCTGCTTAATAAAATTTTTTTGAAGAGTGTAGTCATGAGGCAAGTCCACTGGCTTTTGCAGAAAGGAACTCAGCTTTCTGCCACCAACTTTATAACTTCATTTCATTCAAGTTCTGAGCCTCAAGTTTTTTTTTAATGTGAAAAATTAGAGGGTTAGACTTAATGTAGCTCAACTCAGCTCAAATAGATTCCATATCTTTTTTTTTTTTTCTTTAAAAGTAAGTACTAATGATATGTGTGAAGCTGTATTCTATTTTAGTTGATGACTTGGTCCTCAACGTATTTCTATATTAGGGTATCTTTTTAACTCTGATGTGCAAAAAGTAATTATGGCAAGACTAGTGTATCTTTGACTTTTAAAAATGTCTTCATTTTAAAAAACCCTGAAGGATTAAATAGTGAAACACAAAACTGGAATGAACTCATGAAAAATTGAAATCAGTTTTAAAAAGGGCATTTGATGACATGTAGCATGACATTTAACAGCTTTCTTAATTAAGTGGACTAAAAGCCAGATAACACGATAACACAATTTTAGACAGGAATTTCTTTTTCCATACTGACAGGAAACATTTGTTTTGTTTTAGCCAGACGGTTTTAAAAAATGCTATTTATAATAGCTTTGCCAAAGTTAAAAAAGAGGTCTATAAATTCTCATTCATTTTTAATTTTTTTAAAAAATGTTGTATTATTTTACAAATGTTTCTTCCCTTTCACTGAGTGTTTAGCTGATAGGAAAATCGTGATGGACAAGACATGTTTCATTTTCTGGGCCAGCACATATGGAGAAGATAATTCTTATTAAGCATATTAGATAATTTGAGATTAAATCAGTTAATTATCAGTTGGAGCTACCTTTCCTTCCTCTCCACCCTCTTCCTTAACTGTTATTTCTCCAAGGGCAAAAAAGCAGGCACAGATGATATTGAGTTTTTGTTATTTAAAAGAAGAGAAGAAGGCATAGCTACATAGAACAGATTGGTGGCTGCCAGGGGAGGGGGGTGGAGGAGGTGGAGGGGGTGGTGGGGGGTGGGCTAAATGGGTCAAAAGGTACAAACTTCAAGTTATAAAATAAATAAGTCATGGGATGTAATGTACAGCAAGGTGACTATAGTTACTAATACCATACTGCATATCTGAAAGTTGTTAAAAGAGATCTTACAAGTTCTCATCACAAGAAAAAAAAAAAAAAACAAGAAGAGTAGATGATAAAGAACCTTTTTATGTAAGTCTTGGGCTCCTCATTTGTCCATCTATGGACATTTCATTCCTTCTAATTTTAATCTGTACAGACAACTCCTGAAACAGTGATTGAAAGAAGGAATTAACATTCCTTGTGGTGTCTCAATACAATATTTTTGTATCTCCCCCTAAGCACATCCTGTTCTACTATTTCCCATTATAAGAAAGGGATAGGAAACAATGATCAAATTCACTCTAAAGTACTGACAATACATTGGAATAGAAGAGAGCCACAGATGGAGAAAAACTTCCTCTCAACAGTAAGGACAGTTTTCTGAGAGAGGCTGTATTATTTCTTTTTTCTCCACCATTCACAGTGTAACAGTTGTTACAAAATAGTAAGGTATACTATTTTTATTATAAATAAAACTAGCAATAGTTATTTACCAGTGATGCCTCTTGCAATGAAATGAAATATGTTCATGGCTCAGAACTAGAACCTAAAGGAATAGTTTAGGGAGTACAGAGCTCAGTTAGGTGATAGCATATTGTAACACATAGAACTAGGGCTTTAGAATTAAATGAATGAGGGTTTGAATTCAGGTTTTACAATTATCCACGTGCTGTGCAAGTTATTTAACCTTCCTGCATCTATTTCTTCATCTATAAAATACAGATTAGGATTCTTTTCATGTAGCATTATCGCAAATACAAAATAAAATAATAACATATGATAACTGCTCTCCATGGAAAGTGGTACAAAAAGAAGCAATCAATGGACAATAAATTAGCCTGGCCTTACATTGACAGATGAGGAAAATGAAGACTGGAGGTTAAGACATGCCGGGGACACGTGGTTAATTGCAAAATTTTTGATGGGGCAAAGGGGATTTCTTCCATAAACTCAGTTTTGTTTTAAGACTATTTTTCTCTCTTTTTAAAAAATACTTATTTATTTGAGAGTAAGCGAGAGTGAGAGAAAGCACAGAGGGATAGGAAGAAGCAGGCTCCCCGATGAGCAGAGAGCCCGACTCGAAGCTCGATCCCAGGACCTTGAGATCATGACCTGAGCCGAAGATAGACGCTTAACTGACTGAGCCACACAGGTGTCCCAAAACTATTTTTCTCTTTAATTGCTGTGGCACTTGTTTGAGAAAAGTAGACGTGTCCCTTATTACTGGGAGAGTGAGGGAAGTACAGAGAGGGAAACTGGTTTATACAGGATGTGAAACAAGTTTTGATGGAAAGCTGAAACCAACAGAATTAGATAAATCCTCCCTCCCCAAAACCTTTCACACTAATCTGAATTTTTGTTCTCTGAATGTGTATATTACAGAGGGGTGTAGCTAATGTATTCAGTGAGGATTCAAAAAGCTCACTGAAGCTGTGAATGTGCAAATAAAACCACATGGACCGCCACACTTTATCTGTCCGAGTTGTGAAAGGGAGAAAACCCAGCGAGGAGGCCCACAATATGAATCAAATCCCAAGCAGGAGAATTCTTACTTATGAATTGTGAGTTGTGGCACAATGTTTCCAATTTGGGACTCTGGTGACATTAGATTCCAGGAGCTAAGGAAACATTTTGAAGCTCAAAGAGCTTGCTCAAACAGAGATAAAAGTTGGTCTCATCAAACGTTTCTGTTTTTAATTTCTCACTAAGCATGCATTTCATTTTTAAAACACAGCCCCTGTTCTTTCTCCATATGGGAGATTTTCTGATGATTAGAGCATTGAGACAACCCTGTGAAGGTTCAGAGTGGGGTTTAGGAATTCCCTCCAGGGTGTGAGGTCTCAGTGACTTCATCAGGATTCATGACATGATACCTGCAATCTTATTTCAGCAGGTTTTTCAGGGTGAGGTCTAGAATTTCTGGTCACTGTCTCAAGTACCTAATTCCAATAGTAAGAATTAATAAGTATTTGTTGAGTGTTTCCATCATTGCTTACAGAACAAGGCACTATGCTAGGCTCTGAGCGATGGGAATAAAAGACAGACAATCTTTCTTGTAGCACAAATAACAAGATGTTGATGGGACTTTTCCTGTTGCACTGAAATTGATGTGTAGGGTCCAGCTGAAAAAAGAGAGAAGTGGTAAATCTAAAAAATTCACCAATTGCTTCTCACACCCCAATGTGGCCTTACTAAGGTGACCCCAGAAATACCAGGCGTGGGGTAATCAAACTTAACATTTCTTCTCCTCCCCATCAGCCCTCACCCCAATCCCACTCTATCTGAGAAAGTGTGAGAAGATGGGGAGGTAGGAACTGAGAACTTCAGCTGATGGGGGCGTCAGTGCTCCTGGTGAGAAGCCTATTCTGTGTGAGGGGAGACGGTGGATGCTTTCTACTCCCCAAAGGTCAGTGAGCAGGGGCCAGAGAGCTAGGGGCTCCAAGAACCTCATGTGAAAGTTGAGAATGCCTGTAGGAAGGGGCACCCAAATCTCCAAATCAGTGAATTTGAGGCAATTTCTGCTGTATATAAATGATTTTAGAAATCAATTATAGGAAAAAATGACAATGGTCATTGCTGGAAAATAAAAAAGGTCAAAGAGTCAGACCTTAATTGGGATTTGGTAAATTTATAGAGCATATTGCAGTGAAAAGACAAAACAAACAAAGACAAACACTACCCCCACCACTTTGATCAGGACTCCTTTAAAAGTCAACAACAACAAAAGAGCACCTGGGTGGCTCAGTTGGTTGGGTGGCCAACTCTGGATTTTAGCTCAGGTCATGATCCCAGAGTCCTGGGATTGAGCCCCATACGTCAGGCTCCCCACTGAGTGGGGAGTCTCCTTGAGGATTCTTTCTTTCCCTCTCTCTCTGCCCCTCTCCCTGATGCAGCGCGTGCTCTCTCTCAAACTAACAAATCTAAAAAAAAAAAAAAAAACACCCACAACAACTGTGTATTTACTTGAGCTCTGTAATCCAATGTTAAAAAAAATATTATGAGGACAGGAAATAAGAATTCTGAGGGGACTTGGAGAAAACAGAGAAGGGATGTGAGCCCTATCACCTTGGTATGTGCTCTGCCTGGAGAAATGGATAAACATGCACTCTGAGGACTTTCAAATGGATGCTTTGTGTTTAATGGAATGGTCAGTGAAAATGAGGCACAGTCTTTAGCAGATAGTGATTTTGATGAGGAAAGAATCAGTATTCCTCATTATTCTCATGTCTTATGGTCAATACCCAAAGCCTTTTATATCTGGATTCGGCAGAGTGGATTCTCCTACCTAGAGTGAAAACCAGCTAAAACAAATTGGTCAGAGATGCCATTGTCTTTCTTTGAGCAGCTGAACCACAGTGACTTGATTACTCCCTGTTTGAGCCATGCCCTTCTCCAGCAGCCATAGAGACAACTAGAAAACAGACTTCTTCAAAAGCCAGTGGGTAGTAGGCAAAATTACCTCATGATTTCAAAGCTGAGTTGATGCCATTCTGTGAAGAGAAACCTTTGGAAAACCTTTTAAGTCTTAAGTCTGCATTGGGAGCCCCCAACTCAGAGACCTGGCCGCTCTCCCCCACCCCACCCAGTACACTGTATAATTCCTTTACCAAAACATATTTCACATTGTTTTCTTGACCTTAGTGGAACTGAATAAGGACCTTGTTTATTTTTTTCTGATCATTAAATCCCCAGGGCCTCATATAGTCCTAGCTTATTATAGTGGGTACTTAATAATGATTTCCCAATTGAATGGAGAAATGAAGAGAAGCTCTGGAAGAGTGACACAGGTTTGAAGAATTCAGCTGTTTGTCATATGGGTCTGTGGTGGAACTTGCCCTTCCCTTAGCAATAGTGGAAGTGGCATAGACTCTTTGCAGAGGCAGAATGGAAGAATCAGGCTGCCTGGTTGTATAACATCGAAATGTTGTCCTTCAAGCACACAGGTCAGATCAATGGCCTCCTATGTTAATTCAGATCATTGTCTAGGAGAAGTGATGGTTGGCTATTGTTAGGCTCAGTCAAATTTTGTGCTGATGCACAACATACATGTATCAGCCAGATCTGAATAAACATAGGACAAGGTACTGCATATCTGAAATTTATATAAATATTTAAAGACAAAAATGCAAATGCCAGTGTGGTTAAGAACCTAAGGTCACATGGCCAGCTAGTGCCAGAAATGGAACTCCATCTAGCTCTCTGGACCCCTAGTGCAGTGCTATTTCCACTCTGCCACTGACTCACAGCCTTTTATTTTTTTGGCAAACATATAAAATACTACTGCTTTGCACACTGATATCTGAAAAATATTCTAACAGTTTTGGATCACTTAATTGTTGCTGTTCCCACTTATCTCCAGGGCAGCCTAATATCAACCTTGATGGACATCTGCAAGGTGCCTTAAAAGCTTTTAAGTTGCTTGCTTAACTTTGCAATAGTTACACATGCTTGTTTAACACTTTTCAATCCATTCAAAAGTGTGGAGATAAAAGTATAAATACTGCCTACCCACTCTCCTCACTCCCCATTTCCCAGGGGGTAACTAAAGTTAGTGGTTTGATATGTAGCATTCAGGCCTTCATATATTCACATACAATACATCATTGTTATGGGTTGACTTGTGTCTTCCCCAAATTCATGTATTGAACTCCTAACTCCCAATACCTTAGAATGTGACCTCATTTGGAAATAAGTTTGTTGCAGATATAATTAGTTAAAATGAGCTCATATTGGAGTAGGGTGGGCCCCTAATCCAATAAGCAGGCGTCCTTATTTATACAAAGGGGAAATTTAGACACAAAACTAAACATGCACACAAGGAGAATCCCATGTGAAGATAAAGGGAGAGACTGGGGGTGATGTATCATCTACAAGCAAAGGAATGCTAAAAATTGCCAGAAAACCATTAGAAGCTAGTACAGAGTCAGGGAACATGTTCTTCCTCATAGCTTTCCAAAAGAACTAACTTTTTGGACATCGTAATCTTGGCCTTCTGGCCTCTAGAAGTGTGAGACAACACATTTCTATTGTTCTGAGTCACCCAGTTTGTGGTACTTTGTCATGGCAGCCCTAGCAAACTAATACAGTCATTATAATCATGTCCTGAAAATTGCTTTTTGATTCAAAACATAGATCTTGTACATTCTTCTAAGTTCATACATGTGTATATATAACACCTTTTCAATGGATGCTATCACTATAATCAACACCATTTTCTTTTTTTTTTAATTGTGGTAAAATACAACATAAAATTTGCCTTCTTAACCATTGTTAAGTGTACAGTTCAGTAGTGTTAAGTACATTCATATTGTTGTGCAATCAATCCCCAGAACTCTTTTCATCTTATAAAACTCATTCCATACCCACTAACCAATAACTCTTCCATTGCCCATCTTCTGCGGTTCCTGGCAACCACCATTCTTCTTTTTGTCCCTATGAATTGGACTATTCTAGGTACCTCATATAAGTGGAATCATACAATATTTGTCTTTTTGTGGCTGGCTTGTTTCACTTAGTATAATGTCTTTGAGTTTCATACATGTTATAGCATGTGTGAGAATTTTTTTCTTTTTTAAGGCTGAATAATATTCCATTGTGTACGTATACCACCTTTTGTTTATCCCTTCATCCCTCCATCAGTAGATACTTTGGTTACTTCCATCTTTTGTCTATTGTGAATGAATAGTGCTGCTATGTAGCAAACATGGGTGTAAAATATATCTTTGGGATCATGATTTTAATTATTTTGGATATATACTCAGAGGTGGAATATCTGGGTCATATGGTAATTCTATTTTTAATTTTTTGAGGAGCTTCCATACTGTTTTCCACAGGGGCTGTGCCATTTTACATTTCCACCAACAGTGCATGGGGTTCTGATTTCTCCACATCCTCACCAACATTTGTTATTTTCGGTTTTATTTTTTTTAAATACTAGGTATGCTAATGGGTGTGAGGTGGTATCTTATTGTGGCTTTGATTTGTATTTCCTTAATGATTAGTGATGTTGAGCATCTCGTCATGCATGTACTTGTTGGCTATTTTTGTATCTTCTTTAGAGAAATGTCTATTCAAGTCTTTTACCCATTAAAAATTTTGTTGTTTTTGTTGTTCTGTTGTAGCAGTTCTCTGGCTAATAATCCCTTATCAAATATGTGATTTACCAGTGTTTTTTCCCATTCTATAGGTTGCCTTTTCACTCTGTTGATTTTGTCTTTTGATGAACATCATTATTCTTATGTCCTAAGGCAAACATGTGAGTATTTCTGTAGGATAGATTCTTGCTTATGTGGAATTACTATTTCAACTTCTGAAAGTGGTACCAAGTTAAACTCTTACCAGTGGATGTATGATTATTCCCCCATCTCCATTCCCTTGTCAGCACTGCATAAGAGATAGATTTTAAAAATTGACATAGACATTGAAAGGGATATTTATATACATAGTTACTCTGTTCTTCAAACAGTAAGAGCCTGTTACATCATAGTGATTCAACAAATTTGGGTCAAATCATGTCCCTTGGAACTTTAACACATACATACAGTAAAAACCTATAACTCAGACATTGGGTTCTTCCCCCAGGACTAGAGGTAAAAGCTTTTACTTTACCTTGACTAAAAGCTCTATAATTAGTTCTTTTACCTCAAGTGATTTACTTTAATGAATGGTGCCATTTTATAAATTGAGTAAATAAATCCACTCCAATTCATAGCTAGAGAAATTATAGGAAAAGCCAGCATGCCAGATGATTCAGTGTATGCCAAGGATTCAGTCTCTTAGCCCAGAATCCTTTCCCATTGCCAGCCCCACTGCAGCACCAGAGACTTCTAGTTTCAGGGGCTGGAAAGGCCAAGCCAACTGAAATATCTGGCATTGGGATGAAGGGCAACAGTGGCCCAGAGATTTGGTAGGAGTTGTGTCACTGCAACTGAGAAAAGGACCTGGCCCAGGAGGACATTTCCTTTGTAGTTCTATTTTTAAAAATCCTAATTATAGGAAGATAATCAGGGTTATTACATCTGGGGACCCAAGGGGGACACTTACATTAGCTGTGTAAGACCCTAGGAGATCCCCACACTGACATCAGGAAGGTTACAGAAAGTCGTGGTGGCCTTACATGTTTCCTCTTCTTTCCCTGCTGAAGTTTCTGTACAGAGCACTTGCGACAGATGAACCATGCTGGTGGAGGAGCACTTGTCCTTCTGTGTGATCTCATGCTGGCACACGAGTGTCTCACTGTTCCTAAGGACCTCTACTGCAGTTGATTAAAAACCAGAGAAGTGGGGCCTGGTGCTTCCATATGGCTTTTCTAGTTTATTGGCTCTATTTGCTTGTAAAAATATGTTTTCAATTATACTTAAAACATTTGATTCAAACTACTTTGGGAAAATCAAGATGTAGTTTTTTTGCTTGTTTGTTTTTGTTTTCTGCCCACATCACATACATTTTGGTTTATCAAGGACTTCAGGTGCAGTGTACTGACGTCAAATGGCCAGTGATAGAACAGAGTCTTGGGAGAAAGGTGAAGAGTAATCTTAAGCTATAAATGATAGAATAGTAACAAAAATCAGTGTTTATTCTGGACTTGTTGTGAGCATAACAGATTACAGGCATGCCCATAAATGACAAAACTATATGTAAAACCAAAAGGAAAAAATGAGACTGCTTGGAACATAAGATCAAAACAGGAAATGTTGGTTTGAGGTGAGCCTCTTTTCCTCAGATAGAGATTTCTAGATGTTTTTTTCAGTCAGCCATATCTAATTATTTTTCTTTGACAATAATGCAAAATTGGAAACGGCTTTAAAACCACAGGCTCAGAGGGGATAAAGGGGACATTTTTGTTTTTTCTCAGAAGAGTAATAGCTTACAATGAATTTTTCATAGTTATTTATTATTAGTCCTTTGTCCAGGTCATGGACAAGGGAATATTGTTTTATTGAATGTTGATTAAGTATTCATTAGTCCAGACAGAATGCTAGATGGATTAGACTGGGCTATGCCTCAAACAGGAGAAGGGAGGTCACAGTAAGTGGGAATTACGACTAAAGTGCCATGATAACAGCCCTTCCCTCATACATATGACTCTTGTTGGAACTTCTGAGGGCCAACCATGAGACAGCTATGCATTTGCTCACCATTGATGAACCAGGTCAAAGATGTCCTTCTACAGTAGTCATATACCACATGTAGAGCAGCTGGGGGCTCACAATACTCAGTTAGCTACCACTGGGAAGGGTATTTGCTTCCTATATCTTGTCCTCCCTACTTGACCAGCTGTTGTAATTGTCCCCACTTCAAGCCTAGAAGGTTAGGTGCATAAGTATCCCCTGGGATGCTGGTTAAAAATGTACATTTCTGGCCTACCCCATGAGATCCGGAGTCAGTAGGACTAGGTGAGGGGTGAGGACTCATGATGCGGGTAGTCCTTGGACCATGTCATGGCACGCTCTGGGAAACTTTGCCCAAGATAATGATGAGAGAGCCTGGCTGGGGATTATGATTATCAGTTTTTGCTTAAAATATATTATTGCTAAGGGCCTGTCTTAGACATTTTATTCCAACTTTGCACTGTTGGTTGCTAAAGACTTCTTGATTTCTGACTTCTTTGGCCAGACTTTTGACCACTCTCCTTTTCTAGAACCCTGGTTGATCCTTGAATCTGCTGCTTTGTCTCTTATCTGTGTTCCTCTAATTATCATTTATGTATCCTTCATTCATTCTGTCGTTCAACAAATATTGAATATCTGTACTCAGTTTCAGACTCCTGTGCTGGGGACACACTGCTTAGAAGACAGACTCAATTCAGGCCATAACGTCCTTTATAGACCAGCCGAATGGACAGTCAGTTAATGAAACAGTCACAGTGAGAGTGTTAGATGCCATAGAGAGGTTTTGGGACAATGTGAGAGCCTACAGCAGGGCCAACTAATCCAGTCCTGGGGTCAAGGAAGGCTTCTGGGAATGATCAGGTAGTTGGGAGATGATGAGAAGGCAGAGTGTTCCAGGCAGAAGGACAGAACAGTGTGGATGAAAGAGTTATGGCACTTGAAGAGAAATGTGACTGTAGAGTGGGGTTGGTGACAGCAGGAGGTATGACAAGGAATGGATCTGGAAAGATGGGCAGGCCCAGACCATGAGAGGACTTGTAAATCCTGTGAGAGAGTTCGGACTCTAATTTGAGGGCCATGAAATATCTCTGAAAGATTTTAAACAGAGCTGAGTCACGATCTGGGCTGTGCTGAAAAAGAGCACTCTAGCTACAATAGAGAGGTGGTACAAATGATTCGGAGTGAAGTCCCCAGAAGGCAGGAGGGGTGGATGAGTTGCACCCAGGGAATATGGGAGGAATATCTCTTCCACTGTAACAGGAGGGAAGGAGCAAAGGACAGGATGGTCTGTAGGTAAGATGTGTGGTGGGAAACAGTAAGTTGAGAGTGTTTTTATGGAAATTTCCTCCCAGGGAGAAAAGAGTGAAGACACCTGAGATGTCCTTCAAGTACTTTAGGTGATAAGATTTTAGTACTGAGATAAATTCTTCAATTGGGTGATATGTGGATAAGCCAGATGCTCAACCTTAGTAGCCAAAGAACTTCACTAGCCACTTAGAAATGTACCAAGACTTACATACATATATATTTCAGATTGTGAATGTACTTTCACAAAGTTATAGGACTATAAAGTTATATGACTGTATTAGATTGTGAGAGATTTTAAGAAAGCAACATCTAAGAAAACAAAAAGCATGACATCCGATCAATGATGGAATATAATAACCACCTTCAGTATCAGAAATCTGTGTGGAGACTTAGTGTATCTTCAGCTTTCTGAACCATGTAGAACGTTTCCTCCCGAAGAAGGATGGAGCCAGCTTTTCCAGGCACAAAGTTATACCATTTTCCCATCTGTCCTAAAAGCAAGTTCAAACTGAGAAACCATCTTAAGGCTTGAATGAATAAGGTCTGACATGACAAAAAATACCTGACTCAACATTTCATCAAAAGGCAAAATTCAGCCCCTTCTTCTGTCAGAAAGTTCTGATAACAGAAAAGGCTTCAATGGGAACTGCAAGCCCAGGCGGACTTTTCTAACACTGGACAGATTTGGAATGTGCTGTTCTTGCTGTTAAAGACGTTTTTCCACTCTTGGCCTTCCAAAACCCAGAGTTCAAAGCTGCACTACTACTTTTTTATGCAAGAGCAAATTGACCACAACACTATTAGAAAAAGACATGAGTCAGTGTGTTTGGCTCTTTGTTTCTTTGTGGTGATCTTTGGAAAATAAAGATTGTAAGGAAAGAAAAGCAGGGAAAGACTAGTTTGCATCTTTTCCTTGAGCAGTGTTTGCTTAAAAAATAATAACCCCAAACCAGGCTATTATTGGGATTTATATCAAGCATTTCCAAGCTTTGAAATAGGAACAAAGTCCACCAGACCCTTGTGAGGTAAGCTTTTGTTTTTCTCATTATACAAATAGATAAATTGAGTCACTGAGCAGTGAGGTAATTTCCCTGGTCTCGGCAGCAGTAGAAGAAAAGAAAGCGTGAACTCAAGGTTTTGGATTCCAGGTAACCACTTTGATCATGTTTTTATTGGAAGCTGACAACCAAAAAGTTAATAATCCATTATACTGCATGTTAGGGACATGAGGTTTTCTAGCTTACCATGAATTCTACTTCATATAATTCATATGCATAAGTGTGTGCATGTGCTTACATACTCATATATATTAGAATAACCTCAACTTTCCCAAATCTTTAGAGAATGAGACATTTTGGATAATTAAACATTTCCCAAAGCTGATATTTTTACATCTGTGAGCACCAAAATATGTTTGTTTTGATAGGATCCATTTAAAAATATGAAATTTCCTTAATTCTTAAAAGACACTACTAAATATGTCAATAATTATATTCAGCTGTAATTCAGTGATTCCCTCAGAGACTTCCTAAGACGGGGTGCCTGGGTTGCTCAGATGGTTAAGCATCTGACTCAGCTCATGATCTCAGGGTTGTGAGATCAAGCCCCATGTCAGGCTCCCCGGCTCAGTGGGGAGTCAGCTTGAGATTCTCTCTCCCTCTCTCTTTGCCCCTCTCCCCACTCACGCTTGTGCTCTCTCTCTCTCAAATAAATAAATAAATATTTTTTTAAAAAAGAAACTTCCTAAAGCTATATGGCTACTTGTCTCCTCAATGAATGCCATTATGCTTTAAAAACACTTATCTCTTTATAGTTTCTTTTTCTCTTCCTTTATTGCTGGGCTTCCATACTTCTGTGGAAGTGCATTTACTTGTTGCAGTCCCTTTCCCTATTCTAATTAGGTACCTCAAGTCAGCTAGCTCTGTTCTGAGGACTTGGAGAACCAAATTCATTAGAATGATTTGTAAAGTGGAAACAAATAGTTTTGAAGTGAGAAGTCCATGTGATGGCTTATGAGTATGAACCTTAATGACCACTCTCTTTTAACCACTGAGCATGTCTGACTTCCTTTTTGTCTTCAGTTGTGTTCTGTAGGGTTGAAGTTTTCAGAGATTAGAATTCGAGATTATGAAAATGTATGTTAAATATATTTTAATTCTAAGACTCAGCTCAGGATAATTTATTTTTTCTCAATGATTCAGATAGTATTAATCCAATAAGGATTTGTTGTAAATAAAGTACCTGACTCTATTCCAGGACCTCAGGATCTCTCAGTGTCATTTCTAGGACCATCAGTATTAATTGCATCTCTCTGGCAACAAAATCAAAAATTCACAATAATTTTAGTTAAAAGAATACCAGTTAAAAGTTTACGGTTTTGTACATTTATATATACATATGTTGAATGTCTGAAATATGTCTATTAAGGTGCTGACTTATCACTTTTTTGTCACCTAGCAAGCGGGTCAGGGTTTGAATTTATTATCCTTGACATTGAGTGAGAACCTTTGCTGAGTTGGGATGGGCAGGTTGTAAGAGGACGATGGCCCCAGAGAAGACTCAGAACACCTTGACTAGCCTGAAAAATGCACAAAAAGTGGCCTCCCTTTTGAAGATAAAGAAGAAGGGGGTTCTTACAGTCTCTGTGCATTTATACTCCAAGTGGCTTTCTATTGGTTTCGATGCCTTTCAGCTGCAGCTCGTGAGGGCAGGTGTGTCTAGCACAGGGCTTGGCACATACACCGCTATCTATGTGTTGAAGGCATGAACAAGTGAGGTTGAGATTGGAGTCCTAGACAAACAAACAAAGGTAATTGAACTTGAGGGACAAAGTCTTTTAAAACTCTTGTGGTCCTTCTTCCTTTGTCTTTATGAACTAAAATGCCTTCCACTATAGCTTGCAATTTTCCTTATTCTAACATTGGGCTTCTTAGAACCATTTTTTTTTTTTTTTTAAGGAGCCTGGATTGAAAGATTTCTTGATAATTAAGGCATAGGGATAAAAAAAGTTAGGATATTTTTTATCAAGAAAATAAAATTCATGTAAGGAAGGATTTTGATGTGCTGGCATTGAATGTTATAGGGAGCATGCACTTGGCTTAAGAAGGCATATTACTGGGCGCCTGGGTGGCTCAGTTGGTTGGGCGACTGCCTTTGGCTCGGATCATGATCCCGGGGTCCTGGGATTGAGTCCCACATCAGGCTCCCTGCTCAGCAGGGAGCCTGCTTCTCCCTCTCCCTCTGCCTGCCACTCCCCCTGCTTGTGCTATCTCTCTGACAAATAAATAAGTAAAATCTTAAAAAAAAAAAAAAAGAAGGCATATTACTGCACCAAAATGCAGGGGCCAGGATGCATTTGGGACCCTGGCAGCCTCGGTGGGAGTACGGAAGGATATAGCAGCATAAAACTCCAGAAGCCTGTAGGATGAGCTAAGACCTTAGATGAGACACCCAGGACAGCCATCTTTTTCCTGATGATGCCACAGCTGTCTATACATGATGTGCTTTGCCACAAGAGGGAGGTGGCCTCGAACTGGGAAGGGGCTGTGCAATCATGGACTTTCCTCCTTTGGGGAACTGGCGGAAGAGGGATGCAGTGCCATTTAATGCAAGTAAGCAAACAAACAACAACAAAAACAAAACAAAAACCAACCCTTGTATCCTCCCCCAACCCAAAACCCCAAAGACCAGAGATATAAATCATCCCATAAAGAGCCCACACTGTCACCATTACATGCTCACAGCATCATCCTGGAGTGGGAGTCCAGCGTTCATCAAATGAACTACAAGGCAAAAAGATCCTTAGTGCCCTTATTTGCAATATGTAGAAAGCAACGCTCGAAGCTTCTACTCACCCAAGTGGCCATTATGCTGGCACTTATGTAAGCATTCAGTAATTGGTAGTGATTATTATCAAATGACTTTTACTGAGCACCTTGTAAGCACCAGACATTTTCTCATATATTATCTCATTTAACATTCATTACAGTCAGGAGAGGTAGACTTATTTTGGAGAAGAGGAAAGAAAGACTCAGTGAGACTCACTGTCTTGCCCAGGGTGGCTGCATTGTTAGGTGGCAAAAGTAGGACTTGATCCCAAGACTTTTTATGTTCAACTCAGTACTTTTATTTGTGACACTACAATGGCTTCTCATAGATGATTTAAGATCTTTTGTTTTCGTCTCCCATAAATGACATATATTTTGGCATTAATGAACAGGGGGCTTTAAAAATACTCTTTAGGGGCGCCTGGGTGGCTCAGTCGTTAAGCGTCTGCCTTCGGCTCAGGTCATGGTCCCAGGGTCCTGGGATCGAGTCCCACATCGGGCTCCCTGCTCGGCAGGAAGCCTGCTTCTCCCTCTCCCACTCCCCCTGCTTGTGTTCCTGCTCTCGCTATCTCTCTCTCTGTCAAATAAATAAATAAAATCTTTAAAAAAAAATAAAAAATAAAAAAATAAAAATACTCTTTAAAAATGACAGGCAGGTTTAAAATGGATTGTGTGGTTCAGTTGGTTGATTGCAGCTCAGGTCATGATCTCAGGGTCCTGGGGTTGAGCCCTGCTTTGGGGCTCTGCACTCAAGGGGGTTCAATCTTTCTCCCTCTGCCCCTCCCCCACTGAGGATTCAATCTGTCTCCCTCTGCCCCTCCCCCCCTGCTGGTGCACGTTCACTCTCTCTAAAATAAATAAATCTTTAAAAAAAATTGGATTGTGTGTCCTTTAAAATCATGAACTGTGTAGAAGACAACCTACAAAACTCTTCCTGCTGATCATCAGTGGCATTTCTTATGTCACTTGTCCTTCCACCACTGAAAATCTGCTTGCTACAGATTAGTAATAGGATGTTGTGAATGATTCTTTGGGGATAAAATGTCAATGATGTAGCAGTTAATGGGGAGAGCTCAGGAATCTGATCTCCTTGTTCTACATTCTGGGTCCTTTACTTAAAACTATGTGACTTTGAGGGAGTTACTTAACTCTCTCACATAATTTCCTGTTTATAAGGAAAGTGATCAGGATAAAATGCAAAAAAAAAAAAAAAGCTTCAGCATTCTGTTTGGCACAGAGTAAATCCTCAATACACATTAATTGCTTTTATTGGTCAATAATATTTTATTTGAATTCTATTTTCTTGAAAAGCACATTCCTAATCACTGAATCCTGTTTACTAACTCTTACACATCATTCTGCTTTCCTTTGTTATAGTTTCTGATTTATGTTGCCAGGATGCTCTGGATGTGACACTGTTAAGGCTCAGCCTGAATTAGTAGAAAGAAGAGGGCTTCAGGAGTAGGAGGATCCAGGTTCATATTCTAATTCCAACATTCACTATCTAAATTATGTGAAATTTACTTAATCTTTCTAAGCCTCCACTGTCTCATGTGTAAAATGTAGATAAAATCTTCCTCTAATTCAAATGAAGGGATGTATATAAAATACATCATAAACAGTAAATTTCTCTATAGAGTTTATTATTGTATCACTCTCTTCATTTTTAAAAGTTCCCAAATTAGGATACTAACACTTTTGCTGATGTGGTGATAATGAATTCTATTTTATAAAAACAAGGTACTAAGCCTCTCCAGTATTCTCGATGTGTTGAAAAGGAGTCATGGATTCTTTCTTTAGCCACTGGCTCACGTCTGCAGATGGGAATTTTATTTATATGTATTCAAATGTGATTTAAACATATGGCGATTCTTTTATGGCTAAATATAAAAAATTTACAAGTTAAATATTATTGCTATCTTTACCATTTACTTTAGAGCTTGCTCATGCTATAATTTGTAAATACTTTACAAGGCAGGGGAAAATACCCACCCATAATTATTTCTCGATGTTGTCTGGCTCATGATAGCTGGGTAAATTCTTTTATTTTATTATTTAAAAAAAAGTTTTCATTGAAAGTTTTTCCAGTCACTCCAAATAAACTTAGCTGTAAATGGAAAAGGTACAGCTGATTGTTCTGGCTTCTTGAGCGTGTCTTCTGCCCCTGTCCTGCTCTTCCCTGAGTCAGAAGGAAGGCATGTGGTGTGGCCGACCTCCGAAATCATTAAACATCTCCTGTAAACTGTTGCTGTTAAAGACTCACTCTGGTTTATTTTCTGAAGGCTTATTAATAAGTTAGAATCTAATCTGCAGCCAGACTGTTTGATCACTTTGCTCTTGGCTTTGCCAGGCACAGGATTTTATTGCATGGTTGGCCTGTTGGCATGATGATTCCTGAAGGGCCGTTGGTAAGCCAGAAAGTGCCAGGGGCACATCATTGTTAAATTCCAAAGACATGTGACCTCCCTTGACCTTCTGGTAGAGGGCTTAGCCTTCTTCAAAGAGCCTCAGGTTGTTCACTAGAAATAGAGACAAAAATGCTCTGGGAAAATCTTTGATAAAGAACTACCTTCCTTCAGAAAGTCATGGGGCTTCAGGGGAAGATGAAAGCAAAAATCTCTTACTGAACAGGACAGTCTTTCTCTGTAGAAATAGTCTTATTGAAAATTGAAGCAATTCTATGAGCAGGTATTTGAAACACGTTTTTCCCACAAAAGGGAAAAGAGAAGAGATGGCAATGAATAATGGAACTTTCTCTTTGAAAGTCTCATTTCGAATCATTCTTTATCTCATTTTGTTTGTATAGTAATAAAGGATCCAGATGACAATACAGTGCCATTCTGTGTGAGTTAAAGCCACAAGAAAAAAAAAAAAAAGAAAAAGAAAAAAGAGAAAAAAAGAAATACCATCTGTAGTATTTTATTAAAATTATATATGTGGGGAAGAGGACCTCTTTAAGATAATATAACAATTAGAGGCAGGCATGGTAGGCATGGTAAGGAAGCAATACACTGAACACTATTTAAAGAACACTAGTGTGGTCATGGCATTCACTCGGGATACATAAGAGCATCTTACTCAATTTTTTCAGTAGTTTATATGCTCATCAAGGGATACAAGACATGGCACATGAAAATTTAAATATTTTGTGTTGTCCAATACAGTAGGCACTATCCACATGTGGTTATTTGATTTTAAATTTAAGGAGATTATAATAAAATAAAATTTAAAAATTTAAGACCTCAGTTGCATTAGCCACATTTCAAGGGCTCAGCTGCCAGTATGTGGTTGGTGGCTATCACACTGGGCAGCTCAGATAGAGCACATTTTCATCACTATAGAATATTCTAGCAGACAGCTCTGATTTTCAATATAGTGTACAGGCAACATGTAAGTGACATTTATAGCAACTGCTTGTCAGTTGAGAATAGAGAAGGATCAATGCAGCCTGCAGTATTTGGGAAGACTTTAACAAGACCTTGAATTTATGGTTATTTTGGCAAGTGTAAAGAACAATGGGGGACATTCAGTAGAGAAAAGGAAAGAGGATGTTTGGAGGAATAATAGCCTGACTGGCAAGTTAAGGTGTTTGTTCCATGTTTCATAATGTCACTAATATTTCTGAGCAGGGTACTGACAGTCCTGGGACAGTGGCACCACCCGACAAATAATGTTTCCTTATGTAATTTAGTAGAAAAGGCCAATATTTAATATTAGCAGACCAGTGGGGATTCATCTTGCACTCCATGCTTAGCTCCAGGGGTTAACACTGGACATAGAAGTGTCACACTAGTAACACTGTATGTATACGCATGGCTGTGAATGGACTTAGGTAAAATTGTGTTTTCTTGGAACAATCTACGGGGATAAAGAAAAGCATATTTAGAGGTTTCTCACTCACCATCACCATATTCTATTCCCCTGTCCCTTTTTTCCTGCCCTCCTTTTCACATTTATTAGGTTCCTACTGTGTGTTAAGTATGGAGGGTGCAGAGATAAACAAGACCTGAATCCTTCTGCCAGGAGCTCACAGTCTTGCACGTAGAACAGGCTGGTGCTATTACAGCATGGACATGGCCATGACACGGCTGTGCACAGAATGCTAGGGAGCATGGCCGAGGTGTACAATGTAGCCTGGGGCAGGCGGGTTGTAGGCATGTCTTCTCAAAGCAGAAGATACCTGATCTGAATCTTGGAGGAGTACAAATTAATTCAGTAGATTAAGTAGGGAATACCACATGCGGAGAGGGAAGATCAAGGACAAAAGCAAAAAAAAAAAAAAAAATATGCAGAATGTGACCATATGGAAAGAACTAGCTCTTGTTTCTTCTTTTGTCTTTGGCACGACACAAAGGAAGGGCTCGAGGTATACTTATTTCCATATATATCCTCACTGCCGGTTAAGCAGCAGGTGTAGACAATATAGACATTTTTCTAGGTGACTCACATGGCTTGAGGGAATCATTTAAGCTGTCTTGACTCTCATCATCTGGCTATGGATGATAATAAACGTAACGCCAAAGAGAATGATCTGTCGAGCCAGATTCAAGTTCGTTTAACGTGCTGTAATGCCTTTGTTCTGTCCGTTCCTCATATAATCATGGGAATTTCTACTGCCTTAGCAATGACATGCTAGGTTGTCACTCTCTCTCCCAGACTGATGCCAAGCAACTTGGGATCACTTGGGGAGAATTTATGGAGAAACCTTAGCCCTTACAAATTACTCTAGGGAGAAATGATAGCTTTTTTTTTTTTTTTTTTTTTTTGGTTTTTCTAGTAACACAGCCCTTACTTTTTTGGCTCCAAAGTGACAGCATGCTTTTAGGAAAAAATACAGAAAAGAAAAAGAAATTAAAATCACAGTATTAAACAAGAACCAGAGCCAGTCGGCAGTATCTAGGAACAGAGCCACTGGAATTCTCCCTCTCTTTTTATGAGTCAGAGGCATTGTCACAGGGAATTGATGGTTTTTCTTCCTTTTATGACACTAGAAGACACCATGGAAGGCAGTGTGGGGGAGCAGTGTGGAGTGTGACCTCGATGGGAATCCCGGCTCTGCCGCTTGCTTGCTCTGTGACCGGCAAGTTGCTTGACTAAGTAGAGGCTCCGTTTCTCTCATCTCTAAATTGAGGATGATGGGGATGCCTGGGTGGCTCAGCTGATTAAGTGTCTGCCTTCGGCTCTGGTCGTGATCTCAGGGTCCTGGGATTGAGCCCCGCATCGGGCTCTCTGCTGAGCAGGGAGTCTGCTTGTCCCTTTCCCTCTGCTCTGACCCACTTGTGCTCTCGCTCTCTCCCTCTAATAAATAAATAAATAAAAATAAAAAACCCTGCTCTTGTAGGGTTGATTTAAGGAACAGAGATAATGATACAATGTCTGATCCCATTAGATACTTAATCAACGGTGTCTATTATTATAACTACTAATGATGAGTTTGAGTTGCTCCTTTCGATGCCTGTGAACTACTTATTTTCTTAAAGGAGAGGATGCTCTGGTCTGCCACTTTTAGGGTCCTGACCTCTGGGCATATCTTTGTGAAGGGGAAAGAGAATTCCCAGAGTATGGCCCTAAGAGAAATAGGGAATTTGATAGGGGTTGGAGGTCTGAGTGTTGTCAATAAACCAAATAATCCCTGATATAGCAAGATATACTAGAATACCAGTAAGTGTGAGCCTGTTATAGGAATTAGCTCCCTATTTATGGTGAGAAAGTAAATGCTCAAGGAAGAAGTTTGGCTAATGATCTTAGTTATTCATAGTGGTTAAGGTGACACAGAATTATCAGATCAGAGATTGTTGAGCTAATTTGTGAAATTATGTAGGCTCCTTGTTTACTGAACTTATTGCTTATTGATGGTCATTTCTCTATTCATACACAATCTCTAGACAATGGGAAAGAAGAGGGAAGGAAGAGATCATTTTAATCTGTCCAATCTCCCTTCCGTCTTCCTTCCTCCCTTCCTATCATCTATCTATCTTTCTAGATTTTTAAAACACTTATTCTGGCATTTCTGCTATTATTTTTATTATGAAGAACTGAGCCATTGAACCAAGACATGTTCATCTTCTTTTGTTCCTTTTTCACCTGGGTTTGGAAATTACACTGGGACTGTTTCTTACTTTATGATTTGGCATAGCACGTAACCTCTACTGACACTCAATGTGTATTACATAATAACTAGCAACCTGAAATTATCATGTCCCAGTAGATCTTGAAATAATGAAGTAGGACAGTGATTCCTAAACTGTTCCCAAGTTGTTCCACAGAATACCAGTCCCAAGAGATGCTCTCAGGTTGGGAAGATTTGTCAGCAAATATGTTTAGGGCACACTATTTACTGTAACATTTTTGAAAAATGAAAATATAATTAGCTAATATAATATATATTATTATCTAATACAATATATATATTAGAAAATATATATATTAAGGTCTTCGTGAAGTCTCGCAGTGAATTAAACTGATCATATTGTTTCATTGGAGTATTTCTAAAATAATTTGACCATAGAAGCTTTTTCTGTATAAACACATATTAATATCTCAGGTACTACTGTTTTTGAAACACACTTTGGAAAATGTTGAAGAAGCGACATTCAGATTTTACATAATATAGCATCATTATTAAAAATATCATCTTTCGGGCTGCCTGGGTGGCTCAGTCGGTTAAGCGTCTGCCTTCCGCTCAGGTCATGATCCCAGGGTCCTGGGATCGAGTCCCACATCAGGCTGTCTGCTCAGCGGGGAGCCTGCTTCTCCCTCTCCCTCTGCCTGCCGCTCCCCCGCTTGTGCTCTCTCTGTCAAATAAATAAATAAAATCTTCAAAAAAAATCATCTTTCTTTAGTTAAAATAGGATTTTAAAACCACAAAAACCTTTTTGTATGGGAGGGAATTAGCTTTTAACTAATGTCAAACTACGGACAAGTGAACACAGAGACCTTTTGAGACTCTTAAGCCATAATTTAATTGTTTCTTTTCCCTTTTCTACTTACCCTTGACCTCTTCTGGCCCTTTGGGACATAAGGAATTGTCCTTTGTATTTTAAGAAACAAAAATGCTCTTACTACATCTTGAAAGGTTATGTGCTTATTTGGAATTTTATTCCATTTTGACTCAATTCCACTTAAATACCATGAGCCATTACCAGGTGTTGTGAGTATAATCCATTCACTATATAAGTAACAGTAACAACGTATGCTTAAGTAGCATCATTCTGCAGAATAACTGGCAAGACTTCAAGTGTCTCTAAATGATAAAGAGAGTGGTTATTTGAAAACTGTTCTTCTATTTAAGATAAATACATTAAGGCACAGAGATGACTGATGACTTTCCCAAGACCCCAGAAAGAGTCAAGGTGTTTTTGAGATTAAAACACAAGATTTTCTCGAATGGGGGCTTCTTAGGCCACGTGCATACCGACTTCATATGTTCATCCCTACTGACATCAGAAATAGAAAGAGGATTGCCCTGTATGTCTGCGAATGTCATAAGTCGTACAAAGCAAGCAGCCCTTCTCTGGTGTGCCAGGGATTTTTCTTTTATGGTCCTAATTGATCTCTATCCCCCAAAGGGTTCTGAATTATGCAAGTGTCTCAAGTCTTAACAAGCCATCCCCAACACAGCTGTGCAATGGAAATGTTCCACGGAAAAGTATTCACTTCGCTCTCGGCAAGGCCCTGGCTGCTCCTTGGAGAGACCCGGACCCAGGAGTGCAGGTTTGGGGCCATCTCGGAGAACTCTGGCCTGTTTCTGCCTCCTTCTTCCTCCCAGCTCCCTTCCCGCTCCTGTTGACAGGAAGGTCTAGTCACGGCACAGGATTCCCCTTGTAAGCTCATGAACTCTCAGTGCCTGAGCTTCTCTGTCCTCCTCTCCCTACCCCAGCTGCCCAGGTTTGTTTTTTACTGAGGTGAGCATTTAGTCTTGGCTGGTGGTGGCCTCGGAAAGAATATTTTCTAAGATTGCTTTGGTTTTCTTTCAAATAAACCTCTACAAGCCTGGACATTGCTGGCATTGCTGAAACGCAGGTGATTTATTCCTAGAGGCTTAAATTATTTTTGTTTTTTTTTTAAAGAAAACCAACAATGTGATACACTCCTATAGTACATTCTATCCACTGGTTACAAAGGACACCTGGTTCTGCCTTTTATCAGAAAAATTCAAATCTAAAGGCCCCCTCTGGGAACAAGTCAGGTTTTTTTGAGACATTCAGCCCCGTGGCTCCCTCTACTGGTCATTGACTTTCCTCCCCACTCGTTTGAACACTTGACTGGAATAAACTGGGAGCTAGGAGGGGATCTAGACATGTTGTTAAATCAGGAGTTACGGATCCAATAGCATATTTTTGTTGCACATCTCTTTGTATCTGTTATTTTTCCCACCTCGATTTTGGCCACCTACGCCACAAATTCTTAGCTCAACCTAGTGTCTCCTTTCACGTCGGTCTTGGCCTTACCTTGCATCTGCCTTTTAACAAGAGGCCACTTGTTTGGATTTACAGCACGGATGAACACCATGACCGCTTTTTTTTAAGACTAGATTATCAGTAAGTAAAGATCTTTAAAGAACTAGAATGATGTACAGTCATCACTTTGAGTTTATGAACCAAGTATAGGTTTCCCTTTTGAGTGCACATAGCAGGATTGTTGGAGGAACATGCCAAACAGGGTAATAGCTGCCCCAGGAGAATGCTCTTGAACCAGTTCTCAGGATTCACTGTCCTCCTGTGGAACTGAAGACAGTGGTGACTTAACCCACTCTGCTGCCGGGCAGCATAAAATTTCTGCATAAACCAGCCAGAGTTGCCCCGGTTCATGAAGCCTGAGTTATGGAGGTCACTGGCCCAGACTTTTAGAAAAACAGCTGTTTTATCTAGCTAACAGAGAGGACTGGAGAAGCGCCCCAACAGGCTGGACACATTTTATTTCCTGGAGAAGCCAACAGCTGACACCCACACCCAGGCCTATTCAGTTAGAGTTGGAAAAGTAGCACATGAAGTGATTGTCTTTAATCTCAGCACATCAAATGATGCCAATGCCTAAATATCCTGTGATGTAAACAAATCAATAGAGAGCTTAAGAGAAGCAGTCTTCAAGAGACTTACTTAAAAGAATGTTTTCACGATGATGCTGATGATGCTTAGTCATAGACTATGTAAATTGTAACATACAATAAATCAATTTCAGAAACACAAGTACTATTTCAAAGATATGCAAACATTGTCAGGCTTTAGAGGAAAGTGAAGAAGCATCTGGGGTAACATCTGTCCACTTATTCAGGGTGAATTATTTCCAGAAACGATACAAGAATATTCTTTTCTACCTTCATCATTTTCTATATCGGAGTAACTTTATATATCACCCAAAATTGTATCGTTATCTTAGTAGAGAACATTTTGATGACTTGACATCTATGGAGTTAGTATGCTAGGTCAGCGGAGTCAGAGGTCAAATGAGGCTCTTTTCCCAGTCAAGAGTTAAGAAGAATTTTAATAAGATGTAATACTTGTAAAGCTTTTACCCATGCGAGTCAGTACTCAACTGGCATGGTACTGAAAGGAGCCTGACCCAAATAGGATTTTATCTCCCAAACATTGGAGAGATTCTTGGATCAGACATATTAAAAATCTCTTCTCCAGCACCTCAAAACTCTATGGAGTTTCTCCCTCTTCTGTCTAAGATGGAATGAGCCCTCTTAGCTGCACTTATCTTTTCTCTACACTCTTGGCCCCTTGACCCCTCTCCTCTGACATGACATATTTCATGCTTACACCCGTCAATCCGTTTGTTTTTCAGAGTTTCCTCTGGTTGTTCTTTATGCATATCTTGCCTTTTTTTCTCATTAAAGACCTGGGAAGGAGTAAGGTGATTATATTGCCATCACATTGTCTACTGGGTGGGAGAAGATGATTATGCCATAAACCATCACAAAATAATACATTTGTTCTGTCACATAAATATTGGAACCAGACTATAAGGCATCTTCGACATGTACTATATGGGGAAAACACACTATAGTTATCCAAGATAGAGCACTGTTCAAAGAGTTTGGCTACCTGAACTGTAGCCCTATTTCTACTATACATGTCTTGGTGACCTTGGGCATGATATCAACCTTTCTCACCTGTAAAATTGACTTTAGTTAAAATTAGCTCCAAAGATCCTTCTAGCGTTTATATTCTGTGATTCTCTAAGTGTAATACCCAAGAAATTAGAATAGGGACTAGATAAGTGTTTAGAAACGTCATTCGGAGGGACCTGTTGGAGGCAATGGCAATTTTAAATTACCTTTCTTCTAGATAGAAGGCTTTACATTTACAAAAGTGTGAAGCCTTCTTATTTGCTGGAGTGAAAATTTAGATCCTGTTTAAGAGAAGTATGAGACTTTTGGTAATGAGAAAATCCACAAGTATAAGTGGTACTCCAGAAACTTGATCTGTAATAATTGAAAAGAGATTTCTTCCCCTGAAGGAAAAAAGAGGGTATCAGAGGGGGGGCACGAATGCATCTGCAAATCTGGTACTGAAGGAGAGAAGGGAAGTTTTCATTTTCTATGAAGAACCATGGCAGCGAACCCAAAATTCATAGAGGAGATTGAAAGTGAACCATCAGGTGTATTTTAGTATTTAGTATTGTACATCATCAGCCAGAGGTGCTATGAGTTGCTTTTGCTGTTATGCTACATTGAACAGTTAGAATTTAGTATTATTTTAGCTGATTACTCTCTATAATCAGTTTTCAGGAACATTTTTGTTTCAGTCACTTCAGTTTGATTCCATGCAATTTCAATGGCTTTGTGGATTTATGTCCACAGGGCCCCCAGATTATAGACATTCCGACCCTGTGTGACTCCCTCCAACCCCCTTCCTGCAAATCTATTTGCTTGAGGATAGACTATAAAGAACCTCCTTCCTCAAACAGCAAACATAGTTACCAAAGCGATAGTGGAATGTCTGATTAGTGGCTTCTCTGTTGGTGCTGAAATGTGGTTAATTTTCTTTCCCACTCTTCACTCCTTGCCTCTCTGGAAAAGGCAAGTTTAGCAAAGCTCTCATTCAGTACTGTGGGGTGTAAACAGCTGTTAAGGACTGTCAGGTCATTGGAAGATCTTTTTCATTATAAGCTTAGCATTTTGTAACAACTAGTGAGCTGGTCTTTTTAACATTTTTTTTAAGTTCTAGATGCTTTGGGTATTAAGAGGTCCATTTCACAAAATGCTAAAGTAAAACATTCTCTAAATTCCGAAGAGCATTCATTCTCCCCTTAACCTCCTCCTCTCCTCTCCTTTTGTTTTTCTTTTCACTCAATAATTAGAACAGTGCACCTCTCAGGAGACTGGGTTCTATCTCAAGATCTGTACCTTCTTTAAATTATGCATATGTATGTTTATGAAGACTTGGTGGAAGAGAAGGAAGCCATGCATGAAGAAAGACCTGGTTTTCAGAGGAGGACCAGAGGTTGGGAAATGGGTCCGCATCTCAATCACTCCACAAGTTGCCATACCAAAGTGGGTGACCATAGATAAGGAGGAGTGAACTGCTGCTTCTAACTTCTCACTTGCAAATAATTACCCAACACTGGGCCCTTTGGGAAAGTTAGGGGTGGGTTTGTTGATGTGAACCACCCATTAATGTTCTGAGGGTTTTTATATTCATAATACAGTTTTTAAAATTGTAACTGGCAAAGTGCTATGGGTTTTAATGGGGGGCAGACCTGAGATTGTTTTGGTCTTTAGAACAACTACTCTCCTCTGTTCGAGAAGGGCACAGCAGAGATGGATCTTAACGTATTAGTGGAAATACTATTGATTTAAGACCGAAGCCAAGATCATATATGAATATTTGCTCCTCCACATCTCTTCATGTCCCACATCAGTAAAGGCAAAAAGAAGTTGTGTTTGTAACAGAGATTCTGCTCTTTCTCTTCTCCTAGGGCACTTTCCCGGGGAGATTCCTCCCGGCTTCACTCTCAGTTCTCATCCCCATTCTCTTCTCTTTGATTTTTGTAGCACAAATGGAAAAAAGTGGGATATACTTGTTGGTCATAGAAAGAATATCGTTTTAGAATTGTGACAATAATAGAAAATCTCAACTGTGTGTTTCCCTAGGTGTAGCAGGCCCTTGAAATCAGTGGAACATCTTCTCTTTGTCTCTAGTGAAACAGGCAGCTGCTCCCTTTTACTTTTTTGAGAAACATTAAAGGAGTCGGGCAAGGCTGCTGCGATGGCGTCACTTAGATATGGTCATGAACCCAATCCAGGAGCGGCTACATAATGGCATAAAGAGAAGACTCATGTGAGATCTCTACAACCGGTGCAAAGGGAGATGTTGGGGTAACTACATGAAAACCCAACACTGATTTTTCTAAAAACTTAAGAGAAGAGTCATTGTGCCTGATGTGTAAGCTATAGGGAAAGAATCATTTTAAAAGTCCAGTAAAGGGCCCTGGGAAAGTTAGGTCATGAGAGATCTCCATGATCTCACCCAGTTATTTAGGGTGTTGAACTTGATGGCACAAGGAGTAGGCAGTTACTCTTAAGTGGTTCATAGCTGGTAGAGTGGATCAGCTGCCAGGAAAAGCAGAAGCAAACTCTGGGAGAACAGTTTTCATCCCCAAATTTAGGAATAACAGGAGCTCTTTTACGTGGGAGCACTTTTCTCTCTCTCTCTCTCTCTCTCTCTTTTTTTTTCTCCCAGAAAAGATAACTTCCCTCAAGGGAAATCTGGTGAATGAAGTAGTCTATTTTCACCCTTGTGATGATGGTGTGAGTCCGGCACTACCATAAAAGAAGAATTAACTTGGACATGCCACACACTTGGTTTGGCCTTGTCCCATACCTGTGCTCTTGTTGTGGTTGATTACCCACTTACATCAGATATGAAGCAAGCAGTCTGCACTGTGGCTTGAGATGAAAGGTATTTTAATATGCTCAGGTCACATACTATCGGCCAATAGTAATTTTATATCATTTTCTTTAAGGAAACCACACTCCTTGAAATAATTTTTTCCAATGAAGCGAAATTTTGCATGACAGAAAGCTTTCCGGGTAAGTCTTTCATTTGAATAATAGCACTGAATTCCCTCCATGACAAGAGAATTTTAATATATCTTTTATTTCTTTTGATATGCAAATGATATGGAGAAAAGCATTGAAAGACCCTCAGTTAAACTTTTGATGATTCTACTTTCTTTAATGGTGAAGGATTATTTACAGCTTTGGTGAGGTTCCCCTTTTTAAGTGAAACGATATAAACAAACCAAAAAAGAAAAAAAGAAGTGAAACTTTTCCTCTTTTACTTTAAGAACCATAAGGGCTGAAATAGTGGTTTGGTTTCCTGACTGCCCACTTTGGTTTGCCGTCTCTAAGCGGTCTTGTGCAATTAATTCCCCAGAGGAAATATTTGAAGAGGGTTTTTCTCCCACATGAGAGAGTTTCATCCCACACAGCCCACGGATTTTGACAGCAAACTTCATGGACCAAGTGTCCGGTTTCTACAGAAGTAGCCGTGGAGTATGTGTTTCCTGTCACAGGTGCACGGTACTCTTTCTTCGACCTCAGAAATAGGAAGATATAGCAGTCTTTACATGGGATGGGAGCTTAAACACTGGATAGCTCTAAGAACCGGGTGCTAATCAGGTCGATTTTAATTTACTAGATGAGGGAAAAGAAGGTGGCAAGCAGGGTTCAAACTTCCAAAGCCTTCGAGCTGATTTTTCTTTACAACCGTCTGGTGTACCCAGAAGAATTGTATAATCTGGCCTGTATTTTGCTCTTGCTGTGAAACATATTGAAACGCTTTATGTTTAGGTGTATGTATAGAAATTCATGAAGTTCTTTTATACACTTTCTTGGTTCCAACACAATTCTCATTTTAGAAAAGTCTTGAAACGATAACTTTGTGAGAGCACACTTTGCCCCAGCTTGTAAATTTGGATTTGTTCTTTCCTATCTACCAGCCACCTGATTACCGTCCCTGTGCAAAGGGCACCCGTTCACATCATTTTTTCCAAGCACTTAAACCTGGAAAGATACTTTTTAAAGGACTCACAGAAGCTGTCTTAAGGGGGTTTGGAAAACACCGCAAAATTGTTAGCAGTCGTTTTGACTGTGCTATTTTTAGGAAACTAATTGTATTCTTTTAAAGTACATTTTTGACAGTGGGACAAAGATTTCCTTGCCCCCACTGATATACGAAATATTTACAGTGAAAAACGTCAGTAGAACACCCCACACAGATACATTTTAGCTTCAGCAACAGTCGGCAAAGGGGGAAAAGTGATTCAAAAAGAGAGAAGGTTTTTGCAGTATTTGTGCTGCTGTTTCTGCCCAAAATGAACTTTTATTTTACCGTTCAAACAGAAGTTTGTTTTCAAACCAGTTGCTAGTTAAAGGAGCCGCCGATCTGGCATCCGTAAGAGTCAGCTCGAACCAAACTGTAAGCGTGTTGACCAGAGGAGACTTATTTCCCACCCTCGCAGCAACCCCTAGTAGGTCAGATGCCTGCAGAAGTGTTATCTTTTATCTTACCTTGAGCACGTAAGATCCAGGAGAAAGGCTCAGGGGGCTCCCACAGGAGAGGACCGGGAAAGTGCTCTGATCGGCTGCTGGTAACATGCACTTGGCTTTTATGGGCAGGTGGGAGGAGCTGCTCCTCGTAGTAGGTGGGCAGGCAAGGAGCGGCGGGCGGGCAGCCCCGGGAGAAGCTGGACACTCTGCTCCGGGGAGGGGCGGAGAGGGCAGAGCAGGAGCCCGAAAGAGGGAGGAGAGACGGGGCGGGAGAGGGGTGTAGAAGCGGTGGAAGGAATGGAAACGGGAGAGGGAGGGAGAAAGAGAAAGAAAAAAAGAGGGAACGAAGAGCACTAGAGAAAGGGATGTAGAGCACAGGGGGGAAAAAGGGTTGGGGAGAAAATGAACAGAAGACAGAGAGACAAACACGCAAGGTCTGGAAGGAAAGGGGAATTGGATTATTTTGTTTTTGTATGACTTTTTTTTTTTTTTAAGAGGGGAGTTGTGGGTGACTGTTACGACTAAAGGTGTTTTCTGTGACTTTGAAAAACTAAATAAGGGTTCAGGAAAACGGAAGGGTTCCTAAGCGAGGCCAAGGAGGGGCAGCTGGGCGTCGGAGGAGCACAGTGCAAGTGCTGGCGGCCGCCTGGCCGGCAGCGGCGCGGAGTGGAGCGCGCGGCGCGGAGCCGGTGCCGCCCGCGCCCGCAGCCCCTGTCAGGCCCGCCGCCCGCCGGTAAAACCCGCCCTCCACTCCTCACTCCCGGCAGTGCTTATTTGACAAGAAAGGTCTCCCTGTGCTGCCGGTAGCATGCAGCATCCAGAGGCCCCTCTGGAGACTTCTGCAGCATTAAGGTAAATCCAGCAAAGGTTGGGGAGGATCAGCTGAGATTGGCTTGTGGAGAAAGGAACCTCAAAACCAACCTCGGTCCTCCAACATCTGCTTATGTAACCGGATTTCAGGACTCTGCCCTCTGGTTATTTTCGGTATTGAAAAAACTTTCATTCCTAACAATTGGAAAACGTCTTAGGGCCATAGCTCACTCTCTGTGTGTCTTAAACATTAAGAGAGGATTCAACCAACAAACGGCTGAAGAGTCAGGCTGAAATTCTTAAGAAATACATTCAGAGAAAGAAAAACAAGCTCCTTTAGCTGCTGAGTGGTGACTCACTTCCCAGCCCAAGCTTGATTTCTGCCACCAAGGGAATTAAAACATTTTTAAAGGGAGAACCTGAGCCTTGAGTATGGGGGGTAGTGAGAGGGGAAAGGGAGGGGTGGGGGTAGGGTAAGTGGACTGAGAAGAAGAAGAGGACTTTTACTCAATAGGTCTTTACGTAAATATATCTATCTATATACAGATAGATAGATAGATAGAAAACCTGATTCAGTGTTCACCACATCCTCATGAGGTGAGTGTTGTGTAGATTTTTTTTTTTTTTAAGAAGGGACTCTTAAAAGGGTTAAGCAACTAGCTCAAACTTACAAGATGGGGAGTCTCAGCTACTGAGCTTTCAAAGCTTGTGAACTCTGTGCACCAGGCTGTCATATAAAACCCCTAGCTCGGTCTCAGGTTAGATCCTGATGTCTTTGAGGGTTACCAGGCTCCAAGAGAAGGAAAAATGATGGACAAGAGCAGGGTTTCTCAAACTGGGTACTATGACATCTTGGGCTGGATAATTCTATGTTGTGGGGACTTCTGTGCACTGCATAATGTTGAATGGCCTCTCTGGTCTCTACATACCTGATGCCAGTATCATCCTCCTTCCTAAGTGGTGAAACTGAGAATGTCTCTACACTTAGGCAAATGTCCCTGGGGTAGGGGGGCAAAATTCTCTCCTCCCTATAAGAACCATTGGTCTAAAGAAGGTCACAACTATAAAAAAAAGATTTAAAGAAATCCATTAAGAAAATGCCCAATAGTGGCATTGGGTAACAATAATACTAGTTGCCACATGTGGGAAGTTTACACTGGACTTAGTTTTTTACATAGCCATATTCCCTTCTGTCCTCTGGAGCCCAAAGCTTCCATTGCTTCCTTTGTAACTAAGCTTTTTCTCAATTGGATACATGTGGAAATCAACAAAGTAGAACCCCATGTGCCTGGGGTTTGAAGGAAGATTAGTGATATACCAGATGAAAATTTTAAAATTTATCATAGACAAATTTGACATTGGAACAATTATTCCAGATGGTATGATTTTTTGGAAATTGCTTCTTTGTTTTAATATTTTTAATTTTTCATGTCTATCCCCCCATTTGCATTATATTCAGTAACTTTTAGGCTGCAAAGAAGTTGTATCTAGTGGTTAACTAGCTAGCAGAAAATAAGTACTCAATGGATATTTATAGTATAATTGAATAAATGACACTGTTGAGCACTGACACATAGAAAATAACCACTATTATTAGTTTAATGAATAAAAAAAGAATTAATGAATGCTTAGAAAGCTAGAATGTTCACATTAACTTTCTTGCCTATTTGCTATTTGGTTTTACTCTTTTCTCATCCTCCATAACTCAGTTTTCCTCTTTCTAAATAGTATGTTTGTCTTTTAGGGATGTGGCCAAACCCATAAAATTAAGTCTATGAAATGAATAACCCTTGTTACTAGACCTAGAAATAGGACTGCATTGACTATTCTGGCTCTGACCCCTGAAGTCAGATGTCATTTTATAGGCAGGGTACCACTTCTGGCACTTTTTAATTTAGCAAAGAAATGTATTCTGGACAAACTAGACAAGACCCAGTTAGAGGAGCATCTGGTAAACATGTCAGGAAATATCCTCATTAGATTACAGCAAATCATCTTTTCAATCCTAATTTTATGCCTTTCAAATATTCCAGTTCCATCACACAGTTGTAAAAAAATTAGAAACAGAAAAGGCAAGAAAAGTACATTCAAAGGGAAGGCAATTGATGGCTGTACTTTTCTTCTCCTTTTTCTTCCTTCACTCCCTCCTTTTAAACCTGAATATCCAGCCAACATAACAAAAGAGCTCCTTTCATTTTGTTTGGATGGTGCTAATGATTAGTTCATTTCTCCAGTTCACACTTGCCTAAATCTGATTCAGTAGCAGATCTGGACAACAAGTAAGGAATCCAGGAATGTGATTCCTTTGCTGGTTCTTAGCGTGCCCTCCTAGAATCTCTCTGAAGGTGACTGAGGCTTGAAATGACCTAGTTTGGTCTTCTGCGGAAAGAAAGGAATCCAATGACAACATACTAGATGCTCTGAAGTTTCCATTGTGTGGATAATATAACAACAGCTCCAGATTATTACCTTATTTTAAAGAGCTTTAAATATGGACCCCCCCTTTTTTTGCTTATTTGGAATTAATCAATTAACACATATTTATTCAGAATGGATGCCAGATAGTGTGGGGTGTTCAAAGCAGAAGAAAACAAGAATGTAGATCTGTCCTCACGGAGGAAAAGAAGCATGAAATTTTGTTAGTTGGGTAGCAAAGAGGAGAAGTTGGCAATGAGCTGAGCCATGGAAAGTAGCATTTGCATACATGGGTGGTGAACAGTAGGACAAGGAAGAGGATGTGTTCAGCTGAGGAAGGCACAGTAATATTTGGGGGGATAGTAAATTGGCCAGCATGATTAAAAGGGAAGGGTCTGTGTAGCAGAATAATGAGGTGAAGGAACAGGAAAGGAGAGGGGGGATCAGCCTGCTGGAGGCCTTATATGTCACCTCGGTAGTCTGAACAGTGCACTGTAGGCAATGGGACGTCTATTAAGATTTCGCTTTTCTTTGAATAGTGTCTATATACTAGCTTTGCAGATAAATGAGTATGGTATGTCTAGGGCCATTAGGGTACTTAGAGAAATCGGAGTGTCTTTGTCCTGTGGACTTGGAGGCCTGTGTGAGGTCCAGACAGAGTGGTGACTATTTCTATCAGTGCCCTGTGTGGTTGTAAGGAGAGAGAAAGGCAGGACTCTCCCAGAGTATGGCCAGGATGACAGATGTGATTAATGTGAAGCGTGGTGTCTGCTCTGTGTGTCATTTACCTGTGGCAGCTTTATGGTTCTCAGAAGGTATCCACTCCCAGATGGTAGGTCTGACGAATGAGATCATGAGTTCTCAATGGTTCCTGGATTAGAGAACAGTGGAACCTGGCATTAAAAGCTCTACCGTCACATGTACGCTTTTAAACAGCTAACTTGCAGTGATTTTACATGTGTTACCCTTGGCAAATTTCAGCCTCTCATTTCACCTGCCACTCCTAAGTGCTTCAAAATGCAAATGAACATGGCTTTTAGTCTAAGCAAAAATCACTGACGATTTGAAGTTTGATGTACAGACATTTTCTCTCCATCTATCAAATGATCCATCAGTCAGTCAGCCTAAGCTTGTTCTAAGTATCACCACATATGATCTTGGCCTGCGAGGCACTCACAATCGCCAGCACTCCAGGGCATTTAAAATAGGGTTTTATTTACAGAAATTGAAAAGGCTCAGAGCATAGAAGAAAGGCACACCTCTCCTGCATTCCAAAGGAATGCCTGGATTCTGTGAGTCACTGTTTTCCTGTTGGTCCAGATGGTAGAGAGCTGACTCGGGTGATCCTACAGATGACTGCCTCACAGCTCCCACTGGCTTTGTAAAGAGCACTGGACAGAGAGTCAGGAAATCTCGGGTTTAGTCCCAGCTCGGCCACCAACTACCCGTGAAAACTTGGGGCCGATGTTTTATCATTTTTGGATTTAGTGTCCGTATGCAAAATAAGAAAACTTAACCAGACATTCTCTAAACTTCTTGCCACCCTTCAGATGTCTACCCTGTGCCAGTCCAGTAGATGATCCTCTTACTCTTCCCCATGAAGTCAACCCAGCATTCAATGATGCACATGCTTAGCTTTAGGTGTGGGAGTAAGAGCTCATAATGCATGAATCCAGTTTTTGCTACAAGGGGATTACACCCCAATATCAAGCCTTGCCTGTATTCCAGGCTCAGAATCCCAAAGTGGGGCGTACCATCACCACTTAGCTAGCCCATAACGGTAAGCACTGCTGCTCTAAGTCGTAGGGCCTGGCAGAAGTCTCCTATGTTAGCTGTCAGCCTCGAAATCTGGAAGCCTTTTAACTCTCTTTCTCTGAATCAAGTAGTAATTATCATTTTGCCTGATGGAAATGGGACCACACCACACCTATCCCTGGTTTCTGAAAATTCTATCCATTGTGCCAGATTTACCTGATGTCCAAATTAATTGATTTGATTTCCTAAGGAGCTCTCTACAGGTCTCCCACTTTCCTGGAAATTCCCCCCTCTCCCCAGTGCCTCATCGCTTTATTTCTTTAAGGAGGAAAATCTTGGTTGCCCTTTTCAATATAGTTTAAATTGTTATAGCTCCTTTAGTTTCCCAAATGATTTGATTTTTACTGGGATCTGTGAGCCTTTTTCTGGCTCTCACCCTCCCCATAACCAGTGACAACTAGGGTTACTCTGTTCTTTTTTTATACCTTAAAAAATTTCATTGTAGGAATTCTCTCATGGGGCCAGTGCAATGAAGAGGGGGAGATATAGTCCAGGGATTATTTCTTACTCAGGAGTGGAAAAGCAAAGGCCTTCCAGAGTGCTAATAAAATACACTTCACCCTTATTTTATGGCACCCTAGACCCTATCTACTGTCTGGGAATTGTCCTGATCCTAGAATTCCCTTGCTAAATAATTCTTAACTCTGCTTTGTCTTCTATCCTCCATTCTTTCTGATTGTGGTTTGCCCTCTTAGGTTCTTGTTAATATTTACCTCATGTTCAATTATAATAAATCCCTTATTTCCTGCTCAGAGTTACATCTTACACAACTTAAGATTTTCATGAAGAACTCCAGTTTGACAGGCAAAAATGTTTATCTGAGATGAGAGATCTAAGTGCCCTCACCTTAGACTACTATGTCCTATCCCCAAATCACCTTGCATGTTGCCTTGAGAGCAATCACCCTAAACCCAGCAATGATTACGTCATGCCTTCGTTCAGGCAACTTTAATGGCAGCACATTATTCGATTTGTAAAAAAATCTGAATTTGTATTCTGGCATTCAAATTCCCCCCCGCCCCCTTCCATGATTCAAGCCCAGTCTTCATTTCCAACTCCATTCACATACCCTGTGCTTCTGTCAGGGGAGACGATTTGCTTTTCACAAGGTCTGTGCCCTTGACTCTTCATCTTCCACGTGATGGTGCTAGGAGCTCCTGTTGCCAGAATCACCCGTGGACACAGGCTCACATCCTTTATTACTTCAATACTACCTTCTTCAGGGAATATTTTCTGATCCTTTTTCTGAAGCTCCCAGGAAAGTTGGTACTTCTCTTATGACATTTTTTGCTATCTAGTGTTTTATACATATGCTCACCTCTTTCCTCCTTAACTTCACTGCTTTCTCCTTGAAGGTTTAACTCCTTTTCCTGACACTAGGCCTAGCATAGAATGGGTGGTCAATATAGGTTTGTGGATTGTGGAACTTTAAAAAAAGTAAATTATTAACTCCTCTCCTACCTTTCTCTATTCCTAACCCCTTACACCCCATTTAGCTCAACAAAACAAAACAATACAAAAAAACTAAACAACAACAACAACAACAAACATTTAGAGCTGCTGGTATATTTCTGGCAGCATTGTAGAAGCTGAAGTCCCAAAGACCAACATGGCTTGGTTCCCACTTTCAAGGAATTTAAACAGTCTTGTCGGGGAGATGGAGAGAAATAGATCATTTTTATTCAACACGGCAAATTCTATGGGCAAGATAAGTACTGGGCTCTATGACAGGAGCTCAGAGGAGGTCTTTGCTCATTAGGGGGAGCTTTGAGATGGTAACTCAGAATGCAAAGTGTAAGTCAGAAGATGGAATCAAGAAACACACAGAAAAGAAAAGCTTGGTCCTTACTTGTTAGGGTGAAGATATAATGATATGCTTTATGTTTTTTGGTTGAGAATCACAGGGGGTCAGTCTGCATTTTGTTCTGCAAACTGAGTCTTCCTGCCTGTGAAGTCAGTGGAAGTAAAAGTGTTATTTGAGCAGATGTGTTTTAATATTGCTTTGAAATAAAAAGGGCCCAAATGTACTCTTCTGGTATATACCGTCACACTCTAAGGCTTTTGATTGACTGAGTGAATGAACAATAGGCTGCAGCTAATGCTGAATGCACTTGAGAACTGTGGCCACTTATCTTTGGACCCTCCATGATGGCTAGATACCATCTCATGGTATCTCATTCTCATCTATTTCCTTTTAAGGGAAATATCTTATAAGATGTCCTTATAGAACCTCCATGACAACAAAGGGGACAATTTAGAGTCCTACATACCTTGGCTACTACGTTATTCATGGATTTATGTCTTAAATGTGGACATATAATGGTTAGCCCTTCTCACCTCAGCTTAGAGCCACCATATGGTTTTGTAAGTACACTCAGTGTGCCAATACCAGATCTTTTCATCTCTGGTAGCCCACTTGTTTTCCTAGAAGGAAAGTCACAATCTTGGAGTTTCACACGATGCATAAGGAAGTAGTTAAGTCTATTTGCAAGAAACCTTAAAAGCATCACAGCTATTGACGCGTAGTTAAATGGGCTTTAGATTACTGTGGAAGGGAGTGGGAACAGAAATGACCTGTTAAGAAGTGAGACTTAAATTTCTGTGCAAAAAGTGGCTAGATCCCTTGAAACTCTTGTAACTCTTGTAAGCTGTTACTTACAGCTTTGTTTCCATTGGACTTTAGAGAAGGAGTCTGTGTTACTCTGTTTTGGTCTCATCTTATTTTTCCCATCCTCATTTCTTCCATGTTCTAATTCTTCATTCTCTTAGTTTTCAATTTAGTTTTATCTTGTGTGTATTTTGCATCCTTTCTGGAACCTTCATTTTTATTAGACTTCCTGTGCTAGACTTATTATCAGAGAGTTTCAGGTGGATACTGGGATCACATCTGGCCACGTGGGATAGGAAGACCATTGTTCAGGATCAGATGGGCTTCCCCATTCCCCACTTTTTTTTTTTTTAAAGATTTTATTTATTTGAGAGAGAGAATGAGAGAGAGAGCAGGAGAGCGGGGGAAGGTCAGAGGGAGAAGAAGACTCCCCGCTGAGCAGGGAGCCCGATGCGGGACTCGATCCTGGGACTCCAGGATCATGACCTGACCCAAAGGCAGTCGCTTAACCAACTAAGCCACCCAGTCACCCCCCATTCCCCACTTTCAGTGACTAGACCGAGAGGGTTTCTTACTGGACATTTCTGAGGATAACACATGTTTGTATCAACACAAATGAATATTATTTGCTATTTTAATTTGTGTTATCTTGTGCTAACTTCTGCCTTCTAGATTATAAATTGCTCAAATTGAGAAGTCAAAAAGACTGTGAGCTCCTTGAAAGCAGGAAACTGTTGTTCAAAATACTAGCATAGGGCTAATTGCACTAGTAAACTTTTGTTGGTTTATTTCCGTTTTGAGACTATGAAGACGACCATCTTTAAAATCCATGAATATAACCATGAATATATTTTCATCTGAATATTCCTCTTTATGACAAAAGTATACATAGGCATATGCATAAAAATGATAAATTTTGGGTATTTGGGACAACCCTTTTAGGTCCCAGTCTGGGTCTTAATTTTTGAAGGCAATGTCAGTATCACTAGTTTAACTCATAAATTAAGAATTCCACCTATCATGTTGTTAGTATAGGCAAGAATTTGGGGTCTTACGAGGGGAAGAAGTTGGCCTATTCAGTGAAGTGAGAATCTAATTCTCTGTTCCTTATAAATAATAATAATAATAGTAATAATAATAGTAATAGTAACACTCTGTGGGAGTCTAGTGCCTAGGAATATTTTTTTAAGATTTATTTTATTTATTTGAGGGAGAGAGAGGGAGGGAGAGAGCTCACCAGCATGGGGAGGGGCAGAGGGAGAGGGAGAGAATCATTAAGCAGTCTCCCCACTGAGTGCGGAGCCCAGCCACCACAGGGCTTGATCCCAGGACTCTGAGATCACTACCTGAGCTGAAACCAAGAGTCAGATGCTTAACTGGTGGAGCCACCCAGGCGCCCTTAGTGCCTAGGAATATTAATAGATGTTATGTAGAAAAAAATATGTCCAAAGGATTTATGTTTCAGAAATTTTGGATTATTAAAATTAGGCAGCTTTCCTCATTGCAGGGCTATTCCAAGCCTTCAATGGCTAATGTGCTTTTTCAAGTTCTGAAAGGTAGACATTATACATAGTGTTAATTCTAGGATTATTTGGTTACCGGACCAACCCCACACTGAGCTGCCTCTCTAAGGGTCTTTTCACAAAATTATCTTCTTTGTATGCCCTAAATTGGGAAACACTGTCAAAGAAATTGCCACATCCCCACCTCTAGGACCATCACTATCACCACTCCCTCTTAAGTACGGATAGCACTTGAGGCTTTTCAAAGTATTTCCACATATATTATGTCATTTCATTTTCATTAGCTGTGATTAATGTAGGGCAACTCAGTAGATGAGAAAAGAGATACATTATTCCCGTAGTTGCTGCCTTAGTGTGTCAGAAAATTATTGAGTTGGGCAGGGGTAAAGAGAACACAGGTGCATGGCTAGCAAATCCTTGGAATTGTAAAGGCTAGAGTTTTTCTCTGCTTTTATTTTGCAAACATTTTGTTCCCTTTAAACACTTTGCCCAGAGGAAAGTTTTCTACTGTGTGGGGTGATACCCGCATAATTTCAGTTACTGCCCCATGTGGAGGGATATAGACTTCAGATAGTTTGACTCCATGTCAATGTACCAAATCTATTTGCCTGTGTAAAGCAGACTGACTCAATATTAGACTGTAATATAATTGGGAGAAAATTGGAGAAAAGGTTGGAAATTTGGTCAAAGCATTTTATTTATAGCAGAGAATTTTGTGCAGATTTGTTAGAAATTCTTAACATAGACAACTCATTGGATGGTTTAAAAACTTCCCTCTGTCCCCAATTTGTATTTGGAAATTCCTGTATTTTGGATGTGTATAGTTTGCACTAAATTTCCATTACTGTGTATGATTTTTTTTCATTTGATACTAACATGAGGCTACTTTCTCCAGGTGGGTGTAAACATGTTGTGGGCAAGCAAAAGTTAAACAGCAATCATCTGAGCCTGTAGACTTAATTTAGTAATCAGTGTTTTTGCTTCTGTTTTTGGTTTTCCCTTGAAGGGACATTTGGAGAGACAGAGAGGAAAGGGCTTCTGAGTCTTCTAGACGGCATTCATCTAAAAAGGTATTCCTTTCTACACCTAATCCATTTCTTCCATGTACCTGCCCCTTCCCTTGAAGCAGAAGACACTGGTATTGTGTAAAGGGAGTGAGTAGTGCCCAAGAGAGCCATCTCCTGATACCCCAGAATGGCACAGATTTATACAAGGCTAGTAAGAGCAGAAATTAAAAAGTAACCAATGTAAAAAAAATAAGTAAATGCCGTGGAGTTCTTCAACATAGTTTCGACATTGACCTTTGAGAAATTGCAGGGTGAGTGGCTACAAATGCTTTGTAGCATCTACCTCGACACCAAAAAGAGACAGTCCAGTGTGGGACGCTGCAGTGCCAATCTAGGGCAGAGGCCCTGCCATTGTACAGATGTCTTCTGTGCCACCTTTGGAGGGGCAGGGACAGCTTGGTTGGGATGCTTGCCCGATGATCAGTGCCAGGGTAGTGGGCCATGGGGTCCTCTTGGCGTATTGAACTATTCCGAGACGGGGAGGGTCATAGCTGGAAGAATCAGGCTGACTTGATCTGCGAGGGCAAGTTGAGAGGCAAACATCTGCGTCTTGTTCTCCAGTACATTTCCAGTGCCTGCCATAGTGCCTGGACACAGAGTCATTTTCAATAAATATTTATGGAAAAGTATGGATCGATGAGTAAAAATGACACAGGCACCAAGCAAGAAACAAGACGGAAATCAGGGTGTTGTGCTACCAGGCCGAGAGGGCACCAACGATGAAAAGATGAAATCTCATTGTACCAAGTTTTGCTTGGAGTAAAAGCGACATAGTGTTGGAAACAGAACAGAGGAAAACCAAGGGCGTGTTTAGAGTATGACTCTAGGTACCCTTATTAGAGGTTTGATAGATTGGTGGTAAACCCCAGATAAATACTCTTGTGTTTGTATGTTATATGTATGTATACTTGCATGTGCTTGTTAACTATTCCACAGTAGGGGGTCAGTTCTTCTCGACTCATCTTTATAACATCCCCAATTAGGCAAATCCCATTAGATATTGATAAAGTCATAGAAAGACCCAATAGGAAATGCAAATCTTATTTTATTTCCTATGTAGGTAGTGCTCCTAAGTGAGCAGCACGGTCATACCCAGATGCCCAGTAAACAAGAATGTATTGAGTGGTGGGGAAAACCAGTATAAGGTTAAAGTTTAACCAGAGACAATTTACCTTAGTAGGATAACGAATGTGGATGCCTGGAAGAACTCATAATTCAAGCGACAGGCCAAATTGATTATTTCTGGTTCTTGTTTTATCAATGTTTATCAGTTCTCTAGACTGTTTCGAGAAACAAGAGGTTTAAGACTGTGTCATTCTCATCAACTCTCATATTGCATTAGCAATGGTTATAGCTCTGGTTTCTATTTATACCATGGGACTGTTTTTAGCAAATCTAACTTGTGGCAGTTTGCCCATTATTTACATGTTGCTTTAAAGCATGTTGGTAATGGAGGACGAATAGCTTTCTTTTCCTGAGATGAGAATAGAAATGTCTGGGTTATCATGGGACTGACCGTGCACACACTTCACTTGTCACCATCTTATTAAGTCAATTTCCCAAAAGGAATTGCCAAACTTCTTGGCATGTACGTTTATCATCCATACATGGGAACCACTAGACTATGTAAATGCTGCCTTTTTGGAGTCATCTGTGCTTTATGTTCACTGGGTGGAGTTACTCAGTAATATAAATAAATCACAGACAAAGTCTTAGACAAAAAAGTTCTTTGGATTGGGGAATAATATAATTTTAAAAAATGTGTTTGTTGCTTCCATGTGAGTTTTTGTTTATGTTTTGGATTACAGCCATTGCCACCACTGTGCAAAAGCCAGAAAGAAATCTAATCGGGTGTTGCCCACAGGGTTGCGATTTATTATAGTTTTCAGTTTTCACTACATGTTACCGAGTCAATAGGCCCGGATGCAGAATACCTCCACTGGAGAGCTCTAAGGCACACGCATTCAGAAACATTGTTTCATAATTAAAACATGGTCCTATCTCTTTGGATCTCTTTAAAGATAAAATCTCCTTTAAAAATGATCCCACTCTTCTAATTAGAAGTTTCCCCAATTCTTTCTCACAAATATTATGTCTAGTTTTGGTTTCCTGGAAAACATGTGCCCAATAACCCTTTTCTAAACATATAGTTAATATGATTTCTTACAGTTCTCTAGCTTACATCTCTTTGCCAGCATATCTGCTCCTTCAGCTATGTAAAAGAAATTAAATTCTGAAAAACAATAAAATTTTCAGAGCACAGCTGGAAAGAAATTCCATGTAATTCTCTCCCATGTTTTCTTTAAAGTCTAGCCTTGTACCTCTCCTAGCTGCTTCACTGACTGTCAAATATTTTTATTCTTCTCTTTCTGGTGCCTTCTGTATCCAGATACTGTCAAGTCCTATTTATTTAGTCAACATTTCATCCACACATCCATTCATTCAGCCTGTTTTTATTGAACCTATGTGTTGTGCATGCCAAGGATTAATCTCAGGGCATCATGGACACGGCTGTCTGCACCACACATTCCCTATCACTCACAAAGTACAGGCCCGATTACTTCTCGTTCCAACCATTGGACTTGCTGCTTTGGGGCCTCAGAACAGTGGGCTGGCCTGCTGTAGCTCAGAGTACATTAAAATACAGTACCACACTCTTGTTTCTTGATTCCTTGACTCTTCCTCACTCTTTATAATTGGTTACTGGAGTAGGTGGAATAATGGCTTCCTAAAGATGACCATGTCCTAATCCCCAGATCCATTGTCTCAAGAGACTCTGCAGATGTCATTAAGGACATTGGGATGGGGTTATCTTGGATTATCTGAGTGGGCCCAATCTAATCACACGAGCCTTCCAAAACAGAGAACGTTTCCTAGCTGTGTTAAGAGAAAAAGATGTAAACAAAAGAAGAAAGGTCAGAGAGATGCTACCTTGCTGACTTTGAAGACAGTGCCAAGCGATGTAAATGATGGCTAGAAGCTAAGAAAGGTGAGGAAAGGGATTATCCCCTAGAGCCTTTAGAAAGGGATGAAGACCTGCTGATACCTCGATTTTAAACAGTGAGATCCAGTTCATACTTCTAATTTATAGAGCTGTAAGGTAATAAGCTTGTGTGGTTGTAAGGCACTAAATTTGTGGTAACTTGACATGGTAGCAATAGACAATTAATGCAGCTCCATTCCCAGCATGGGCTTTTGTACTTCTCAGATTGATTTTTAGCATCTCCTGCCTCGTGGCCGCTTTCTCTCCTCAGGTATCTCTTCAACCCTTCTTGTAATTATTCTTCCCTCTTACAGTAATTTCCTCCTTCAATAAACCTTCTACACTAGTCTGAGTTTCAAGGCTTTGTATTATCTGACCCCAAGCTATCTTTCTGACCCTATCTTCTCCAGTTCGTCATGGTCAAGGATGTTCCAGTTAAATTGTACTGCTCACTCTTCTCACACATAATCTTGACTTCAGAGACTTGAATCAGTCAGGATGGGCTAGGTCATGCTGTAGAAACAAAAAACCTCAACATTTCAGTGGTTAATGAAATGTCCACGTGGGTCAGTTGGGGGCTCTGTTCTACAGTTCCTCCTGTGCCTGAGGGAGCAGCTACCATCTCAGCAGTTGCCGAGAGGTGTGTAGGAGATCAGGAATTATGTTCAACCCACAAGTAATATCTGTTCCTTTAACTTTCAACCTGTTCTCCAGAACTGGCCACATGGTCCCACCAGACAGGACTAAAGGGTATAATCCAAACAGTTATGTGGACGATGGTCATGGCTATCAGTCTATAGCCCTCTATAAGAAGGACTGGGGAACAGCTTCCCATCTACCAAGTCTGTTCATAGTTACATGTTCCTGCAAAGAAAGTTTGTTGGGGTGCATCTGGTCATGAAATGGTAAAATGGTTAACTTTACTATGGCCTCAACTTTTCTCCCTGAAGGATTATGAGAACTCTAAAGGGAAGAAAAGGTTTGTTCATTCAATTGCCACAATTATGCATTGAACTTCTACTGAATGCAAAGTATAGTCAAAGGCTTGGGAACCATAATGATGAACTAGACATCCTGCAGGGATACAGGTATAGGCAGGGGCTTTGTGGTAAATTGCTCTTCCGAACTTTGGCAATCATGAAGGAAATGATCAAGAAGGCAGGTAGGACAAATAAAGGAGTGCGTTGAACTTATCAATTTTGCCCAGCATTTGCATAGGCCTTTGAAGATAAGTTTGTTCTAGTTTACTTCACAACTTCTGGAGGAACTTGCAAGAAATGGAACTTTATAGAATTTGAAACTATCTAAGGAAGCATGTGCTAGAGTGGAAAGAATACATGCTTTGGGGTTAGGTATATCTGAACTGGATTCCCAGGTCTGCCCTACATTACTGTGTGATCTTGGGAAAATTAGTTAACCTCTTTGAGACTTTGTTTTCTCATTTGTAAAATGTGTAATATATTGCTCAAAAGATTAATGAGAAAACGTAGAAAATGCACTTATCTTGGGACTTGGCATAACCAGGCTCTAAATAAACACTGGGTTCCTTCAATTTCTCTTGTGAGACTTAATAGGTACTAATATTTCATTTTACTTTGTACCAGGTTCTACATAGCACCATTAAAAAAATTGTTTCATAAAGACATTTATTTCATATAAGTTTGGCCATCTTATGTAGTTTCCTTTCTTTTTTTGCATTTTTATTGAGGTAATTTACATACCATAAAATTCATGCTTTTGAGGTATTTTAGTGATTGTTATATTAACAAAATTGTGCAAACCATTTAATTCCATAACATTTCATCATTCCCAAAAGACCATTAGAAGTCACTTGCCATTCTGCCTTTCTCCAAGCCCCTGGTAACCACTCACTACTTTCTTTCTCTATGGACTTGCTTGTCCTAGATACTTTATAAAATGGAATCATGTAATCTCTGGTCTTCTGTGTCTGGATTCTTTCACTTAGTATATGTTTTCAAGGTTCATTCATGTTGTAGCATGTATGTACATAGCATCAGTACTTTTTATCACCTTTTATTGTTATACTACCTTTCCATTGCATGGATATACCACATTTTGTTTATCCATTCATCAGTTGATAGACATTTGGATTGTTTCCACTATTTGGCTATTGTGAATAATGCTGCTGCAAACATTGATGTACATGTTTTGTGTAGTCATATGTTTTCATTTCTCTTGGATATATCCTAGGAGTGGAGTTTCTGGGTGATATAGTAACTGTTTGAAATGGTAAAATGGTTAATTTTACTATGGCCTCAACTTTTCTCCCCAAAGGATTATGAGAACTCTAAAGGGAAGAAAAGGTTTTTTCATTCAATTGCCACAATTATGCATTGAACTTCTACTGAATGCAAAGTATAGTCAAAGGCTATACTGTTCACTGTTTGAGGAACTACTGGACTGTTTTCCAAGTGGCTGCACTATTTTACATTTCTACCATAACAGTTCCAATTTCTCCAAATTCTTGTCAACACTTATTACCTTTTCTTATGACCTTGTTGTTTGTCTTTCTGATTACAACCATACTAGTGGGTATGAAGTGGTATCTTGTTATGGTTTTTATTTGCATTTCCCTGGTGACTAATGATGCTGAGCATCTTTTCAGGGTGTTTATTGGCCTTTTCTATAACTTCTTTAGGGAAATTTCTATTCAAATCAGTTTCTTTTTATACCATCTCCTCTTGTTTTAAATTTTTTGTTTTTCTTTATACTGCTAGTTTTTCTGTTTATTCCCAAGTGGACACAGAAGTGGGGTTTGAGTGAGGTACCAGTTTCTTACCTGCATGCTACTTTTCCTTTTTGAGAGAGAGAGGGGGGTAGGGGTGGGGGAGGGACAGAGGGAGAGGGAGAGAATCTTAGGCAGGCTCCATGCCCAGCATGGTGTCGGGCTCCATCTCAGAATTCTGAGATCATGACCTGAGCTGAAATCAAGAGTCGAACACTTAACCACCCAGGCGCCCCAATATCTAGACATATTTAAATGGATATTATAATGTAACAAGATGCAGTTACAGGGGAGAGAATCAAATACTGTGGAAGCTCCAACAAGGGGGCACCTTGCTGTCTCTGAGGCCATCTGAAGTGACTTCAGTGAAGAGTGTATCTGAAGTGTCTTCCTACATTAAAATTCCCTGAATCGAGCATAACCTTCTCCTTCAGTGTGCATATTTTGTTGTATTAAATGGAGAGATATTTGCACATTAAAATATACATACCTCCAATTATTAATGTTTATTGAGTTCATTAGAAAAACTAATATTAGAGTGCTCTCCAGTTCTTGACCCCCAGTGTTGGAATCAAGCTTCGTCTTTGTATTTAGGTCTCTAGTGTATGTTGGATGAATGAATCATTTTAGATAGAAGGGGAAATTACAGACTAAAATTTTGGAGGCCTCAAGTATAATTTTTCTTTTCACACTTGATCTTCAAATAATAATAAGGCTCACTTTTAGGGCACTTTAATCCTCAATAGGAAAAATTCATCTTCCTTATGGAGAATTCTATAATGCTCATTGTTAGCAAGTAGTTATCATTCCCTCTTATCTGATTAGAGAGTCCTTTACACATTTAGCCAAACAGATCACAAATCTGTTCCTTTTCCTCCAATATTATAAGGTCCTTTTAGATTGAAAGGTTTAGAGAGTCTGTAAATGGAGGAATGATTTGGAGTCACTTAAAATTTCAGCTGTTCATTTTATAGAAGAGCAACTGAGCATCAGTTATGTCAGATGATATTGTCCAGGATCCTGGCATCCAATCTCCCCTTTTACGTGTTCCTTTCTCTCCCATATTCTTTTTGCTTTCTTTCCAAAAAAAAAAAAAAAAAAAAATCAAGTTAAGACTGAATAAATGGTCTGAACAAAAGTGAGTCTTTAACATTTTTTAAATTGGCTTGAGGTATATAAGAGTATTTTGAGCTTTAATGGACTTAATGCCTTAATGGACTTCCAAAAAGTCTTCCTAAGACTAAATTTGTTAGTAAAAAGCTAGAGCTGCAATACTAAAATACCATAGACTGAGTGGCTTGGACAACAGAAATTTATTTTCTTACATTTCTGGGGGCTGGAAGTCTGAGACCATGGTCAGGTTCTGGTGAGGGTCCTCTTCTTGGCTTGCAGATGGCCGCCTCCTTGCTGTGTCCTCACATAGTAGAGAGAGAGATCTTTTTCTTCTCCCTCTCCTTATAAGACCACTAATCCTACCCCAGTAGGAGCCCTCCCTTATGAACTCATTGAACCCCAAAGCACTATCTCCAAGTTCAGTCACATTGAGGATTAGGGCTTCAACTAAAGAATTTGGAGGGGGATACAGTTCAGCCCATAGCACTAATGGACTCATTCTTTAGTTTAACATTTCTTCCCTCCTTCCCTCCCTCCCTTTCTTTTCTTTTCTTTTTTTTTCTCTCCTTCCTTCCTTCCTTCCTTTTCTCCCTTTCTTTCTTCCTTCCTTTCTTTTCTTTTTTCTTTTCTTCTTCCCTCCCATCTGCCTCCCTCCTTCTTTCTTTCTTTCTTTCTTTCTTTCTTTCTTTCTTTCTTTCTTTCTTTCTTTCTTTCTTTTTTTTCTTTCAAACATTGTGTGATTGTGTGTGTATATAATGACTAACATACATATTACTATTTCCTAACCAAAGTTTAAATATTGTTTCCAATCACCGTGGAGCTTCTATTTGAACTGCTAATATGAAAGAGAGCTAAACCAGGGCACCATAAATGTTGTTATTGTAGCAACTAAGCACTGGCTCTGTTATTCAGAATGTTCAAGCAGGATCTAGTTTAGGTGAGTATGTCAGGGACAGGCTAGAGGAGATTCTAGCACTGGATAATTGTAGGAATAGATAACTTTGGAGATTACTTCCAATGTTAAGATTTTATTATTCTTAGCAGAATTTTGGATGGATTTTTTACCTCTTCTTTCCTACTGAATACCCTTGGTGGAGGTGCTAACAAGCAATGAAATGTCCCTAATTGCAGAAGGGTGCAAGGACCAAAACTAGGTTTCTGGAAAATCCACTGTCAAAATATGGATTAAGAGTTAGCTGCATTATTAGTGATGGTCAATAGGTAATGATGATTTTGGAACATTAATACACTAGCATTAAAAGGGGAAGATACTGTTGCCACCCAAAGGAGCAATGGTTAGTAAAGTGAGACTAACACAGAAACAGCTACTAATAAAAGAAGGCTTTATGTGAAAGGGACTGCTAACATTATTTATTAAATTTATTCAATATTTTGATATAAAGGAAATGTAAGGAACATTAACTACCATCTTTGAAACAAATATCATGGCTTATCTTTCTCAAATTGTAGGTGACTATTATTTCAGGAATCTGTGAAGTCCTTAGGAAGGGGTATCATATTCTAGAAATATTTCTGCTCCCAATATCTAGCACAATGCCTCACACAAAGGAGTCATATGGTAACTATTGAATGAATTAATTAATGACATCTGAATAAAATGGGTTACTTACTTCCTGTATTTATTTAAAAATTATTCCTTTTTTGAGTATATTTTCGAGAGCTCTGTTGAATTATCATTGGCTACAGTCACTTGCACATATTTATAGTACACAATTTGATAAGTTTAGACATGTACACTCATGAAACTATCATCACAATCAAGATGTTGAACATACATATTGCCCCAAAAAGTTTCCTCTTGCTCCCTTGTAATCACTTTCTCCTGCTTCTGTCCATTTAACTTCTCCCCAGGCAGCCCTTAATCTTTCTTTTATCAATTAGATTTTATTTTCTAGAGTTTTATATAAGAGGAGTCATACCATTTGTACTGTTTATTTTTTTGTATGGCTTCTTTCACTTGGCGTAATTATTTTGAGATTCAGCCATGTTGTTGTGTTGTTGCATGTATCAATAGCAGAGGGAGATGTATGTCAGTTATGATTTTGGGAACAACTTCAGCAGGGAGACAATAGCTCATCCCACTACCTCTCCTCCTGTAAGTTGTACTGGAAATTGCAGCCAACCAAAATCCTAGAGAAGCGGGGACCAGGGTAAACTTAATGTGAGAAGCAAGCGGACTGAGCTGGGCAAGGGGAGTACTGTAGAAGATGCTGGTGACACCCTGCTCAGATCCCTCTTACTAGGAGTATATGCCAGCCCCCTGCTGCTGCAGATTCTGGTGCTAATGGCTCACACCTACACATAGGTTTTTGCACGATGGTCCTAGACTGAGGGAGATGGCACTTTTCTCTCTCTGCCTGGGGCAGCCCCATGGCCATGTAGTAACTATGCAGGGGTATAACAGCCCAGCCTCCTTCTTTCTGGATGGGATAGCCTTGTTTTTCATTTAATTTTACTCTATTATGTTATGTTAGTCGGGATAGCTTTTAATACGCTTTATCCTCCAGTGCTCTCTGTGGGATCAGGGTGGGGCTAGACTTCCTCTAAAATCACATGGCTGACTTTGCCTTTTCTTCTGCTTTAGCCTGATTCCCTCATTGCCTGTATAAGTTTCTCCTGAGAGTACCCCAACAGTAAATCATTTGTGCAGGAATTCCTATTTCAGTTTCTGCTTCTAAGGAAACTGAGTTCAGGCCTTCCTTTGTAAACACTTCAGATTGTAGTTAATTTAGTTACTACTCCTTTATCAGTTATTAGTTACCATTGGTCCAGCAGTGTTCCAATAAGTTGTTGAACTCTCTCATACTCTGTTGTTTTCTTTCCCATTATTTTTGTTCTTCTAAGATGTACATCTTTTTATTCCTTTACTGACATTTGAGCACGTTTTTGGAGAGAGGAGTTATATGCATGTAGCCAATCTTGTAAGGAAGTTTAAACTGTTACTCACATTCAGGTTTATTCTGTATTTTCTACTAAACGTGCCATTTCCATTAGATATTAAAGATTCCATTGAAAACTATTTACATGAAAAGACAATAAAAATTAGAAATTGTAATGCTTTGATTTTTAAACAAGATTGTCAGGAATTCCAAGGAACGGTGTGTTGGGGTGGAGTCATCCATTTTGCTTTTAGTTTAGTGTTTCCAAGGAACATTTCATTGAATACAGGGACATGTATGAAATGTCTGTCTACCTTGAACAGATTTATTGATCTCTGCTAGAACAACAAATACCAACACTTTTATTAATGAGGTAAAACAGGTCATTAGGATTATAATTACATGCCTCACTGAATTTTCCCCAAGTTTATTCAGCTCAGTATTGTTGTTTTAAAAATATTTAATTACCATGGTCATATTTCTTGACTTGCAATAAATGTGTGTGTATACATATTGTTTATGTGTATGTGATATATATCACAGTGACTTGATGATGATTAGCCAAGGACCTATTTGGAGTTCTTGGAGAATGTCATATCAGTTATTTGTGGGTCAGTCCCTACTGCATTGTGCTATATCTATTTGTGGATGTCTTTTCTCCCTACAGAGTTTAAGGCAAGAGTATGCCTTATTTATCCTTTTGTTCCTATGGAGTCTGGTATATGGTTGATATTCAACTGAATATTGGTTTGAAACAAAATAAAACAAAACAGAAAAACCTAGCAGATGTCTCTGAGAAATTTCCTAATCACCAATGACTTGCAAGTTAGTTCTGGTATCTCTTAATGTCTAATCTCCTGCAGGTAAATAGTCTCTCTTGTCTCTCCTAACACTTTCTTGTTCCAAATAAAATTGGATCAGAGATTGTGGCACAGCTGGTTTGAGTGCAAGGCACCAAAGCACAGCTCAAGTGAAGTCATTCTTGGTGCAGCTGGTTGGGTCACAGTCATTCAGTTTCACTTCACAGAGGCACAGTATTTATGTTCTTCCTTCCACATCTGCAGAACTCCTTTCAGAGTCAATGAGAATTACAGGCTTTTAGCACACTGAGACGTTGTATGAGACTTTATTTTGTGCTTATTTAAAAAAATTTTTTTTAAATTTTTGCCAAAGGACAGGACTAATATTTGGGTGATACACAAATAATGTTATAAAATCTACTTAATCAAATAACTTCACAGTTGGAAGGGACTTTAAATTTCATTCACTTGAACAACTACCACCCTATTTTACACATGAGAGAATTGAGGCTTAAAAACTTCAAATTACTTGATGAAATATAATTACTGGTAGATGCAGAATTAGTGATGTCATCTCAGCGCAGGCATATTTTAGGGAACTGACAGTTCTCAGATATACAAATATTTAACAAAGCAGGTTATAATGAACTTCCATTGTATTCAATATTTAAAAATTAGTATTTTTAGATATTCAGTTAGCTGGAATATTAGAAGTTAACGTCTATTTAATTTATTTCTGAAAAATTAAGGGATCAAACTTTTTTAAAAAAGATTTTTATTTATTTATTTGACAGAGAGAAAGCAAGAGAGGGAACACAAGCAGGGGGAGTGGGAGTGGGAGAAGCAAGCTTCCTGTGGAGCATGGAGCCCGATGTGGGACTTGATCCCAGTACCCTGGGATCATGGCCTGAGCTGAAGGCAGACGCTTAACGACTGAGCCACCCAGGCACCCCAAGGGATCAAACTTTTGATATTGAAAATTATTTCAACATACATCAATGTCTGCTACTAGTTTATGTCTACAGGAGGCCATAGGGCCATTTTAATCCTAAATCAATGAAGAAAAGACTGTCATTGCTCCAGGATCATTGGTGTGAGATTCTGGAATTGACTATACAGAATGAAAGAGATCATTCTGAATATATACTGACCCTAGGACATACATCCAGGAGAAAATTTTTAGACTAAATTCCTTATGTAACTTTGTTTTAATGCCTTTTAATTTTTCTGACAAAATGTTGAAAATATTACAAAAATTTTTGGATTGTTTGAAAGTCAGACTTATGTAGGTCTGCTAATTTATGAGCAGTTCTAAATGTTAATGAATGACTTTTGATCATGCTCATCCCCCAGAAGGTTTTCATCTACACCCTGATATTTTTTAAGACCTCACTCACATGTCTTATTTGTCAACATTAATTTCTTTCTAAAATATCAGGAATAGAAGATACTGGAAAGTCAGAAAGGTCTAGCAATGATAGTATCAAGGGTACCATTGGTGAAGTCCAGAGATAGCAAATAGGTATCTTGAGAAATGCGGGCTGCAGAGACAGTGAACCCAGGCCAGTAAATAGAGAGACCCTAAGGACTCAGGGTCCAGGTAGTATCAGAAAATACAGCATTAGTAATACTGGCCAAGAGTCTGTATAAGAGGTTGAGGATTTGACTCAAAAGATCTGAAAAAGTAGGACCATACACACTACAAGCAAGAATGAACTTCAGCGTAGATTAGGTATTGGGAGGAAAAATTTGAAGTAAGGACTGCTCTTTATATGTTTTCTTCCCAACACCTGGGGTATATGTAGTCCAAGTCAAAAGATGAGACACTTGGATGAAGGCAGGTGCATCGAGGGCTGAGCAAGATGGCTTCTAAAACAGGGATTGCTCTCTTGTTTCTTCTCTAAGTCCCTCTATTCTACACATGGTAATTATTCCACAAAGTCTCACTAAGTGAAAGTTGTATGCATGCACATGCATGCATACACACATGCTTCCTTCAGTGGAACTCTGGACCAGACTTGAGACACATGTGTTTAGTAATAAATGGATTATTTGGATTAAAAATTTGGAAGCAAATGCTTTGATTAAATGGATAGAGAAGCTGTGGTATATATATATATATATATATATATATATATATATATATACACACACACACACACACACACACACACACAATAGAATATTACTCAGCCATCAAAATAAATGAAATCTTGCCATTTGCAGTGACGTGGATGGAACTAGAGGGTATTATGCTAAGCAAAATAAGTGAATCAGAGAAAGACAACTATCAGATGATCTCACACATATATGGAATTTAAGAAACAAAACAAGAGAGGAAAAAATAAAACAAGATGAAACCAGAGAGGGAGACAAACCATAAGAGATCCTTAATCATAGGAAACAAACTGAAGGTTGCTGGAGGGGAAGGAGGTAGAGGAATGGGATAACTGGGTGATGGACATTAAGGAGGGCACGTGATGTAACAAGCACTGGGTATTACATAAGACTGACCTCTACCTTTGAAATGAATAAACACATTATATGTTAATTAATTGAATTTAAATTAAAAAAATAAAGATATCTGGAAAAAAATTTAAAAAAATTTGGACACTACTGAATGCTTTACTAAGCTTAATTTATCATAATTTTTACTGGTCAGAATAAGAGTTACCATCTTTCAATTATTACATGTAGTTCTGAGGCTTCCCACTCAGACTTCCTGTCATACGCAGTTCTGTATTTACTGAGGTCACTGCTGACTTGTATGTTCTTTTATGACTCTTTTAGGACTGTTGATAGAAAGGATTTCCTGGGACCTATGAGGTCAGTGAGAATTTGAATAATGGAAAGAATAAAATAATGCTTTAGCTCTTTAGAGCTTGCTTTTGTAGAGAACATCAGGAAGATGAGCCATCAATAAACAATTTCAAACAGCATAGCTTTTTTTTTAAACTAGAGGAACCATGTAAGTTTATATGGAAATGGGTTATAATGTTACAGAATTTAAGAATATTACAGAATTTAAGTTGTCATTGCAACTAAATTGGAAGCCCCATGAGCATGTGAGAGCCCAGCAGTTGTGATAAGGACTGTTTTCTTATTTAGTTCCACCACAGTATTGTAAGATGATTTGAAAAAATTACTTTTCTGGATCCCAGTTTCTTTGTTTGAGACCTAATACTTTTACACTGAAGCTGTAGGGTCCTTTTCAGCTCTGTTCATGATGTACATTTTGTTTTTCTCACAAAGTTTTGGCAAATAATGGACGCTCATTCAATTAATACTGTCTTACTGATGTTGACCCTCACAAAGCCATGTGCTTCTTAGAGAGAGAAATTGTCCCATGGGCTGGGTAAACAAGAGGAAGAGGAAATGGGTGAATAAACTACAAATTGAGCGTCTCACTGAAGTTTATCCTAAGGATGATCCTCTGAACTCCGGACATCTGATAGCACGCACAACTGCTCTTGACAAGTAATATTGCTGGTGACAAAAGTTATGTCAACATCTGAGTGAGCTGTAGATTAGCAGTACCTGAGTTCTTGGGGAGGGCTGATAAGTGAGACGCAAAGAAAATAAGGTCAACAGGAAGGGCATCCAAGTAAATTGGAATGAAGTCCAACCTACAGAATGTTCCCAGCAGAGGTGTAAGACATTCAGTTGTAATTGGCAGAGACAGTATTTGCTCTCTACTTGAGAAGAGCCAGCAAGAACAATGGAAGGTACCTGACAAATGAAGTGAGACATTCCAAAAAGATGGAAAGACTGATACTCTCATGCAACACAAACAGACCCCCTCCTCTTACACTTTATAACATGTCACCTCTTTTCTCAAAAACAGTTCCCTTTTTTTTCCACTTCCTTTTGTCTTCCTGTCACCTCTTGCAAGACCTGAAATATAGATTATGGTTTCTGTATACCAATGAAAATTTGTACTTGAAGCATTAAGTTGAAAGATGCTTACTCAGAGGCCCCTGAGAGATTCTCACAACAGAACTGCTTCTGGGGACTTGGGAAATGACCAGTCTCTTTGATTTCCTGGGGAAAGCCACCACAACAAAGTCCTCAAGGTCAAAGCTCAGCTTTACACTGAACAAGAAATTGCAAATTTTGACTTTTTGGTGGGTTCACAGAGAGGTCACCAGGACTAGTTCCTACACACATTGCCAGTAACAACAGACTTGTCCACAATGCAAAAAAAAAATCTCCAGGATATTGTTGCAGAATCTCTGTGGATAAATTTAAAAACCTGATGAAATGATTGATCAAGTGGCTGTAAAATTTGATTAAATGGCTTGGCGTATAACAGCAAACATAAACTTAGGTGCAGTAAGGCAAGATTTCTCATTTCTATGACTTCTGCAATATTCAATTCGTAGTCTTTATGTTTTCCAAGAAGAGGCAAGTGATCTCAGGCCACTCCCTGTGTCTTCCTTGCTCTCAAATGTAATTTGATGTCCTTCTACTCTCTTGAATCTCTTTTCACTCTTCTCTGCTATTTCAAGCAGTAGTCTCAGTGAACCTTGGAAACCAGGTCTAAGCCTGCATGGACAGACTGCAAAGCTCATAAATTTGCTTCAAGACCAGGTCATCACTGTTAAACTCAGGGCTCTCTCTTGGTCTTTGGCAAAGCATCACAGCTATCTCTGTGTTTGGAGAAGCCAGGTTGTCTGAAAGGAAGCATTGTTCATTTACAGCACTCTGTTCAAAGCATCCTACTTGGAAAGGTTGGACCAGGGGTCACTAGACCCTTTCCAACTACAGCTCTTGGGCAGTAGGGTAGTTGTTTCATAGGTAAGAAAGTTTACATTTCACCCAAGAAGAAATTCTTTATCTTCTAAAAATAAAGGGGCACATCTGAAACAAAAAAGACTTTTAATTCAAATGTAGTTGGCAAATCTAGTTTTATAGCAGTGAGGAGAACTTACCAACAGAAAACCCAAGCCCTCCTGGGTTGGAAAATAAACTACCTATGAAAAGAGCTTGTGCTCTTTCAAAGGGCCTGATCCCCATTGGATAAAAAGCCCTTCATTACTGCTCCCCTCCCCACCCCCCGTCACTTTAATGTAAGTTATGAGGAGAAAAAGTCTTTGCTTTTGATCTCAGATTTCAGGCTTGGTGTTTTAATACATCACTGTTTTTAATGCAAACATTGTTTTAAAAAAGTTTAAGCCTTGTCTGAGTCCCTGGAGCTAAGCTCATTTTGTATCGATTAGGGGCTGAAGTCTGTGGGTCCTTGGTTGTGTTTTTCCTTTTGGTGGAGTTGTAATAAACTGTTCTCCACAGTTTGGACTTTGGGAATTGGCCCACTGAGCTCAGCGGCTGTGAGCCTCTTGCTTTCCCGGGAACCATGGCAGATAGCATGGCTGTGGAATGCACAGGGCTGCTGAGAGCTCCAGGGCAGCCTGCTGAGAAAGCCCTTCTGAGGGTCAGTTTGGAAGGGGCCACAAGAAAAAAAGGTGAGGGTTAATGACTCCCTTTGTGAGGCTTCCTGGCAGTGGTACGTCACCTCAAATGGAAATTTCAGAAGTTTCTGTACTGTTCAGAAGAGCATTCCTGGAGTTGAGTAGCAGAAAGTTAGGCCAAGCATAATATAGCGACTCTGCCGAACACAGCTCTGTCTCCAGGAACTCATCATCATCATCAAATAGTATTTATTAAAAGCCCACACGCATATGGTGCAGAACAAACCACATTAAACAAGCACAGTTGGGTTGCTGGTCCTCTAGAGGGCCACAATTTAAAATACTAAAAAACCAACTCTTGTTTCTGGTGGACTGTGTTCTGACAAACCAAGAACACAGGGAAAGGAGATTGCTTACACAGTGGCTAATATTAATACTAATATTAATACTACTACTAATAAATTAGCATAGGTATCGTCTTTGTTTTTCAGTTTTGAAGGTTTCTATTGAGATACCCTCAAGCTCAGAGATTCTTTCCTCAGCTGTGTCTAGTCTACTAATAAATTGATCAAAGGAATTCTTTTTTTTTTTTAAAGATTTTGTTTATTTATTTGAGAGAGAGAAAGTGCAAGTGGGGGTAGGGGCAGAGGGAGAGGAGAGAGAGAGAATCCCAAGCAGGCTCCCCGCGGAGCATACAGCCCAACGGAGGAGGGGCTTAATCTCACCACCCTGAGATCACGACCTGAGCTGAAACCGGGAGTCAGATGCTTAACTCACAGAGCCACCCAGGTGCCCCAAAGGCATTCTTTATTTCTGTTACAGTGTTTTTCTCTAGGTTTTTTTTGTTTTGTTTTGTTCTTTAGGATTTCCATCTCTCTGTTTACATTGCCTTGTATGTTGTCTACTTTATTCATTAGAACCCTTAGCATGTTAATAATAGTTTTCAATGCCTGGCCTGATAATTCTAATACCCCTTCCATGTCTGCTCCTGATGCTTGCTCTGCTTCTTCAAATTGTGTTTTTTGCTGTTTGGAATGCTTTATAGTTTTTCTCTGTAGCTGAACATGTTGTACCAGGTAAAAGGAACTACTGTAAAATGAGTCTTTAGTAATGTGATGGTGAGGTGTCAGGGGAGGGGAAGCATTGCACACAGTCCTATGATTAGGTCTCAGTGTTTAGTGAGCCTGTGCCTCTGGACTGTGAACTTCACAAGAGTTTTACAGGTCTTTTTTCCCGCCTTAGGTGGTTACAGGATGGCTGGAGTGGGCTGGAGGTGGGTATTTCCCTTCCCCCACGTGAGAGGAGAACAGGGAGCACGCTGGGATATTTCAAAATGGTTCCTTTCTTACTCCCTCTGCGGGAAGCTGAGAGGATTTTTCTCCTGATGTTTTCTGAGGGAATCTGGTTGGTGCTCCTGGAGGTAAATCTCACAATATTGTGGGGTCCCCCTATGACTGGGTCTCTGTGGAGTTTTCAACTCTCAGACTTGTCTGCGGAGCCTCCAACAATTCGGCAATTACAGTTCCCTGTTTCCTACGCTGAACTTGGTTCCCAAGGTAAGTCTCTGTTCCAGGAAGCCGTGACTCCCTCTATTTGCCTCTCACTAATCTTGGGGGCAGTGGATTGCCCTGTGTTCTCTCCTCTATTACAGATACAAGATGAGTTGTTGATTTTTAAGTCTGTTCAGCTTTTTGCTTGCTATTGGGACAGAGTGGTGGCTTCCAAGCTATTTGCCTGAGGAACTGGCAACTAGATGCCCCTCCCCCACCCCTCTCTTTGCTAGTTTTTCCCAGTTGAAATAGAGAGCTGACTGAATAGTATTAGTTGATGTATTGCACAGAACATTATCCGTTTTGGAATCAGACCTCCCCCACCATTACTGACCTGCCCTTGAGGCAGAACACAGTGAGTGGTAGAAGGGAAGATAGGCAGGGCTTGTTTGTTTAGACCCAGTGCATCAACTGAAAGGTGGAGATGGATTCAGGGCTGGGGAGGTTGTGTGACTAACACCACACGTTGTGCCATGAGAGCTCATCGCTCAGCCTGAGTTTGTTTGGTCTCTTCCTATTTTTATTTACTAGTGACTAGATGATATTAATTTTTCCATTTATAAGTTATTCTCATACCTGTTCATTATGTGGAATTCTATGAACATTTTTCCAGATAATTGTAATATTCAAACCCTGCTTTTGCTTGAGCATGTCAAATTCCCCACTTAGAACATCATTTGTTCTCCTACCTGATCATTATACTTTTTTTTTTTAAGGCTTAGTTATTTATTTTGGAGAGAGAGAATACTGACTTTTATAAATATCTTTTCCAACTACAATTTTGTTGCTGTTGTGGAATTGTGTAATAAGTACTGTACTGTATCATCTAGATTCATCCTGTAGGTCTGTGGCACCCATTCCCACACCTGTGAGGAGTAATGGCTGTGGACACCTTACAGCTGAGTGTTTCTGGAAATTGTTCTAGAACAAAGGGAACTGCCTTGTTCAAGGGTATCTCTCTCCCTGGAGACAGGTCACATTGATGTATGTGGGGGTACAAAGACCCTGCCTCCTTGGCTCAATTCTAGAAAACTCTGAGTAGCTATTCTAGCTCCAGGGCTTCTTGTAGGATTGGCTGAGGCCCCTTACAGCTGTACTACAGTTCAACTTACTCATTTATGGGTGTTGTGCAGCCTGCGAGTCTGTTCTCTGGGGAACCCAGCTTAAATGCTAGTTGGTCAGTATTGGTCCGAGATTCTACAATGGAATTTTGGAGCTGGATCAACTACTGGCAGGAGGACAATGAAAACCCCATCCCTGATGATGGGTTGGACCCTGAGCCTCTGGCATGCTGTAACAGTGCAGTTAGAACATTCTCAAGTGGTGAAATGAGATGGGATACAGTAAAAGGGAATATTCTGGTTGGATCAGTATCTCAGGCATTTGAGAAGCTCTGGTAAATTAGTGATTATTAGGCCAGTGGAATCAGCTGGCTTTTGCTATGTGCAAGCAATGCATTGGAAAAAAAAAATTAAAAGCTAAGGATGGCTAATTACGAATTTAAGGTGAAGTGTGCAAACCAGAGGGCTGCCTTGGCACCATCAAAGAGAATTTTACCTCCTACAATCAGAGGAAGAAAAATTTGAGGATCAAGTTTGATTATGAGCATAGTGGAACTTCAGAGTAGGTTGAATTTTCAACCTCAGCAAGTCTACTTTAATAAGATTAGGGCCCTGGTTAGAAAGCAGTAGGATCCCAAGGCTTGAAATGGGGACATCTGTGTTTATGTCTTTAGAAACTGTGAATCTTCAGATCTTCTTGAACTCTGGACCCACAGAAGTGGCCCACTCCACACTGTTAAATGCTAGTCCTCCTTGCATCTTAAGGATGACACAGGATTTCAGAGAAAACAAACATTCCCTTCAGGAACTGTCTTTACCTACACTCCTGGATGCCAGATCAAGAACTAGGGTTAATTCACAACGTAACCCAGCCAGGGAGTGCTGGGCCTGCGAAAGGAGCAAAGAGAATGTATACCTAAGGAACTACAGGGCCAGGCTAATATGTACAGGCAGGAGCCCAGGAGGGTGTGTGTAATGTATTTATATCCTTAGGGTGTTGGATCAAGGGGTGGAAATAGAACATCAAGTTGGATAAGGGAGAATTTATCTACATGAGAGTGCCCTTCCGGGTTATAGGATTTAACACCCTATCAAGAACTCAGGAGATGGAGCTAATATGCTGCTCAGATGGCTCTTGGAATCTTGCGAAAAATGAGAACCCACATTAAGTGAAGTAGAAATGTCTGGACTCCTGTGGCAGATAGTAGAGGCAGGGATCAAAAGGCTGAGAGATCAGGGCCTGCTCGAGTAGATATCTAAATAAGTCTGGAACACCCACCAGTTGACTACATTCCACAGGAAGGCCTGATGGCCATGTTATTCACTAAAGTGGTGAGGAATTTGGAAGACATGCACCTGCATGGCTGAGAAGCTGATTGATCCCTGTCCTATTTAAGTACAGGCTGGTAAAAAGACCATGTGGGAGCACTTAACTCTAAACAAGGTACGTGTAGTTATCATAATGAATAGCTGGTCAGCTTGGCAGCCAGGGGACCTGACCTGCAAGGAGCTCTGGTGACGGTTTAAAAAAAAATCAGGGGCAAAATAGATGGGCAGAATATTACTTACAAGAATATTACTTAATTTATACTGACAAAAGAAATCAAGAATGGATGATCAAAATGCCAAAACAGACACCCAAAGGGAAGTTGTACTTTCTGGACCCACTGACACAGGAAGAAGCCTGATCCCCATGAGGAGGGAGCCTACAACACCATGGCAATTAAATACAGTGATAATCCCTCAGTTCTTTCCCAAACGGACTTAGAATATTTACCCAGGTAACTGTCCGTTGGAAAATGGGTAATACCTAGACACTTTAAGGACTAGTGGACACAGTGTCTGAGTTGACATTGATACCTAGGTACCTGAAACATCATCATAGTACCCTTGTCAGAGTGGGGAAATGTGGGGGCCAGATAAGGGATGAAGTCCTGGTCCAATACTAGATCACATGGATTCACTGGAGCCATAGACTCATCCTGTTATTATTTCCCCAGTCCCTGAATGTATAATTGGAATAGACATACTTGGTAGTTGGCAGTCTATACATACTGGGTTCTAAGCCTGTGGGGTAATTGTCATGATAATTTCCACTGGGAAGATTTAGTGGGGGCATCTGAAACTGGCCTCCACTCTACTGTCAAAACAGTGAATTAAAAACAATATGTATCTTGAGTAGAGGGGTGGTGACAGATATTAATGTCATCTTTGGAGATTTAAAGGATGCAGAGGAGAAGTTCCTTATCACATCTTCATTTAATTCACCTGTCTGGCCCCTACAAAAACCAGATTGGGTCTTATAGGAAAGTATATTCAACCAAAGTATATTCAACCAATTGTAGCTTCTATATCTTTGCTAGAGCAGAACCTCAGGTACTAGGCTTATCTGAAAAATGCATTATTTTCCGGGTAGAAGCAGGTCTTATTCACATGAGAGAAACGAGAGTATACATCTGTGGTCTTACCCCAGGGCCCTGTTAACTTTACTACCTTCTATCGTAATGTGGTCCAACAGGACCTGGACCACCCGGAGGTCCCATAAAATATCACACTGATTTATTGATAATACCATGTTATTTGGACCAGACAAACAAGTATGTTGGAGGCCTTTGTAAGACACATGGTAGGAAATAACCTGCAGATTCATTTTCCCAGCACATTAGTGAGGTGACCAGGATGTCCCTCCAATGTGAAGGAAACTCCTACCATTAAGAATGAAGCACAGTGCTTTGATGGCCTCCCTGGTTCAGAGGCAGCATATTTCACACTTGGATATACTACTCTGATAACATTTCCCAGCTGACAGAAAACTGCTGGCTTTGAGTGAGGCCCAGAGGAGGAAAGGCTTTGGTGGCAGCTCAGGCTATTATATAAGCCCTGCCAATTGGGCCTGCTGTTCAGCAGACCTTTTGGTATTAAAGTATCTGCAGTGGGAAAAGATATCCTATGGAGATTATGGAAAGGTCCAGTAGGGGAATCACAATGTAGACCTCTGTGGTTTTGAAATAGTGGCATACCATCTGCAACTATTGTAATGCAGTAGATATTGTAATGCATTTGTGGTAGAGAACTATAAACTGGCTGGAAACAGCTCTTGGTTTGCTGCTGGGAATGAATGGAGGTACAGTGTCTTACCTTGAGACACAGGGTGACCTTGTAGCTAGAGCTGCTCATCATTAGCAGAATATTGTCCGATTCACAAAGCTATAAGGTCAGATAGCAAACAGTTATCCATTTTAAGAGGGGAGTGGCATATCTAGGGTCAGGCATGAGATGGTAGTCCAGACACATGTCATCTAAGACTGTGTACCGGAGCCGCTCGTTCATTTTACAATCATGAGGTGTTCCTTAAGATCAGCCAATGGAGGGAGAATAAAGGCAGAGCTTGTTTCACATATGTGTAGGCTTGATATATAGGGGCAGGTTATAAAAGGATTCCTGCTATCCCGCTTGGGATAACTCTGAAAGAGACTAGTGAGGGAAAATTCTCCCAATAAGCAGAGCTTTGGTCATCCATTTTGTGTAGAAAGAAAAGCAGCCAGAAATAAGAATATACATGGACTCCTGAGTTGTAGCTAATGGTTTGGTGGTTGGACCAGGGTGGGGGTGGTTATGGTGAAAGGAGAAATATTGGAATATTAGAGAAAAGGATGTCTGGGAAAGAAGCACATGGATAGAAAAAAGTGTGAAAGTGTTTTTATGAAATGTTAACTCTTACCGGAGGGCATCACGCAAGGAATAAGTACTAAACACCAGTGGACACAATGTCTTGGCCTGTTGTTGTCAGCTAGCCTTTGCCATTGGTCTCCACAGTGCTGGCACAATGAACTGTGGTGGCAAGGAGGGAGGTTATGCATAAGCCCAGCAGTATGGGATCTCACTCACCGAGACTGATAGAGCTACTGTCACTGCAGAATGTCCACAACCCCACCAGGACACTTCTCTCCTACATCCTCTCTGAAGCAAAAGCCTTAATCTGTGTGTGGGGAAGGGTGACTGTAAAAAGCCTTTGCATCTGGGGTAAGTGAAGAGAGAAAAATCCTCTATCTCTGAGGGAGGCACAGGTATATATTTGTCCCAGGTCTAGAACTACAGCTGGAGGAGGGGTGGGAACACTGAAAATAACACTCCTGACCCAGAGGCTTCCATCCCACCACTCCTCCAGGGCAATTAAGTGTCAAGGAACAAATACCAGCTGAAAACTCCTGGCGGGGGTGGGGGGGTGTGTTGCAACAGTATGGAGCCATCCCTTCTCTGAGGTAAATGCAAAGCGTAGGTGTAAGTCCGAGGGATGATGAGATGTTAGGAAAGCCCTCTAGGAAATATGTCTCTACCCTAAACACAAGAAGAATGAGGTGTATTGAGGGTAACCATAGCAACAGCAAACATCTGAACACACTCTTCTCCAAAGAAGATATACAGATGGTGAATAAGCATATGAAAATATGCTCAACCTCATTTGTCATTAAGGAGATGCAAATTAAAACCACAATAAGATACCACTTTATATATATTGGAATGGCTAAAAGAATTAACTGATAATACCAGGTGCTGACCGTGATTGGAGCAACTGGAACAGCCGAGCATTGCTTGTAGATATGCAAAAATCTACAGTCACTTGGAAAACAGTTTTGCAGTTTCTTACAAAGTTAAACATGAGCTTACCATATGATCTAGAAATCCTTCTAGGTATTTATCCAAGAGAGATGAAAACTTGCGTTCACGCAAAATCTGTATGGAAATGTATAGTACCTTCATTCATATTTGCCTCAAACTGGAAAAAACTAAGATGTCCTTCATGTAGTAAACAGATAAACTGTGGTACATTTGTACCATGAACTACTACTGAGCAACGAAAAGAATGAACTATGACTAACACAACAAGGACGAATCTCAAATTTGCCTTGCTAAATGAAGGCAGCCAGACCCCAAAGGTTACATGTTGTGATTCTATCATATGACATCCTAGGAGTACTGTATGGATGGAAAACAGATCAGTGATTGCCAGGAATTAGGGCTCAGGGGTGGAGGGGGTGCATGAGGGAATTTTTGCTGTGATGAAACTGTTTTCTGTCTCAACTGTGATGGTATTAAAGGGCTCCATTTATTTTTTCGATACCCATAGAACTGTACATCACCAAGGGTGAATTTTACAGATTGTAATTTGAAAAAAAATCTCAAATTGTAAGCAAGTTGAAGTGACCAAAGGGAAACTTTGATAAGTTTAATGAGATAAAAATTTAAAACTTTAGTAAAACATCTGTAATATAAAAAAACCTTGAGAGAATAAAAAGATGAATAACAAAATGTTAAAATATTTGCCATAAATATAATAGACAAAGGGTTAATATAATTAATATGTCAAGATTAAGTATGTCTCAAATTACAAGGCACAAAAAAGAACCTGAAAATTTTCAGAAAAGGAAAGACAGTGGCTATTAAAAATAAAAAACCATTTTATTCTTACATAATAGAAATGCAAATTAAGGGAAATGTAATATTTCAAACATCTAATTAGGATAGACTTACAAAAATATTAAAATCTAGTTAAGGCTGGATTTGTAGAATTGTAGATGGTGTACCTTTTTGGAAAAGGAATTTTGCAAAGTATGTCAGTAGCCTTAAACATATTTTTATATTGATCCAGAAATTCTCCTTGTAAAGTATTCTAAAGCAATAATTACATGTATATAATATATGTAGGCTACATGTATATATACAAATATATAAGAAATAATTATATTTATCTATACACAAGAATGCCAATGGGAGAGATATTTAGAATAGAAAACATTTGAAAAAATCTAATTTTTAACAGTAGAAAAATATCTAAATTTAAGATATATTGTAAAATGTGGTATTATGCAAGTATATAGTGTTATTTATAAAGCACCTTAATTATGACATGAAAATAGTCAAGATAGAATTAAATATCATATGTCAACATATGATAGACTTCCCCAATGTATTAAAATTGGCTATCTCCACCTGGTGGAGTCACAAGTAAATATTATTTTCCCTTTCTTTTTAAAATATGTTTCAGCCTTGCCCCACAGAGAATTTTTAATTTTTATAACCTGAAAAAAAATTATTTTAAAAAGTACCTTGGGGTCTGAAGAATCTTTCTGGTCCTGAGCTACATAGATGGAGGTGAAGGGCAGATAAGTAAGAGTAGCTCTTTTCTCTAGTTGTCCTAGGGAAAGCCTGGTTCTTTAAGTTAACCATTTGGCTGCTTTGGCTAGTACAAAGCGGGATCCAGGATCCCTTCTTGGAAATCTCACTCAGTCTCACAGTTGTTATCTTAAACTGGGAAAAACATGGGCTGTATGGTATGGGACGGAATTGTTTTCTCTAAGGATGTGAAAATAGAAAATATCTTGTTAAAACCATTTGGAGTGTAATCTGGCAATATCTAACAAAACAAAACAAAACAAAAAACACAGACACAAATCCGTCAACCCATCAATCTCTATCCTGGAAATCTAATCCATAGGAATGAAAGTGCCGGCACCTAAAGATACAGATGCAGTCACTTCTGCTATAACGCTTTACTTTAAAAATGTGAATTTGTTCCAGTGCACTTGATATATTAGGGAACACTTTGAGCATAACATGAATTTTGCTTTGGCTTTATGCAGTTTCCTTTGCAAGAAATACTAAGGGATGGCAGGAAACTGCACCCAGCTGAACCAAGCTGCCTGGGAAAACACAAAACACAGACACCTCATACATCTCCATCTAACTCAGTTCTCTGTGTGTGTTAGGAGCCACACCCATCCACATCTGCTGTTACACTTTCCATCTGATTCCAGATAACCCACCCTCCTACCACTTGACAGTAACTCACAAGCTGCAGTGCTTCTGATGCCCACTTCCTCAAGCAAATCTCAGGTCTTTTTGAAGGTTGAGTGCCATATCTATTGTATTTATGTATTTCTTAACCACTTATGTATAAAATTGTGCTACTGTTGTTTTTATTGGTTCCTATCTTTTTTTTAATGTTGCTTTTTTTTCTTAGCATGTTGTGCCCCTAACCCCATACCGTGAGAAGCCCTGTAGTTTTCATTGCACAATTTTGCATGGCCAGGTGTTTTTTAGGGTAAAAGGACATAAAATTAATTAATTAAGTGCAACAGGAGCTTTTAAAAACAAACAATCCTAGACAATGAGGGCTGCTTAATTTGTTGCAAGATCCAGATTCATGAATAATTCACTATAATACAAATCAGATTGTGACTTCGCAGGGGCTGATAGGCTTCCCCAAAAGACAAATGGTGTGCTTTAGGAGTGTAACTGAGGGAGAAATACTGTACTGACTTAATCTCTAAGTGTTTTAGACATGGTTGGGCAGATGAAGTTCACATAGAAGTCATCACTGCAGAGAAGCATGTGACAAATGCTAAATAAGAGGCGTGAGCGGGATATCCTAGGGCTTAGAAGGTTCCTTTTCTAGCTGAAGCCTGTAGGAAAATATCATAGAGGAGATGGATGTAGGATATCTCTAAATTATAGATGGGACTATTATGTGAAAGTTTTAAGAGCAAAGTTTTGGAGTTTGAGGAAACAAAAGATATGTTTTGAATAGTAATAGTCTAGAGGAGTTAAGTTTAGGTTTATTTTATAAACATGTGAATATCAACTCAGTGTGATAGTTGAGTACCAACCAGAGATCACAGATGAAAAGATGTGAGTATACATGGAGGTCACATTCTGATTTCAGGAAGAACCACAGTAGCCACTTCTCTTGTGCTCTCTCATTGCGTTTATCAGTCAGAAGAACCACTCAGGTAGACTGGCCTTCGGAGTTCTAGTTATGAACCATACTTTATTGTCTGTGAAATTGAGCAAGGCACTGCGCCTCTCTAGCTGGAGCTTTCTCCTCTTTGAAACGAGGTTGTTGAACAAGATAGTCTCAAGTTTAGAATTCTGCGGTTCTTTGACAGATAAGTTTCCATGGATTTGCAGGAATCCTGCTGTTTTGTATCTGCCCTTCAACTTTACTGAAATAAGGGTTCTTAAGATCTGGATTTATCTGGCATACAAGAGTAGTTATCAAATAAAGTTTCTTATTTGGGTGAAAGGAGATCCATGAACTGGCACATTCTAATATGCTGGCTGACACCCACCAATTCAATTCATTCTCTTTGCAGGAAGAAAGCATAACCAGTTGGTGTAATATCATAAATTATACACTCACTATAGCTATTCAGAAGTTGTGGAAATTTTTCCCCTTGAAATGTCACAGTGATTTTGACAGTGAAAATTCATTACATGCAGCCATGAATATTAATTCTTGCTCACTTCCAGAGGCCACAGAGAGGCACCTACTCAAGTTTCCTCTGTGCCCAGGATATTTCTTAAAGACACACATACATTTCCCACTCACAGTTTTGAAAATGCTATCTTCAGGAATAAGTAAATACAAATAATATTTGAAAATCAGAATTATAGACAGCTCGCTGTCTGTACATATGGCTTCTTATATTTAGGAAGTAAGTTATAAAATATCAAATCTGACTTCTCTTTTGGAGTTAGTGAGAAAGGATTGGAACAAGCCTTTAATGGAAGAGTAATAGCCTGCAATATGTTTTACAAAGTCATTAGCAATGTCTTAATATATTTATTTTCTATTTGGAACTGTCATGTTGCAGGTTAGGGTTTGGCCTATTAACCCAGTCTCCTTTTCTGTTGAGCACGTTGTAGTAGGTGGTCTCCAAAGCCTTTGAGCTTACAAGCTTATGATTCTATGCCCGTTATAAACAGTTTCCTTTCGAAAAGTCATGAATTTGTAACAGATGGAATATATATGAACACATAATTTCTTTGAATGGCTCTCAGTTTAGAAATAGGTCTAGGAGATGTATGAAATTTGGTTTTGCATAGTTTAATTTGCTATGAATTCTTGAATGATTCAAAACATACTTTGCCATTCAAAACATTTCCAAAATGACTCCTAAACTGAGGAAGAACTTGTCGTGAAATAATTGCAAAGTAAACATAAAATTATACCTATGCTGTAACAAACATTATTGAAGGGAGGGAGTGGTGTCTCTCAGCTAGCAAGTGAGGATTTTTGTTTCTGTTGCTATTATTTTCGCTGACTTACAAGTGATTGCTGCCACGTTGTTTGTCTTTTACTGATTCTCACTTTATATATTATATTTATATATTATTTATATTTTATATATATATATATTGAGACAGAAATAGTCTATCAATTTTGGATTTAAAAAAGGCCAAATTCCTAAGTGCACATTGCTACTAGTGTTGCTGTAAGAATTAATAAATAATTTTGAATCAAAATATAAGGGTATTTAGCAGTAGCCACAAACCAGAGAATCCTCAAAATCCAATCTTCTTGTCATTGTTCCAAGTTCTCATTCTAGAGTTAGGAGAATGCTGGCTTAGCCTGCTTTCTGCCTATGATTTCTGTGTTCCTTTTTGACTTCTTGTGCTTTCCCTCAATGCAAAAAATATGTGATCGAATGAATACTTTGTTGATCCCTATTCTCATTTAAATTCAGGTTGGGGGTTGGCTTCCACTTCCGCTTGGAGCGGGTACCCCCCCAAGTTCACACTGATCAGGTGGCTCTATTGGTGGGAAAAGTAGAAGAGGAAAGGATATGTTACCCTGGGGTTTGCTGCCTGATTCAGAGAGCTTGTCTGCAATTATTTTACATTGGAGCTTAGTGATTTGCTTTGTCCAGGCCAGTTTGGAAGCCTCTCATGACCATTATTGTTTGTTTTGATTTATGTTGGATTGAGAGAAATGTTTAAGCTTTTATTTTATTTTTTTTCTGAACGGTTGCATGTTTGCGTTTCAGAGTTTTACTGTTGGAATTGTCATGCAGCCTGAGCCAAGGTTATTTGGTCCTATTGGCTTTTGATTTCACATATGCCAGTTTGAAGGAGTTCCAGCAGACAATTTGTTGTTTTGCAAAGTAGTTAGTTGTTTGTCAGAGTTCTGATCATGCCTGGAGGAAGATCTTCTAAGGCAACTTGAGAAAACTATTATAATGAAAGGAATTTGGAAACATGAGTTCTGTTGCTGGACTCAATCACTGAATATTGTGGATCAGTCTCCCCTTTCTGCCTCAGTTTCTCCATCTGGACTATGGGAATGTGATACAATACAGGGATGGTGTTGTGATAGGCCATAAGTTTGAATTAAAAGGTCTTGGCAGATCCTTCAAGGTCCCTTTTAAAAGATGCATATTTGAAGCTGCACTTAAGTAAGCAAAAATTATTTAAGATGTTCACTCTGAAAAAGCACCATAGGCATATATAAACCAATAACCATGCCTGAAGCATTATTCTAGAAAGCCAGCTGCAAGCTGTATAGAAAGCATAGTCAAGTGTGACGCGCATGGAGAATTCTCATCAGACAACTGAGTTAAATGGCAGATGGACGTGTAAAATCTTGGTATGTAGGGAGATTTAAAATGTAGTAGGTGTTCACATTTATTCTAAGGAAGGTATTTTGTGGCTAAATTTTCCATTGATTTGGATTAGTGCAAACACACAATAGCTACATTACTCTGTTTTCCAGTGTTTCTCATAAAGACATTTTGCCTCTGATATGAACAGAAGTAAATTAAGTTTGGGACTAGAAATTTGGGCCTCATGTTATATGGAATTCTTTACAGGAGTCATGATACCCGTTTGGCTATTTCTTTTGCATGTGCTTTGGTTTCATGAGCCTTGCTGCTTCTTGATCTGACCTTTTCAGTACCACATTAAACTGTCGGTTTCTAGTGCTTATTTGGAACATTTTCAGAGTGAGCATATGGATTTTATAGTAAGTCTTTATAACACCATTTTGACTCCTTGGTAACTTTTTCTCATCATAATATTATTTGCATTATATTGAATCATGTATATTTTGCTGGGCCAGCATGAGATTAGGATGTAATATAGAGAACGTGTTTTAAAACCATTTATGTAAAAATGAGCATCTGGATGAATGCCAAGGCAGTCTAACTACTGACTGGCAGGATATATAATGCACACTATGGGCACGGAACATAATTTGAAATGATTTAGTAGGAAGAATAAAACATCTTTACTGAAATCCAAGGGGCAAAGGAATACTTTTCACTACAGTTTTTTAGAACTTGAGCAAAGAACATGAATATTTATGTACCTTCTTATGGAATACATAAACTGATATCATTTAATTTGGATGCTCCAAAATAACTAAATAGAACACATGAGACAGTTCCCTATAGTGTAGGGACCTAAAAGCATATGATTTTTATTTCTCTTGCAATTCTCATCTCTGAAAACAATTCTGGAATGCTAATTACCAGGAGATCTGTCAGGAACAAGTGGAATGCAGATTTGATTTGGTTTCAATTCATGCTCCACCCAATACTGGATTCAGACAATGAAAGGTCTGCCTGAGGACTGCACAGTGGTCAGTCAGGACCACCCAAATGTTAGATGGTTAGTGGAACTCAAGCAAAGATCAGCAAAGGACCCCCACCAATAGCTAATTCCTTTAACACCATCTTTCTTGCATAGTGATTTAGAATTTGTAAAATGCTTTCATATCCATTTCCCCTTTTGAGCCTTACAAGATCTTTTGTCTAAGACAGATAAACATAATCCAGTTTTGTAGGTGGGGAAATTCAGGCTTGAAGAGACTAAGTAATTTGCCCAAGTTACAAAATAGTGAGTGGTACCAGGGCTCATTTGCAGTTCTTGGGACTCTGAGTCCAGGGCTCAGCCTGCAGAAGACACAAGTAAGATAAGACAGGGAATATATCTGCGAATTATGGAACCTACTTCTTTTTTTGGTCTGTGCTTAATAATAGACTGAAGTACTCTGGGCCACCTTAATTACTTAAATACCCAGATGCTCAAAATTCTCTTTAGTGCTGCCTAACTGATGTGGCCACTTCTGTTTTTGTCTGAGGGACTGGAAAAAATCTTTCAGTATTCCAGGTCATTAGTAACACCAAATGTGCTAGCAAAAGTGTATGATAGCTTTCAGTTACAGAGTGCAATTCTTGTCCGGTGAAAATGGCCCCTGTTGTATTTGTGTTTAATAAGGATTATGGTTTGTTGCTGAGTTAAGGGACATAAAAGGAAGAGAAAAGCCACGGGCATGGCAAGCACTTTCTCTCTTCCTGCACGGCTTCTCTTATCAACTCGTGTCCAAAAATTCTGGGCATGAAACAAAAGGGGTAGACTGGCGACTGCTTCTGGTGGAATCAGAATTGCTTCCCAGATGGCTCCTTAAATTTTGATCAGTGCTGCCTCAGCTTTTAAATGCTTTAAACTTCCTGCTAGAATCTTGATTCCTTCCAACCGCTGCAATTCTGACTTAACCATCTCGAGATGCCACGCCATATAACCCTGAGAAATGCCTCTTAAAACTCAGTTATTCCTCAGGAGAATCTTCTCTCTGCCCATCCTGGTCAGTTAGTGTTTTCCTCCAGTGGGCTGTCTCACAGCAAATAGAAAGTCCACAGCCTTTTGACCCAGTCTGAAAGGGAAAATTCCCAGAAAGACTTAAAGAAAGAAAGTGAGCCAGGAAAGAGAAAGAGATTGAAAAAATGACTCTAAATGACAAAAATAACCAGTTAACAATTCTGTGGTCACATGGATAGTTTTGTTCATAGAAATTTAAAGAGAAATATTGTTCAATTTACAAATGTCTGTGCATATGTATATATATATCTTTTCTATAAAAATATATATATTCTTTTCTTTTATAGAAAAGATCTTTGTGAATTTCTGAAATATTTCTCTTTTACTAATTTGATCATCAGTCAGTAGTCCAGAAAGTTAAAATATATGTGAAGGCAAAAGTAATTGATTTATTTTTCCTAGACATCCAATTTTCATTTCCTATTTATTGGTTTATGTGCAAATCACTGTGTATTTTGCTGGGCGAGGTGGATAACAGGGAGGGAGGATACCTGCTGATTCCTACCCTCCAGGAGCTACATTAAAGGAAGATAAGAATAGCTCACTTAAAACATATTGGGACTAAATTACAGTAGTTTCCCCCACCCCCCATCTCGGTTACCTGCTGTCAGCTTCTGTCTGGAAGTAGGTGATCCTTCTTCTGACTTACTTTCAGTCATTAGTAGAGTAATGCTACATCACAGTGTCTACATCATTCACCTCACTTCATCTCATCACATGGGCATTTTCTTATCTCACATCATCACAGGAAGGGTAAATACAATACAATAAGATATTTTGAGAAAAAAACATGTTCACATGACTTTTTTTTTTCAAACTGTATCCGGCTTTATTAAAGATACTTTTCATAAACAAACATGGTATTTCAGGCAGGACATGGGCAGTCAGTTGTTAAGAGTATATAACAAACTTCACTCATATATGGAATTTAAGAAACAAAACAGATGAACATAAAGGAAGGGAAGGAAAAATAAAATAAGATGAAAATTGAGAGGCAGGCAAACCATAAGAGATGCTGAACTCTATGAAACAAACAGTGTTGCTGGAGGGGAGGTGGGGGAGGAAGGGATAATTGGGTGATGGGCATTAAGGAGGGCACATGATGTGATGAGCACTGGGTGTTGTATGCAACTGATGAATCACTAAATTCTACCTCTGAAACTAGAAAAAAAGAGTATACTACAACTCTCAAACTCCCTTCTTCAGTGGAAGTGATCTATATCATCCTTCATCCTGCCTCCTGAATGATTCATCAGTTTTTACAGACTACATGTTTGTTAAAAAGGTGCTTGTTAGTTTTTGGACTTCATGGCTACTTTTTTAAAATAAAATCCCATGACTTCCTTCAAACAAGAAAATGATAGAAAATTGGAATTGTCTTTCATTTCTTAATTCTCAGACTCAACAAGAGAGGCAACTGGAATTCTCTTTCTCTTTTTCTGTGTGTTTCTGGTGTGTGTGTGTGTGTGTGTGTGTGTGTGTGTTAGTTACATATGCCCCGAAATTTTTTTCTGAGGAAAGAAAGAATAATAGTCAAATATCTACATAAGAAAATTTCAGGGAAAGATTTTTCTTTTTTTCTTTGGATGGGGGGGATACACACGGATAGTAATCTGTTCTATAAATAAAAAGAATGCTTTAGGTCAATGACTTTCTTTCTACCTTCATCTACCTCAGAGGAGAGGAGGACTTCCTGAGTGCAAACATATTTTGTGGGGTCTTTGTTGGGAAAAAAAAAAAACAGTGGAAAGAATGGATACTTGGAAAATACATATTTCAAACAGTTGGACAAGGACAGCTGGTTCATTTTTTTCTTCCTGCCAAGCCATTTCCACTTACAATTCAAAAAACCACAGTTTGATATTGGATTTAGAACCAAGTTTTCAAAGAAACACATTGCCAGGGAACATGCATGGAATTCCCACTGATAATAGCATAAAACACAAAAGGATGGAATCTGACCGCCCACGATGGTCTCTCCTCTGGCATATCAGGTAACCAACTAACAGCATATCTTTGGACACACCAAACGTATTTCTAGACTGTAAGCTACTTGTGGATAGGTGCTGGCTTAATTTATCTTTTATACAACTCTGTAAATAACAGATACTCAGTAATTATCTGTAAAACACTATATTTAAGACTACAATGTCAATGAGACTCCTGTGTTAGTAGGTTCTGCTAAGAAGCAGATCTGCTAAAAAAAAAAAAAAAAATAGATACAAGACAGAATTAAACTTGCAAGAAAATTTTAGGGGAAATGCCTGTGAGCAAAAAAGGGGAGGAAGCTGGGAAAGCCTGGGAGAAACTTCAGACTATAATGCAGGTCTGACTCCAAATGAGGGAAGGTAGGAAGGAAGTTTGGACAGAAACATTGTAGACCAAAGTGCAATTCTAAGAAGAATTTGGTGAGGACACTGAGGAGTCCTCAAGCCAAAGTTGTTTATCAGAGGAATTTCACATCTCCCAGGAGAGGGCCTGATTTTAGTGTCCCTGTTGCACTCAGTCATTGGTTGGGAGTAGCTGGTGGAAATTGTGACCTCAGAGTAAAGACAGTAATGAGATTTCAGAATGCAGCCCTGGGACTCTTAGTCAATTATGCTCCCTGGAGAAGGAGATCTGAGAGGCATATTTTAATGGCCAACACAGTTGGCCTTCCTTTACTACAGTAAAAATTTGTGCATCTCTCCAGTGATAAGTGAAATTTTTCTTCATGGACAAGATCTATTGGTGGTTGTAAAGATTAACTGAGATAATATATATAAAGGGCTTAGCACAGCACATAGCCCATAGTGATTACATGATAAGAGGCAGCTCTTTTGTTATCATTAATGGAACCTGTCAAGCTACCATTTACTGAATCTCATTATGTACTAAACACAATGATGGATACTTAACATGCAATGGGACATACCAGAGAGAATACTTGTTTTGGTGGTAGACAAAATGAAGTTCAAAACCAGGATGGGGCACTTACCAGTTGTGTGACCACATTGGGCAAGTTATTGAAAGTCTCTGAGCCTCAGTTTCCACATCTGTAATAAGACAGATATAAAATGCCCGGAATAGAGGATGGTGGAGGGGTTAGAAGAAATTAAGTAGCAGTACCTGGTACATATTAGGAATGCTGTATACGGTTCTTGTGATTATCATTTCCAAGCATCACAGAACCTAGCAAAACTGTCAGCCCTGAGAGGCTGAGCTGTATGGACTATGTCACCAGGGCTGTCCAAGCCTGCAGGCTTTCTTTCAGGTTTGGCCAAAGGGAAGCCCTTGCAGGAAGCTGTGTGAGGGGGATGACAACTCAGGGATATACTTCCTTGTCCCCTTCCCTGTGAGACCTGGCTGTGTCCCTCTACCAAAATGTCATAATTCTTCACAAGACAGTGGACTTCATCCAGTTCTTTCTCCTGAATTCTGATAACTGCTTCCTTTCCTTTCTCTTCAGGTTGACTGGTGGTGAGACCTCAGCTGTCACTGTCCCCAGGTTATTGCACTCATCTTTGTAGCTCTCCTAAATCCACACATTAGTGAATCATCTTGCTGAAATACCTCCCTCAATTATTCTACTCTGAGTAGGTCTTCACTTTCTTGCTCGGACCACCAATGGATTTTAGTCCCCCTTTCCTCAACCCTACATCCTCTCTCCATGAAATATATCAGCATTAGGTGTTCTTTTAGTTAAAAATAGTAACTTCTTAAATAGAGAAGATGAAAGACAAATAGAGTGATGAGGTAGGCCTATATTTGGAATCTGGCACCAAGATAACTGGTTTGACTTATGAAAAAACTTATAAGCTCTTTCAAAGAAAATAGTCTTTGTAAACAACCATGCTAAGACTTAGGAAGAGTAGTGTGGACAAGAAGCTCTACCCTTGACTGCTGAACCCCTGGATGATTAGGGTACATCCCTTAAGTTCTCTGACCCTTAAATCAGAATGTAGGCAAATGTGTGGCTGAGACCATTTTGGCTGGTAGAATACTGGCCAATAAAATGCTATCTATGGAGGGAGATTTCATTTTTGGGTTCTTGGAAAGGTGCTTTAAAATTCTTGGCCAGAGGACAAATATATCAAGGCAGATGATTTTGTCTTCCGTGTGTGCTTGGAATCCACTTGGAAGGATCTTCTGGCTGACATTGAGGACATTTCCAGGCAAGAACAGAGTGACTGCTGGTGAGTCCTTAGGTGGATGGTGGACTGGCAGGGCAAACATCGTACCTAGCAAAGGTTTGCCTGTTTTTCCAGCTGGAATGAAGCCTAACAGCCCTAGAATAAAATAGTTTGAAATCAGTGGCCCTAGGTAGAAAAATGTTTATTAAAGACAAGAATGGAAAATCAGACACCATCAGTGTGAATGTGAAAGCTCCAGCCAGCAGACAATTTCAAACAGATTTGCAGAGAATTTTTCAAGAGGTACTCAGATGGATTCTGTGTTTTCTTGGACCTCAAGGACCAGACAAGGGACCCATATGATACCTATAGACTCGAGACGGATGACCTGTTCTCACTCTCTGCTTTTTGGCATTGAGAACAAGCAAGGTCTCTCCCTGGGTGGGAGGTGTTTTCCTAATGGTTAAAGGAAAAGTTTTGGCTCCTGGTTTGTAAGTGGCCACACACCACCCTCATTAATTATGTTTTAAAGGATGTGAGTGAAACTTTATAATTGAAGAGAAATTGGATTGGCTTTGCTTTTTTCTGGGGGAAGAAACTCAGAGTGCTCAACAGCTGAAACAATAGATGCCAGGAATAAGAGGAGAGCAATAATAAAATCTGACTGAAAGCTGTGAATGGAGCAAAGTTTTCCTTGCTTTTTCATATACCCCTGATTGCTTCATCCCCTGCTGTCTTTCACACGTCATTTAGGCATCCTCTGTGGCTTGACTTTATGCTGCTATTAATCTCATTTTTGAAAAAAGTGACAGACTGCAGAGCACCACACACTTTGTCATCACCACAGTCTATCACTCTCTTTCATCTCAGGTGCCAAGGACACCAAGCACAAGGTCCTTTCTGGAAAAATACAAGACCATGTAGGTGTGTGTGGGTGACCCCCTTTGCCAGGGAGGTCGTGCTCAGAAGAAGAAATATAGGATTTGGAGCAGATGTTCTCATTAAATGTTTACTAGCTATGCTATTTGGGTAAGTCTCTACCTCCTTGAGGCTCATCTGTAAAGTGGGGCTATTGTTAAAACTCAACCTTGCATGATTGTTGAAATGAGTAAATGAAACAATGTATGTAGATATACTTTGTGATCTGTAATTTACTAGGTAAATATTAGTTGTAATTAATATGATCCATGTAAGAAAAACACTTTCATTCCTTTCCAATTGACCTGTTTCCACATTATCTTTTGATACAGTAATCATTTTGGGGAATTTACTTTTGTGAAATTGATCCACTCATATTTATTAAGCATCTGTTTTGTTCAAGGCCTTGTGCTACATGCTCTGGAAAATAAAAAGGTGATTAGCACATGGTTCTTGCTCTCTTGGATCATACAAACTAGTTAGGGATTTAAGACACTCAAAAATAACTACTTTTCTCACCATAACCTGTTTTTTCACTTTATGTGGCCCTAATGGTGGTGTGATCATGAAGCACTCTCTCCTTTCCTCCCTTTCCCTATTCTTAGAGTATTAGTTGGAATTCTTTGATTTTAGGCAATAGAAATGAACTCTGGCTGAGGTGAGCAAAAATGAGAATTTGGGTGGGGCATTAAGGCAATTAGAGTCAGGAAATGTCTTGGTATGTTCCCTAAAAGCAGAGCCTGACACAGGGATTGAGGTGCCCATGGTTTATTGAGGGGTTGCTCTTCAGGAAAACTTGTAAGGAACTGAGGGAAGTGGTATAGGTAAGAACAAACCGCTACACAAGGATGTGGTCTTAGGTAGTCTATGTTTAGCTAGGAAGTGTATATTTTAGGCTGGACTTTCATACCTCCCTATCAGTCAATCATTGGCTGCCTTGGAGTGGGGGATATTGAAACCTCCAAGGCATATCCGAATGAGATGTCCCAGTCAGGCAAGGGCAATGTTCTGGAGAAAGTTGCAGGTGTAAGCTGTTAGATGCAGCACACACAGAGGCTGGGTAGTATACACCGGCTGGTAAAGGGGATATAGATGGGGTACCACAGCATCTACTATAGGAGGGCAAGAAGGTCAGAGTCAGGAAAGGTCATGACCCAGAGCGCTCTGAGAGATATAGTGGGTCTCAGTATCAAAATGAGTTATTATGGTATTAGAATGAATGAGCACCAACCACTTTCCCGTTATTGGAATACTCTGCTTAAATTCAAAGTCCAAAAAGTGGGGCTATGATTGGACATTAGAATAGAGAAGTTACTTTTTCTGTGGGTCACTAATCTGGGAACATACAAAATAGGAATTGAAGTAAATCCATCTACAGTAGGAGAAAATAAGGCCATTCTCCCTGTACCTAGCAGGGGACAAAGCTGAGAGATAGAGTCTGAGATCTAAATTTTCAGGCATGGTTTTACCCAAGATGAAGGCAGCATCATTTCTTAACTTCCCAGGTAGTCAATAAGCTCCCTTTTGGCTTAAACTACCATTTATATCACTTGGAATCAAATGATTTGTGGTAGGCAGAACATTTTGGCCCTCTGATGCTCCTGTGAATGTTATGTTACATAGCAAAAGGGACTTTACAAATATAATTAAGGTTACTGATCAGCTAGACTTAAAACAGGGAGACTATCTTGAATTATTTGGGGCAGGCCTAATACAATCACATAAACCCTAAAAAGCAGAGATCTTTCTCTGCCTGGTAGCAGAGGAGTAAGTCAGAGATTTTAGGTGCTACTGTTGGGTTGAAGATGAAAGGGCCACATGTCAAGGAAATGGGAATCTTAGTCCTACATCAGCAGGGAAATGAATTCTACCTCAAAGTGGAATCTCCCCCAGAGCTTCTAGATTAAATCCCAGCCCAGCTGACACCTTGATTTCTGCTTTGTGATCTCTGAGTAGAGATACCTTGGGAGATGTTATGCCTGAACTTCTGACCCACAGAACTGCAAGATAGTGAGTATTGTTTTAAGCCACTGAATTTGAGGTTATTTGTTACAGCAGCAATAGAAAACTAATACATGGGCCAAATAAGTGGTACTTTTTCATTCGGTAACATTTATGGTACCTCTGCCTTGTGACTAAATGTCTAGAGCCACATGGACACAAACACTAAATACTAAAAGTAAGAAATTATGCAAGGCTCCTCTTAGAGGCTTTATGGCCTCTTGATAAAGAATGTTTGCTCCAGTGGTAAGGACCATGTCTTATTTGTCTGCTTTGTGAAAACTTCCTGGCACACGATAGGTATCAACTCCTATTCTACTCAACTGAATCGTTTTATAATACTGTTAATTCAATAGTACACAGTGCTAGGGAGTAAAAAAAAGCTAAGGACTTTATTGTACATTGGAAATCATTCTTTAAAGAATATTTTCTGGTTCCTGGTTTGACTTTCAATTTATATTATAGGTAAAGATGAAAAAAATCTTGAATGTGTAGGGTTTTTTCCCCCTTAAAATAGAGAATTCCTACTTTGGTTCTGGAACTAAGATTAACTGTGAGTCCTTACGGCTCATGATTCAAATACCCCAACCATCAGCATGTGATTCAGGTGTATGACTGGGAGCAGATTTAGAAGTTAGCAAACTCAGCAATTATATCTGCTTCTCAAAAATTTAATATAATTATGCATAACTAGTGCTTTTCTCTTAGTGTGACTCATATTGGTGTCCAGTCTAGTTACCAATATTTGTCCTCCTGTAACTGTTCCAGATTGTGCAGGGTGTCCTGGTCCTGCCTTTGCATTTTGATACTCTAGAATAAAGTTCACACATATGCCAGGCAGGTGTCTGAAGCCTGCCTCCTCACTCTTTTGATCTCCACTAGTTCCAGTTATCAGTTCCTCTCCTGGGGCTGGTTTTGGGAACTGGCAAACAACTGGTCTAGTACACTTCACACTGACTCCAAACTGTCTCCTGACTGGCTTACTTCCCCTCCTTTTACTGCCTATCTCTCCATTGAGAATGGGGATGCACCTTACATGACCCCAAGCTTCTCTTTCCTTATGGTTCCTGTACTTGTGAGGAAATATCCAAGTGTTCATAAATTTCTATAACCTTCTATAGGATAGCTAATGACTGTTTCATAATTCAGAGCTGTAAGGGTTTAGGGTTTCAATAACTTTGATCCATATAACATATCTGGGAAAAACCAAACAAACAAATAAAAGAACTATTCTATCATGATTGATTCTGTTTTTTACAGATGTGCCACTCTTGAAGTACTGCTGTCCTTGGAATTGTAGCTTCACATCTAAAAAGGGGCAACAGTATTAAGTAAAAGTTTGGGTCTCTCTTTGACGTATTCCCTTGAGAAGGATAAAATGTTGCCATTATCTTGACAGTTCAAAAGCTAGTCATATGGTGATATTTTACCAACGAGATAAATGTGGAAAAATGTCACTTTTCCTTTAATTAGTTCTGTCAGTAGAAACTTGGCAAGAGATAATAATAAGGAGATATTGGCATTTAGGCATGTTCATATTTACTTTTGTGATTTAGGATTATGATGACTTTCATGTATCCTTACAGTGACCCTGTCTGGTTTAGAAGTTCTGAAATTATAGCATCAAACCTCTTTCCCATTCCTCCAGGCAGAAACAGCAACATTCAGCGAACACTGGAGTTTTGATCAGATATGGCCACACAGCCATAAAACACATTTGATTTTATATTAACCAACTAATCTTTATGACTTGAAAAATAGGCTTTTAATTTTCTTCTGAAAAATTTTGCTGCATAATTTAATCTGCATTTTGTATTTTGTTTTATTTTTGTTTTTTCAACTCTTCACCATGTTTTGCATGATCAAAGGTATTGTTTTCAAACCTAAAATAAAGGGAACTGGTTTTCTTTTCCTGTTTTATTAGAGAGCCTTGGAACACGTGTATGACTATGGCTTTTTACTTTTCTGGTTCAAATTACTAGAATTCAGAACTTAGCCTTGGCATTCCATTAATAGAAAAACCAATGAAGAATTAGTTCCTTACTGATTTAAAAACATAATTTTTTTAAAAATGCATGATGATTCCATGAAGGAAAAAAGGTAACAGACATGCTAGTTAGGCTGGGAGAATCAAGCTTAACAATAATAACAGGTACTTTTTATTGAACTCCTTGTCTGTACCTGAAAATTTACATGAATAATTTTACCTTTTGTTTCTGTTAATAAGGTGGGTCAGGTACTCAGGCAAACCCTCTCACTGAAAACTACTAAAAATGCTATATAATGGTGCTTAAAAGCATTAATGAACGGGTGATAAAGTCAGAAATTGTCAAGCTAAAATCAAGGCAGGTGAAAATAGAAATCCAGAGAACTAAGCTACCTCTAAATTTTAGTTTTGTCCTGAGGATATTTACTGAACCTAGTAGCCTTCAGCTTCAGCTTCCTCATAGAGTTATGAGACAGGAAATAAAACTCAGTTGTGTAGTCCAGTAAAGGAGTTTCTTTCAGAAAGCTGGGACAGGAGCATTTTGCCCTCCATATAAAGGTGAACTGGAAGATGCTACCCTCCACTTAGAAACAAATGCATGGAGCATATGAAAAAGATTAAGAAACACAAAGGAGAGAGTGAGGTATCTGCCACAAGATTAATTTAAGTTTCATAAAGAGATAATAAAAAGAATGAGAGAATTTTTTCAGAATTATTGAAAGACATAAATCCTCAGATACATAAAGCCAGTGAATCCAAAGCAGATATTAAAGAAGAAACATTCACCAAAACACATTAGCTTGAAACCAGAGAACACAAAAGATAAAATATCTGTAAGGCAGTCAGGCGGAACAAACGGATCACTAACAAGGGATGGTTCACAGCTGATTTCTTACAGCAGTAATGGAAGCCAGAAGCCAGTGAAATGGTATCTTCACTTTGCCAAGAAGAAATAATTGTCAATGAGGAATTATTTTTTGTATGCACATATTTAATTTTCTATAAATAGAAGCATATATAATGCATTTTAAAGTCATTTTTTAAATTAAATATTAATTTTCATCTGATTGTAGATTCACATGCAGTTGTGAGAAATACTGCATTTCTCTTATACATTTTACTTTGTTTATCCCAATGGTAACATATTAAAATCTGTACAACCATGTATAGTAGCAACAACCATGATGTTGACATTGAAGTCAAGGTAAAGAACATTTCCATCTCTTCAAGGACACCTCATATTGCCCTTTTTAAATTATACCCACTTCCTCCCACCCTCCACTTCCTACTTAACCCCTAGCAACTATTAATATGTTTTCCATTTCTATAATTTTGTCATTTTAAGAATGCCATATAAATGGAATTTTGCAGTATTTAACCTTTTGACATTGGCTTTTTCACTCAAAATAATTCTCTAGAGATTTACCCAGGTTCTCAGTAATATTTCACCATATGGATGTCACAACAATCATAATGATAATAATAAAAAGAAAATCTTTTTTAAAATATATTTTTAAAGATTTTATTTATTTATTTGACAGAGAGAGCGAGCACGCACAAGCAGGGGGAGCAGCAGGCAGAGGAAGAGGGCGAAGCACGCTCCCTGCTGAACAGAGATCCCGCCATGGGGATCATTCCCAGGACCCTGGGATCATGACCTGAGCTGAAGGCAGAAGCTTAACCGACTGAGCCACACAGGCAACCCCAGAATATGCATTTTAATAAGTTCCCAGAATTATCTTCATATACAGAAAATGCCCTGAGAAACTGGCCATATCTATCTGGCTCTCCTGAAGTCTTAAGCCCCCTTTGACCATATCTGACTGAACCACCCAGGCGCCCCTAGAAATTCATTCATTCTTTCTCTCTTTTTCTTTCTTTCTTTTCTTTCTTTCCTTCCTTCCTTCCTTCCTTCCTTCCTTCCTTCCTTCCTTCCTTCCTTCCTCCCTCCCTCCCTCCCTCCCTCCCTCCCTCCCTCCCTCCCTTCCTCCCTCCCTTTCTTCTTTTCCTTTCTTTTTTTATTATGTTATGTTAATCACCATACATTACATCATTAGTTTTTGATGTAGTGTTCCATGATTCATTGTTTGCGTATAACACCCAGTGCTCTATTCAATACGTGCCCTCTGTAATACCCATCACCAGGCTAACACATCCCCCCACCTGCTCCCCTCTAGAACCCTCAGTTTGTTTCTCAGAGTCCATAGTCTCTCATGGTTCGTCTCCCCCTCCGATTTCCCCCCTTCATTTTTCCCTTCCTACTATCTTCTTTTTTTTTTTTTAACATATAATGTATTATTTGTTTCAGAGGTACAGGTCTATGATTCATCAGTTTTACACAATTCACAGCGCTCACCATAGCACATACACTCCCCAGTGACTATCACCCAGCCACCCCATCCCTCCCATCCCCCACCACTCCAGCAACCCTCAGTTTTTTTCCTGAGATTAAGAATTCCTCATATCAGTGAGATCATATGATACATGTCTTTCTCTGATTGACTTATTTTGCTTAGCATAATACCCTCTAGTTCCATCCACATCATGGCAAATGGCAAGATATTTTTTTGATGGCTGCACAATATTCCATTGTACATATATATATATATATATATATATTCTTTATCCATTCATCTGTTGATGGACATCTTGGCTCTTTTCCATAGTTTGGCTATTGTGGACATTGCTGCTATAAACATTGGGGTGCATGTACCCCTTCGGATCCCTACATTTGTGTCTTTGGGGTAAATACCCAGTAGGCAATTGCTGGGTGGTACAGTAGCTTTATTTTCAACTTTTTGAGGAACCTCCATACTGTTTTCCAGAGTGGCTGTACCAGCTTGCATCCCACCAACAGTATAGGAGGGTTCCCCTTTCTCCCCATCCTTGCCAACATCTGTCGTTTCCTGACTTGTTAATTTTAGCCATTCTGGCTGGTGTGAGGCAGTATCTCATTGAGGTTTTGATTTGGATTTCCCTGATGCCAAGTGATGTTGAGCACTTTTTCATGGGTCTGTTGGCCATTTGGATTTTCTTCTTTGGAAAAATGTCTGTTCATGTCTTCTGCCCATTTCTTGATTGGGTTATTTGTTAATTGGGTGTTGAGTTTCATAAGTTCTTTATAGATTTTGGATACTAGCCCTTTATCTGATATGTCATTTGCAAATGTCTTCTTCCATTCTGTTGGTTGTCTTTTGGTTTTGTGGACTGTTTCTTTTGCTGTGCAAAAGCTTTTTATCTTGATGAAGTCCCAATAGTTCATTTTTGCCCTTGCTTCCCTTGCCTTTGGTGATGTTTCTAGGAAGAAGTTGCTGTGGCTGAGGTCAAAGAGGTTGCTGCCTGTGTTCTCCTTTAGGATTTTGTTGGACTCCTGTCTCACATTGAGCTCTTTCAACCATTTTGAGTCTATTTTTGTGTGTGGTGTAAGGAAATGATCCAGTTTCATTCTTTTGCATGTGGCTGTCCAATTTTCCCAACACCATTTGTTGAAGAGACTTCTTTTTTCCATTGGATATTCTTTCCTGCTTTGTCGAAGATTAGTTGACCATAGAGTTGAGGGTCCATTTCTGGGCTCTCTATTCTGTTCCATTGATTTATGTGTCTGTTTTTATGCCAGTACCATACTGTCTTGATGATGACAGCTTTGTAATAGAACTTGAAGTCCGGAATTGTGATGCCACCAGCTTTGCTTTTCTTTTTCAACATTCCTTTCTCTATTTGGGGTCTTTTCTGGTTTCATACAAATTTTAGGATTATTTGTTCCATTTCTTTGAAAAAAGTTGATGGTATTTTGATAGGGATTGCATTAAATGTGTAGATTGCTCTAGGTAGCATTGACATCTTCACAATATTTGTTCTTCCAATCCATGAGCATGGAACGTTTTTTCATTTCTTTGTGTCTTCCTCAATTTCTTTCATGAGTATTCTCTAGTTTTCTGAGTACAGATTCTTTGCCTCTTTGGTTAGATTTATTCCTAGGTATCTTATGGTTTGGGGTGCAATTGTAAATGGAATCGACTCCTTAATTTCTCTTTCTTCTGTCTTGTTGGTATATAGGAATGCCACTGATTTCTGTGCATTGATTTTATATCCTGCTACTTTGCTGAATTCCTGTATGAGTTCTAGCAGTTTTAGGAATGAGTCTTTTGGGTTTTCCACATAAAGTACCATATCATCTGCAAAGAGTGAGAGTTTGACTTCTTTGCTGATTCAGATGCCTTTTATTTCTTTTTGTTGTCTGATTGCTGTTGCTAGAACTTCTAGTACTATGTTGAATAGCAGTGGTGATAGTGGACATCCCTGCCCTGTTCCTGACCTTAGGAGGAAAGATTGCAGTTTTTCCCCATATAGAATGATATTCGCTGTGGGTTTTTCATAAATGGCTTTTATGATATTGAGGTGTGTACTCTTTATCCCTACACTTTGAGGAGTTTTGATCAAGAAAGGATGCTGTACTTTGTCAAATGCTTTTTCTGCATCTATTGAACTGATCATATGGTTCTTGTTCTTTCTTTTATTAATGTATTGTATCACATTGATTGATTTGCGGATGTTGAACGAACGTTGCAGCCCAGGGATAAATCCCACTTGGTTGTGGTGAATAATCCTTTTAATGTACTGTTGGATCCTATTGGCTAGTATTTTGGTGAGAATTTTTGCATCCATGTTCATCAGGGATATTGGTCTGTAATTCTCCTTTTGGATGGGGTCTTTGTCTGATTTTGGGATCAAGGTAATGCTGGCCTCATAAAACGAGTTTGGAAGTTTTCCTTCCATTTCTATTTTTTGGAACAGTTTCAGAAGAATAGGTATTAATTCTTCTTGAAATGTTTGGTAGCATTCCCCTGGGAAGCCTTCTGACCCTGGGCTTTTGTTTGTTGGGAGATTTTTGATTGCTGCTTTAATTTCCTTAGTGGTTATAGGTCTGTTCAGGTTTTCTATTTCTTCCTGGTTCAGTTTCGGCAGTTTATACATCTTTAGGAATGCATCCATTTCTTCCAGATTATCTAATTTGCTGGCATATACTTGCTCATATATGTTCTCATAATTGTTTGTATTTCTTTGGTGTTGGTTGTGATGTCTCCTCTTTCATTCATGATTTTATTTATTTGGGTCATTTCTCTTTTCTTTTTGATAAGTCTGGCTAGGCGTTTTATCAGTCTTATTAATTCTTTCAAAGAACCATCTCCTAGTTTCGTTGACCTGTTCTAATGTTCTTTTGGTTTCTATTTCATTGATTTCTGCTCTGATCTTTATTATTTCTCTTCTCCTGCTGCTGGGTTTAGGCTTTATTTGCTGTTCTTTCTCCAGCTCCTTTAGGTGTTGGGTTAGGTTGTGTATTTGAGACCTTTCTTGTTTCTTGAGAAAGGCTTGTATTGCTATATACTTTCCTCTTAGGACCGCCTTTGCTGCATCCCAAAGATTTTGAACAGTTGTGTTTTCATTCTCATTGGTTTCCATGAATTTTTTAAATTCTTCTTTAATTTCCTGGTTGACCCATTCATTCTTTAGTAGCATGCTCTTTAGCCTCCATGTATCTGAGTTCTTTCTGACTTTCCTCTTGTGATTGAGTTCTAGTTTCAAAGTATTGTGGTCCAAAAATACGCAGGGAATGATCCCAATCTTTTGGTACCGGTTGAGACCTGATTCGTGACCTAGGATGTGATCTATTCTGGAGAATGTTCCATGGGCACTAGAGAAGAATGTGTATTCTGTTGCTTTGGGATGGGATGTTCTGAATATGTCTGTGAAGTCCATTTGGTCCAGTGTGTCATTTAAAGTCTTTATTTCCTTGTTGATCTTTTGCTTAGATGATCTGTCCATTACAGTGATGGGGGTGTTAAAGTCCCCTACTATTATTGTATTGTTGTCAATGTATTTCTTTGCTTTTGTTATTAATTGGCTGCTCCCATGTTAGGGGCATAGATATTTACAATTGTTAGATCTTCTTATTGGATATACCCTTTAAGTATGATATAGTGTCCTTCCTCATCTCTTATTATAGTCTTTGGTTTAAAATATAATTTGTCTGATATAAGGATTGCCACCCCAGCTTTCTTTTGATGTCCATTAGCATGGTAAATGGTTTTCCACCCGCTCACTTTCAATCTGGAGGTGTCTTTGGGTCTAGAATGAGTCTCTTGCAGACCGCATATCGATGGGTCTTGTTTTTTTATCCAATCTGATACCCTGTGTCTTTTGAATGGGGCATTTAGTCCATTTACATTCAGGGTAACTATTGAAAGATATGATTTTAGGGGCACCTGGGTGGCTCAGTCAGTTAAGCAACTGCCTTCGGCTCAGGTCATGATCCTGGAGTCCCAGGATCAAGTCCCGCATCGGGCTCCCTGCTCAGTGGGGAGTCTGCTTCTTCCTCTGATGCTCCCCCTCTTGTACACTCTCTCTCTCACTCTCTCTCTCTCAAATAAAAAAAAAAAAAAAAAGATATGATTTTAGTGCCATTATATTGCCTGTAAGGTGAGTGTTACTGTATATTGTCTGTGTTCTTTTCTGGTCTATGTTACTTTTAGGCTCTCTCTTTGCTTAGAGGACCCCTTTCAATATTTCTTTTAGGGCCGGTTTCGTGTTTGCTTATTTTAGCTTTTGTTTGTCCTGGAAGCTTTTTATCTCTCCTTCTATTTTCAATGATAGCCTGGCTGGATATAGTATTCTTGGCTGCATATTTTTCTCATTTAGTGCTCTGAATATATCATGCCAGTCCTTTCTGGCCTGCCAGGTGTCTGTGGATAGGTCTGTTGCCAATCTAACATTTCTACCATTGTAGGTTACAGACCTCTTGTCCCGAGCTGCTTTCAGGATTTTCTCTTTGTCTCTGAGACTTGTAAGTTTTACTATTAGATGTCAGGGTGTTGACCTATTTTTATTGATTTTGAGGGGGGTTCTCTGTGCCTCCTGGATTTTGATGCCTGTTTCCTTCCCCAAAGTAGGGAGGTTTTCTGCTATAATTTCTCCAATATACCTTCTGCCCCTCTCTCTCTTTCTTCTTCTTCTGGGATCCCAATTATTTTAATATTGTTTTGTCTTATGGTATCACTTATCTCTTGAATTCTGCCCTTGTGATCCAGTAGTTGTTTATCCGTCTTTTTCTCAGCTTCTTTATTTTCCATCATTTGGTCTTCTATATCACTAGTTCTCTCTCTGTCTCATTTATCCTAGCAGTTAGAGCCTCCATTTTTTATTTCACCTCATTTAATAGCCTTTTTGATTTCAACTTGGTTAGATTTTAGTTCTTTATTTCTCCAGAAAGAGTTTCTCTAGTATCTTCCATGCTTTTTTCAAGCCCAGCTAGTATCTTTATAATCGTCATTCTGAACTCTTGTTCCAACATCTTACTAGTGTCCATATTGATTAGGTCTCTGGCAGTTGGTACTGCCTCTTGTTCTTTTTTTTTGAGGTGAGTTTTTCTGTCTTGTCATTTGTCCAGAGGAGAATAGATGAATGAGAGAGCAAAATGATAACAGGGTAACAACAATCCCAGAAAAATATACACTATAAACAAATCAGAAGAGGCCTGAAACTGGGGGAAAAGAGAGGAAAAGAAAGAAAAAAAAAAAGAAAAAGAAAAAAAAGAATATGATCAAATATGATCAGGCTGGTGCATAGATCAGTGCCACACACTAGGTTTTGGGTGTATTTTGGTCTGTTAAAAGAAATTGCCTCCCAAAATTTTAAAGAAAGAAAAACATATATGTACAAAAAAAAGGGTAAATACAATGAAATGATGGAATATGACTGTATAGATGAAAATTATAAAAGTTTTTTTAAAAGGAATTGATAAGAAGTTGGTTGAAAAAAGAAAGAAGAGAAATTTAAATTAAAAAAAGGGAGAGAATGTGATCAGGCAGGAGCCTAGAACAAAGCCATACACTAGAGATTTAGGGTATATTTTGGTCTGTTAGAAGAAGCTTATCCCAAAATTTTAAAGAAAGACCAACTTTATATGTATATATATATATATATACACATATACACACACCAAAAATAATGTTAACTACAATGTAGGGATAGAATATGACTCTAAAAATGAAAAATAAAAAAGATTTTTAAAAAAGGGATTGATAAGATGTTGGTTGAAAAAGGGAAAAAGAAAAATTAAAAAAAAAAAGAAAATTAAAAAAAATTAACATTGAAAGACTAAAAAATCAGGGGGAAAAAAGCCATAAATTCTATGTGCTGTATTCCCCTAGTGCTGGAGTTCTCCTGTTCTCATTGACTGGTAAACTTGGTCTTTGCTGGCTGTTCTTGGTGATATTCTGGGGGAGGGGCCTGTTGCAGTGTTTTTCAAATGTCTTTGCTGGAGGCGGAATTGCACTTCCCTTGCCAGGGGCGGGCAAGTAATCTGCTTGGGTTTGCTCTTGGTAGCTTTTGTTTCCTGCAGGCTTTCTGTACAGCTTTGGAGGACAAGAGTGAAAATGGCAACTTCCCAATCTCCGCCCCAGAGGAGCTGAGAACTTGGGGCCCCACTACTCATTGAGCCCCCAGAGAAAAGCAATCAATCACTCCCATCTCCTGGTCTCCGGCCCCAGTCCGTGCTCACCCGGCCTATGACCGAGCGTTTCCATCTCTGGCACATGACCCCATTTGGCGTCTCCAAACCCAGCAGATTCCTGTGGTGCCCTCCCGCGCTGCTCCTCCCCGGGGAGGAAAGGGAGTCTTCCCAGATCTGCCACTTGTTGGGTCCCTGCTGGAGGAGCAGTGGCCCCACTGTGCCTCGGATCATGGTTTATGGCAACCCCAAGCTGAGAGCCCACTCTTTGGCTCCGTCTTTGCAGCTGGCTTCCCTGCTCCGATACCTGGGAGTTCTGCCGCACTCAGGCACCCCCGTCTTCCTGTGACTCCGAGGGTCCTGAGACCACACTGTCCCAGCGAGGGTTCCACCCCCTGCTTAGCCACTGGAGTGATGTCCCTCAGTGGAACAGACTTCTAAAAGTTCCAATTTTGTGCTCCACTGCTCTATCACTTGCCAGTAGCTGGCTGACGGAGGCTCCCTCCTCCCTGGGGTCTATCTTCCCGAATATCACCTCGGATTCACTTCTTCACATGTCCTACCTTCCAGAAAGTGGTTGCTTTTCTGCTCAGAGAGCTGCTGCTATTCTTTTCTTCGATCTTCTGTGGAGTTTGTAGTTGTTCAGAATGGTTTGATAGCTATCTAGCTCAATTCCTGGGACCAGATGAAATTTAGGTCTCCTACTCCTCCACCATCTTGCTCCTCCCCCACCCCTAGAAATTCTTAACTTGGTAAGAGTATCCTATAAAAACAAGGGCATACTGACATTTGTAGGCAAACCTGTATCAAGATTACTTCCAGAAGATTATCCCTAAAGTAATTTCTAAAGGATATATTTCAGGAATGATGAAAAATGATTCTAGATGGAAAATCAGATTCAGTAAGAAAAAGTGAGCAAAGATAATGGTAAACTTATTTCATTTTTCCCTCCTTTCCCCTATGATCCTCTGTCTTGTTTCTCAAAATCCTCATATCAGTGAGATCATATGATACTTATCTTTCTCTGATTGACTTATTTCACTTAACACAAGATAAAACCAGAGAGGGAGACAAACCATAAGAGACTCTTAATCTCAGGAAACAAACTGAAGTTTGCTGGAGTGGAGGGGGTGGGAGGGGTGGGGTGGCTGGGTGATGGACACTGGGGAGGGTATGTGCTATGGTGAGTGCTGTGAATTGTGTAGGACTGATGAATCACAGATCTGTACCCTTGAAACATAATACATTATATGTTAATAAAAAAATTTAAAAAAAGATAATGGTAAACTTAAAAGATGGGGATGAGAAGTAGGTTAAAACTAAAATACTGAAATACCAAAACTAAAATATTGGAAAACAATAGAACTCAAGTTGAAAGGGAAGGGACTGAAGTTAAAATTTTGTTGTATGAGGACTAAAGACATTGATTTTGATGGCATGTGTGCTATAATTTCTAGGAAGACCACTAAAAGATAAAAACACTACACAAACTACTAAAGGAAAACAAAAGAGAAAGAAATAATTTTTTAAAAGGTAAGAAATGAGAGGGAAGAGGAATATGAAAAAAACAGAATACACATTACCTATTAAATACCTATTAAAATAGTAGATATAAGTAAAAATGTCAATTATAAAATATATATATATATATGAAATAAATGATTTAGCTAAAATATGAAGATTGTTAGACTGGTTGATAAAAGGAAGATGGAAAAATGTATTAGGCCAAGTCTAGCTAAAAGAAAGATGCTGTAGCTATTTTTATATCACACAAAATATGCTTTAAAGCATAAAACATAATTAATCTCTTCCCCTAGTAATAGAACATTTAATAAACTTGGAAAATATAATAATTTAAAATTTGTGTGTACCTAATGACATTTCTCAAAATTAATAAAACAAAAATTGAAAGAACTAATAAAGAATAAGTTCACAATTGTAGAGGCTTTTAATATACCTGTCAGAAACTGATGGTACAGTTAGGAAATCAGTAAGAAAAATGAAGACTTAAACAATATGGTTAAAAATCCTGTCTCAATGGGCATGTATAAAAACATGCCCACACAATGCATAATATGTATTCTGTACGAGAACACAAAAGACATTTGTAAAAATTGACCATATAGCAAGTCTCAATAATTTTCAAAGTTCTGTATTGTCTTTGAACATACTGCAGTTAAGCTAGAAATCAGTAACCAAAAGATAACCAATGGGACTCCATATAGAGAGAAATTAAGAAATACATTTAAGTGGGGCACTTGGGTGGCTCAGTTGGTTAAGCATCTGACTCTTGATTTTGGCTCAGGTCAGGATCTCAGGGTTGTGGATCGAGCCTCACATGGGCCTCTGAGCTGAGTGTGGAGCCTGCTTAAGACTCTCTTCCTCTCCCTCTGTCCCTCCTCCCCGCCATCTCCCTTTCTAAAAAAAAAAAAAAAAAAAAGGAACGGTATTGCTGCAGAGCTACTTTCTCTTGTTAAAAAAAGAAATACCTTTAAGTAAATCAATCACAAGTCAAAGAAAATGTCATAATGAAGTTAGAAAACATTTAGGATGGAATGATAGTGAAAGTACTGCTATCAAAACTTATGAGATGCTGATAAAGCAGGAGTTAGAAATTTTAGCTCTTGGTGATTATATCAAAACAAAAACACAGATTGAAACCCAATAAGTGATATATTAAGAGGATAGGAAAAGAAGAGCAGAATATATGCAAAGAATCTGGAAGAAGGAAATAACGAAGATCTGGGCCAAAATTAATGTAATGGAAAAGAAGCATTTAATAAAAAGGATGAACAAAAAACTTAGTTGTTTGGAAAGTCTAATAAAATTGACAAATTATTGTCAAGATTGATCCAGAAAAAACTGTTCCAACTAGACAATATGAGGAACGTAACTGTAACTGCCAGCATTAAGGAGGTAATAAAAGGATAGTATGAACAACTTTATGCCAGTTAATTTGAAAATTTATATGAAATGGATAAATTCCTAGGAAAATGTAACTTAATGAAACTGAGTCAGAAGAAATAGAACACATGAAAAGTCATCTAATCACTAATGAAACTGACAGGTAGTTGAGGATCTTCCCACAGAGAAAACTCCAGGCCTTAGATGGTTTTACCATGGAGCCCAACCAAACATTCACGGAAAAACTACTTTCAATTTTACAGGAACTATTCCAAAATAGAGTAAAGAGGGAACATTTCCCAACTCATTTTATGGTGCTCATGTAACCTTGATCCCCAAAACCTGATGTGGACAATGGAAGAAAGAAAAAAATTGCTGGTGAATCTCATTGAGGAGCATAGATATAATAATTTGCAAAGCTGATTCAGCTATGTCTAAAAAAATGAAACAGCATAGATATTTAGTTGTGTTCATCTTGGAAATGCAAGTTTTTTTAAAAATAGAAAAATCAGTGTTACTGTCCACATTAACAGATAAAAAAAATGTTGTATCAATATATACCGAAAAATAATTGGATAGAACTCAACATCCATTCATGGAAAAAAAAAAAACAAAACCCTCCTAGTACACTAGAAATGAAAAGGAGTTTGTCATCCTTTAATTAAATTGAATTTTTAAAAAGCCTGTAGCACATAGCAAACTTAATGAAACACTGAAAGTTTTCCCTTCAGTATTAGGAAAAAGACAAGTGTGCCTATTTTTATAAGTCTATTGAATATCGTATTGACGGCTCTAGCTAGCACAGAAAGTAAAGTTGAAAAAAAAGGCATTAGCATTGCAAAGTACTAAACAAAAGTGTCATTAACAGATATTGATTCTTTGCATAGAGAATAAAGAAGTATAGATAAAATATTAAAATGAATAAAGCTTAGCAAATTTGCTGTATATAAATTTAACTGCATTAATGAAAAGAAAAAGATTCCATTTATAGCAGCTCGGCAAGGGTACTAATATCATCCATCAAAGAGGTAAAGCAACTTACACAGATACCACATACGTGGGAAGTGGAGGTGGAGGGATATGAACTTAGGCTTTCCAACTCTAAGATCTGTGCTTTTCCACATACAGTGGCCCTGATTTTGGTGTGCTCAGCCCTACAGGACTCCTGGGCCTTGACTACCCATCCCACTTCCTGGCTAGAGAACAGTGACAACTTGTGCATCTCCGGGTTCTTAAACACCAGCGGCCATATTCATTCCTTCATCTCAGGTTATTTCAGTCTCCCTTGGCAGTAAGATTTGGATGTCAGCATCTCTTCCATGAGCAGGTGCCCCAGCAGCCTTAGTGTGGGGTCTGGCCTTATTGGAAGAGAGTCTGCCCTAGAAGAACTGGGTGACATAATCCAGAAATGTGGGGGGAGTTGAAGTGGGGCAAATTTTGACCAAGTGGAGAATACACATGGAAAGGAGCTAGCCGTTAAGAGCTTGCCTTCCTCCTTTACCCTCCACAAATGGCTCCATTGCAGACAAGCTGGAGATGTCTGTCCTTTGTGACAAGGCAACCAGCTGTGCTCTCCTCTGAAGCTGCAGCCATTTTTGTAATGCTCCATTTTATATGTGTTCTTCCATTTCCCCTGACTCGTTTCCTTTTCCTCTCACTCTTGCCTTTCTGAGATAAAACTTCCAAAGCACTAAAGCTTTGCCTTGGGGTTGAATTTCTAGGAAACCTGGGTTTTGACATCCATTAAGGCGCAACTTCTCCAAAATTCTAAGAGGTGTCCCAATCTATTAGTGGGCTCTGAAATCATTTTCAGTACATTGCTATCAGCATTTGAAAACATAATGAAATAGAAGAGAAGCAAAATATCAGAGTGCATCATAAAGTGAGGTTAAGTACCATTTCCTAAAACTGTTACTTCAGTTATGTGTGTGTGAGGATGTATGTATGTATTGAATTGTGATGTTAAATGTGTATTTTACAGTGTGTCATAGTCAAAGTGTGAAAGCCACTGGTCTACGCCAAATGGGTGCGTAGAGTGATGAATTCATGTTGTAACTGTGACTTCTGGTTGCACTGTCACAAATGTCCTGGGGGATATTTTGGTAGCCTAACTTCTTACTTTAACAAATAATAAAGGGGCGCCTGTGTGGCTCAGTTGTTAAGCGGCTGCCCAGGGTCCTGAGATTGAGCCCCACATCAGGCTCCCTCCTCAGCGGGAAGCCTGCTTCTCCCTCTCCCACTCCCCCTGCTTGTGTTCCTGTTCTTGCTTTGTCTCTTTGTCAAATAAATAAATAAAATCTTTTAAAAAACCCCAAATATTAAAATGTCAAAATAGCCTTCATATAATTTAGCTGTATGGGGTCAGCTTATATTTGTTAGCTGCCATGTTAGAGAAAATATTTTGAAATATTTCCTTAAGGCTAGGTGGCATGCTGTGTTTAGAAAAATAAAGGGCATTATCTAAAGAATGAAATTTAATGATGTCTAGATGTGTTTATGGTTACACAGGCAGATCCATTTTTCTAATAACAATCATTGATAATCTGGACAACCAACACAATATGCGTCATATTTTTCCTTAATGATGATTATGTCTTTGAAATATATGCCCACTCTTCCAAGTGCAATGACCTGTTCGATCTCCTTGGAACATCCTGATTTGGAGAATGCTGGGGGGAAAATACAAGTCTCACAGCTGTGCATGCACTTGCTGACTTTAAAAACAAACACCCCTAGCAGGTTTTAGTTTGCAGTGTACTGATTTAACCTGAAGATACTGAGAACAGCTGCTGAGTTGCACTTGGTTAAATATTCTGAGATAAAATATTCTGGCAAGGCACATAAAAGAGAAAAACAAGAAAGTTTGTGAAGATAGAACAATCTTTAAGGTATGATCCAAAAATCAAAGTAATGGCAAGTGTCTTAATTCCTCTGATTCTACAAAATCATACTAGAGAAAGCCAATTTGAATGGATTCACACAACATTGAAAATTCAAGGACATGATATTAAGTTGCCAAAGCCCTATTGAATTGCTTTTAGTTTTATAATAATTTCTATGTAGCCAAATGATAGACCTAGCATTCTTGGTAGTCATAACACAGTAATTTCTACAATTACTGCCAGCCCTACTGAGAATTTAATGCATTTAGAAGTCCCTGAAGAGAAATTTCAAAGTTCATTCTATCCATACCCAGATGGTCAGATTGTTAAAGCCTGGCAGAGACAGAAAGGTTGTTTATTTTCCTGTACATTTCCATGTACAATAACAATTGAGTACCACTCTGTATCCAGATAATAAAGGATTTGTAAGGCATTTGGAATATTTTTACTTATTCATGTATATTAGTTGTATGCTAAGTGAATTTAAAGAATACTGTTTAAGGGAAGGACGAACACTATTTCATTCTTGGAGAGCTATTTTGGAAGGTATGCCTTGACCAGAGGAAATTTAATTCCATATTCATTCTTCTTGCTCTGGAGTCAGTAGTAACAAAGGCCAGGTATCCTATGAAGGGAATACATTTTGCAGAAGCAACTCTGACCTAGGATAACAGGTCTGCTGGTAATCTTCACATCTGTGCAGAAGTCCCATTATGGTCAGCTTATCTTTCAGTATGCTTGTTGATCACCTTTGTGGCAGATCACCTTCCCTGTATTCGTCTTCTTTGCCAAGTTCAGTGTCTCCTATTAAAGGTCTACAGTTTGTCTCCCTATCCTCTGACTTTGGGATTGGTCATGAGACTTGTTTTGGCCAGTAGCATCAGGTGCTAAGTCCAGTGTGCCAGTTGCTTTCTTGTGCTTCTGCTATATTTATGAGAAGAACATTCCCAGACTAATGCTAGCCCCAGGAGAATGTTGAGAGACATGTGGAACAGAACCGTCCAGCCAAGTCCAATCTGAATTAGCTAACTTGCAGTCAACTTGCATTGCATGAGCTAAATAAGTGCTTATTGTTGCATATCAGTGACATTTTGTGGGTTTGTTATGTAGAATTATTGTAGTATTAGCTGACTGACAGGCCCTCCACATCCACTTACGATTTTCAGTAAATTTCGTGGCCCTGTCAGATTTTGGAAACTTATCTTTGTTTTGTGGATGAAATAAGAGATTAAATTGGAGCTCTGGTTTTAGTCTTGAGCTCTAAATCCATGTGTCTCCTCTTTCTGGGGTTCACAGGAACTTCAAACAGAGGTCCAGTCTGGCAGAGTATCTATACATTTATAATTCTAAAATAAATGTGTTCAGCTTCTCTGGCCAAGACTTTGTAGTCAGTCAGTTTCCATGGATGTACCTTCACTAGTTCCTGCCCTCCCTCACCATGTCTGAGATTATAGAAGGTTTCATTATAGAACCCAGCTGAGTTGTAAGAACATTACCTCGAGTAATTTTGACATATGCAGGAGTTATCATTGGGTATATGGAAAATATTGACATGATTAGTATAACTCCTGTAGGAGAAACTTTTTTCCTAGGTGGTATTTATGGAATTACCTAGGAGTAGATCCTAAAAATCTAGGATCACAATCACTATGCTGTACAGTTGCTACTTTGTAATAAGTTCATGTTATCTCACAGAAGAAACTCACATGTGAATGTGCCATATCTTGTCCAACTACAGATATGCTGCTTCAGTAAAAGTACCTGGTAAGGGAGGTCCTTCTCCATCTACTGAGATCTCTGTAGCATACAGTAACTTATAGTTGAACATATACTGTCCCTGAAAAAATGCCTCGATCCACCAGCAGCAGTAAATATTTCTAAATCCAGATTTACCTTGGCCAGGAGAATCTAGATCTAGAGGTTCCTTGGAATTCCTGAGATTGATAAAATGTGTCTCCTCCCTCAACCTAGAGATGGCTAAACAAGGCCCATTCTTTTTTCTTTTCTTTTAAGTAGGCTCCATACCCAGTATGGAGCCCTATGCAGGGCTGGAACTCACAACTCTGAGATCAAGACCTAAGCTGAGATAAAGAGTCAAATGCTTAACTGACTGCATCACCCAGGTGCCCACAAACAGGGCCCATTCTTATAGCTGGACTCATACCACTGAGTCCTTGATCCTGTAACTATAAACTCAATGTCCTTCAGGTGACAGATCTATCTTCTTCTCATTTTCTGAATTCCTCCAAACATGTTCACATAACTGAATCCTCTATTATTTGAGAGCAAATGTCAGTCTGCCCACTTGGCACTGTCTGGCATGGTCTCAGCTGAACACACTGAATCTGAGAAAGCCATTTGTTGTAGAAAGTGTTTTTAGCCTATGAAGTCCATACTGGCTGTGCTCCTGCATATATATATATATATTATATATATATATATGAAGGGATACTAGACCTAGACATGAGATTCTAAAAAGAATCTTCAAGTGCTTTATTATTCTGGTAGAAAAAGAGAAATATATACTTGGAATTCCATTAAGACAGGTCACAAATTTCTCCATGAGCTAGGGTAGGTAGGTTGGAGGCTCTAGTGATTACTCAGCAAAAACTCAGTACTCTGTGTTACAACTGGAGAAACTAGTGTTCCCAAACTAGAGTATCTTCTAGTACTCAAAGAGTCTTAAGTGGCTCCCTAAGCTTCCCCAGGGAACACTGACTCTCCAAGATGTAATATCCGTTGCTCCTGAACCACATTCCAACTCAGTTACCTGTGGCTGCCCACAGAGGGCATATAAGCCTGAGATTGGAATGCCAGAGACTATCTAAAATATCCCCCAAAACATGGGGTATGTCCTGATACATGCCCAAATAACTCTAGAATTACCAGTTTAAGCTTCTAAGGTATGTCCAAACAGTACTGGAACTGTATATCCTGTCCTCTTGGAAGTTTAAAGAAACATCAAAAGAACTTGTTTGAGGCCCTGGAAGCAGTGAGGTAGGTATTCCAGGAGCTCAGCCTAGTAAATTCAACTCATACCAGGATGGACTGTGAAACACTGATGCAGAAATTATTATTTCCCCACCCCTTCCATAATTGTAAGTGTACCCAAGCAACCATCTGAGATTTATTAGATTAACAAACAGCACTGGAGAGTCTTTGATTTGTAAATGCTAACTTAAGACTGGATCAAACATTTCCTGTGACGGTCTACTGACTCTATCTACCACTAGACCTTGAGAGTTCTGAAAATATAGCAGATAAGCTTAACCGGTCAGCCAGAATCTGATATTAAAAGCCACAGTGAGGGTGGGATATTGGAGAATCTCCTTGCTACCAACTAAAGCCCTGCAGTAAAACCACAACTGGGAACCGGGCTGGGAAGCCCCAGGGAAAGGAGCTGTCCCTAGTTTTGGTGCTGACTGCCCACAGCTTGTTTGCCCTACAGGGAACAGAAAGAAGTGTGTGTTAATCAGCGGGTAGTCTTGGTGAATCCTATCTAGAGACATCTGAGGAGAGAAGAGAATAGGAGAGGAGGGGAGAAGAAAGGAATGGAGAGGAATAGCATAGATCTAAATATGAACTGGGTAAAGATGTCCAGTTTGGAGGCTGTTTTTTCTAGCCCCTTTGCAGCTAATCAAGGGAAAATCCCAGTGCCAGCTTGACTATGTGAGGAAAACCAGATACAACCTGATCCTGGAATTGTTTTGCCATATATCCAACAACCATTGAAGGAAACAACTTTTTTAAAGGTCAGAACCATAATCAAAGGAAGTTTAGTTACAACTTTACAGTTTCAAGCTGCTGTCCAATTTAAGAAGGGAGGGTGGAGATTGTGCAAAAGGGTATAGGCACTCAGAGGTTTACAAAAAAGGTCAAGCCAGCATAATCTTTTGTGTCTCATCTGGAACTACTAGTCATGTTGCTGTTAAGCAAACTCAGCCAAGCATATCCAGACTAATATTCTACATCTGTAACCATCAAGTGCTAATCAGTGGAAAGAAAGTATAAAATCTGCTGCTGATGGGAAAGGTTTCAATAAATCTTGCCATTTTATGGATGGTGCCCTGGAATATAATGGTTCCAGTCCTTGCTTTGATTCTCTTTATTTGAGGTCTGTAGCTGTCTGATGTGTACCAAGTCCTTTTCTCCACCAGTGAGACAGGATTCAGGGCAATAAAGAGAAGATCTCTTCCATCATATCCTACAGTTGAAGCATTGCCTGTATGTCTATACACTGCTTTGAAGTTTTATTCTATGAGAGCTGGACACCAGGTAGTATTTGATCCCCCCAAAGATTCTTCCAGTCTTTCCAGGCTTTTGGTCTATTGTCTGTTGTCCATTTTTGTATGGATATATCACCTGTAACAGCACGTATTGCCTGTTTGGGTGCTAAAGTTGACTTCTGCCTGTTATCACTGTTGCTATGTCTTCCTCTTTTCTACCAACTGACTGATTCTAATCACAGTTTTAACCCCTATTTCAACAGATCTTTCAGAACAAAGAACTATGAGAAACAGTTCAGTATAGTGGTTAAGACAGACCCCAGAGCCATACTGTGCCTGGGTTTAGATTTTGTCTCTGACTCTGACTAGCTCTGTGTCCTTGAGTAATTTACTCATACTCTCTATGCTTCCATTTATTTGTCTATAAAACAGAGATGGTTATAATAGAGCCTACCTCATAGGACTGTTTTGAGTATTAACTGAGATCCATTCTCTACAAACTGGGCCAACAAAAGCATAACACATGCCTTTTATGCTAATTACCTTACATGAAACATCTTTCTTTGATCCTCATGAGTCACTGAGGTAAGACCATTATCCTCGCTTGATAGTTAATGTCAGAAAAAATTAATAACATTTTAAAAATTAAAGATTAAACATCGACCAAACTGTATGGCTAGGACTTGAATATAGGCCTGATGCCAAACACTAAGCTTTTAACATTATATGACCTTGGATTATTAGCTAATTATCCCAATCCAGGCCTGTTTCTGCAACTCAGTTAGACTTGTAAGGCTTTATCTCACCTAGCCCTGGTCCTCTCAGATTCCTGGTCAGCCTTGAGATTGTGCAATTTACTTGATTACAGCAGCATAGATAGACTGCGTTGATCACAGCAGGAGTGAACACCATAGAACAATAATCCTTTTGTTTTTTTTGTCCTGTTGAGATCAGCTCATTCAAATAAGTAGTCACCTAGCCATGGTCTTGATTGTGTGGGACAAGTGGGCTTCTACTTCACCCAAGGAAATCCAGATGGATATATGAAGTTGCCATCTAGGTCTATAGTGATGTTCTTCCAGAAACCCAATGTGAGAGTGGGTCAGCAAAAAAAGGTAAAAGAAATTTAATAGTGGAAATGAAGAACATGTTTTCTTTTGAAAGAAAAAAAATTCAACTTAGTATAATATACTGAACCATTTTGAAAATATTCTATCAAGACCTGGGGTAGCACAATACAAGATGTTTCAAATAGAAAGTTCATTTTTAATTCAGAATAAAAACAAAAGTAAATTATGAGGGCACTTTCTTGCAATGAAATCTAAAGAATAGGCAGTGACTTGCCCTAAATACATTTGAGTTTGGAAAAACAATGTAAGGTGTATGTGTGCGTGCGTGTGTGTGTGTTTGTGTGTTATGGACTGAATGTTTGTGTCTCCCCAAATTTGTATGTCGAAATCCTACCCTCTAATGTGATGTTATTAGCAGATGTGGATTTTGGCAGGTAATTAGGATTAGTGATTATGTCATGAAGATGGAGCTTTCATGATTTGTACCTTTTATAAAAGAGACCCCCAGAGAGCTCCCTCACCTCTTTTACCATGTGCAATGACCATATGAGGACCCAGCAAGAAGTCAGCAGTCTGAACCAGACACCCAGTCATGCTGGCACCCTGCCCTGACACTTCCCAGCCTCCAGAACTGTAAGAAACAAATGTTAAATGTTTGTTGCTACCCAGTGTATGGTATTTTTGTTATAGCAGCCTGGAAGAACTAAGACTGTGTTTGTGTGTGTGCCTGCGCGCACGTGCGGTTTGTTTTTTAATCTCCTCCCTCACAAAGTAGGGTGAGAAACCAATTTGAAAAAGGCAGTGTTATGGTTCCTTTAACCCAAAGAAGGTCCAAAATTGCTAAGCTATTTATATTGCTTTTTTTGGATCTCTCACAGTGGAACTTATGTGTTTTAAAAGTGTTGAAGGAAAAAGGAAACCTTCAAACTACTCAAAGATTTGAATTGCAGTGTTATCTAAAACTGTACTTAAGAGAGAGATTTATAAAACAGTAAAAGGAATTAATTAAAACCTTCCATGAAAAAGCAGGCAGCTAAAAATAAAAACTACCATAGAGAATAAACAGTAGAACTCTTCAGATTAAATGAGTGTTTCCAGTCCCTACACTCTCAAGAACTCTGAACATATAGTTCTCACTGTTGCTATTATTATTGTTAGATAATTGCTTAAACTTAACAAGTTATTAATCTTCTGTCCTATACAGGATATATTACTACATAATTAAATGTCCTAATACGTATCCATGGTTGCTGGTTCAAAGTGTGGCTCTGTATTATTTCATTGTAAGTTAATAAATGAAAGAACTAATTCTTTTAGGGTAACAAATCAAAAAATAATTTATTAATTTTTAATATTTGCATCTCCATGAAAAGCAACATTGATCTATTCCATCTTGATGTTCTCTTTGAAATTTATAGGGCTGCTATAATATTGTTTAAAACACCTCCTGCTGCCTCTTTCTGCATGTCTTTTTGGCTTGGAGCCACTCCTTCCCCCTAACTGCCCACACCTGGTTCTGCCAGCGTTACCTTTTTTTTTTTTTTTTGGAAACTGGGTGACTGTTCATATTCTCTAATGGTATTCCATTCTATGCTGGTACTGTACAGAGTATCTTGCTGGGAATCAGTCTCCTATAGCTGCCACCTCATCTCCTCCTCCTTAAATTTCAGACTCCCCTTCCTTCCCCATGTTCTCAGTAGATGACCTTGTTATTTTACTGGGAAAAAAAAGCAATCGGAACAGGACTTGCTGTCTTTGGTGCCAAATCATATCTTCACCAGTACTCTGCCTTTCCTCCCTTCCAGATTAACTACACCTGCTCTGTTCTAAAGCTAAGGTCTCCACTTGTGTAGTGGATCCCATTTTCTTTTGTCTAACCTGGATGTTTCTCTTGTAGGTATCCTGTTTCTGTCCATGAATTCTTCCCTTTCTAATGGATCTTCCTATCAGCATACAAGCTTGTTGTAATGACTTACCTAAAAAATAACTCCAGACCTTCTTTTGATTCCCTCATCTTCTCCAAATCATTCCTCATGTCTTTACACCTTTTACAGCAAATTACTTAGAAAGATGATCTATTCTTGTACCCTTCCCTTCCTTTTCTCTGCTTTTCTCTTGAACTCATTCCAGCGAGGGTTTTGTCTCCATCATGCCACTGAAATTACACTTGTTAGTGTCAACAATGACCTGTGTGGACAAATACCATGATTAATTATCAGACCTCACTCAGACCTTTCAGGGACAACTGAAACAGTTTATCACTCCTTCCTTTTGAAACACAAAAGCCTTTCCTTGCTTGGCTTCTAGGATACTTCAATTTCTGGTTTTCCTATCATCAGGGTTTTTATTTGCCTGTACTACTTCATCTTAGGCCAAAATCTTTTGCTGGTTTTTCTTCCACTACCCACCCAGAAACACTGGAACGTCCCAGGGCTCCTTGGACCCTATCATTTCCTCATCAATACTTATTTTTTGGGTGACATTGTGGTGTCCAGTGGTTTTAAATAGTTATCGCTTGTATCTCCAACATTAATATCTTCCCTGAGCTCCAGACACTTCAACTGCTTACCCACACAGTATTTCCATTTGAAAGATCAATATACAAGTCAAATGTAACATGATCAAGACAGAATTCCCATTTTTCCCCACGGAATCTCTTTCTCCCTGAGAATTTACCACTATTCACCTGGATGGGTTAAGCCAAAAAACCCCAGGAGCAATTTTTCAGTTCTTTCTTACTAAGTATACATATCCAACATTGAACCTTTTTGTTACTTCTATTTTCAAAACATCACCCAAATCTACCCATTTCTCACTGTCTCTACTGCTGTTATTCTAATCCAAGCCACTGTCAATTTCCCCTCTATCTCACCGCTCAGGCATCCATTCATTTAGCAAACACCTCTAAGACCTCAGTAATGTGCCAGGCACTATTCTTTGTGCTGATTTTGCAGCAATGAAGAAGCTACATAAAATCCCTGCTCTCAAAGAACTTAAATTCTGCCTTAGGGAGGTACCTTCTTATTGGACTCCCTGGTCCCTTTCTCTCTCCCCTCTCTTCGGTCTGTTCACATAACAGTCAGAATAACCTGTTAAAAAAATCTAAGATCAAGTTGTTCCCCTGCTGAAAGCCCTCTAGTGGCCTCTCTGACTTCATCCCCACTGTTCCCTTTCATTTAGTCCAGGCAAACACCCCTTCCCCACCCTACCCCCCAAGCACACTAAGCTCATTCCAGCTTTCTGAACTTTGTACACACTGTTCTCTCTGCCTGGAAAGTTCTTCCCTCAGCTATTTGTGTGGCGTACACCCTAACTCCAATTAGACTCTGCTCAAATATCACCGCTGAGAGTTTCCCCAAGCACCCTCCCTTAAATAGCTGCCCCCTCTACCCCTTGACCTTTGTTTATTTTCTCTGAAGCATTTGCCACTACCTGGCATCATATTACATATTTATTTGTTTATCTGAATTTTGTTATTCTCTCCTGCTAGAATGTAAGCTAATTGAGGTAAAAGATTTTCTTGTTCCTTGTTCTTTTTCTAGCCCTCAGAACATTGATTGTCATATGGTGGGCATTGAATAAATATTTGATGTATAAACGAATTAATGAGTGAAAAAATTTCTATGTCACAATGGGGGAAAAGCCCACTAAATGTGGAATCAAGAGAACTGCGTTGTAATCCTGGTTCTGTCATTGAGTAATTGTGAGACATTTAGCAAGTCATTTTGATCTCCTTGGGTCTCAGTCACTGTACAATGAGAAGTTTGGACCATGAGCCTTAAGATCCCAATTCTAACATTCTCAGATTCTGTGTGCATAATATCTTTGCACTAGAGATCAACTCCTGTGCCTCATTTGGCCCAAACAGGACTGATGGCATTTTTTTCCAGAGCTGCTGGGAAGTAGATACTGGGATTTTTCTTTTCTCTGTATCCTCATGGGGTTGAAATTCCTGCCAGGAGGGAAGTCACAGCATTTGCATCTGCACAAACATTTCAGTGAAGAACCTCCCGAAGTTACCTACTGAAGGGAAGGAGCCAGAGTAGGGAATATCACAAGGGAAGAGATTCAATGGTGCTTTGATCAGAAAGTTCATTACATTTGCTTTCGACCACAATGCATACTCAGGTCTGCAATCACTTACTCTCTTAGACAAAAATCCTAGCAGGAAAAAATAGCATATGTGCATGACTCCATCTGTGTGAGACCCTGCCAGAAACATTTATGAATCACTCGTCTCCTGATAGACAACTTGCTTTCCTAGTTTGCAATCATATTTCCCACAGATGTTGCCTTTGAATTAGCCATTGTCTCATTTAGTTTTGAATGCTTTCTCCTATTTGAGACTGTAAAATGGGCAAATCCCACCTACTATCAAAGTTGGCAGTCCTTGCTCAACATTAAAGGAAGGAGACATTTGGGGCAAGCCAGGGAGCTGGAATCCTGGATCATGGATAGACACTTCTCCACAAGTTTAGAGTTTGGTATTTCTCAAGTCCTGGCGTCAGGGATGTTTACTCTCAGGTTATGCAAAGTCCCAGCTTGGGTTCTGGAAAAAATGAGCTGACAACGTTGTCTGAAAGGAGTTTCTTGTTAATTCCTGGGGACATCTTGCTTTTATTAAACCATAGCTATTGTTGTGTTGTCTGTCCTGAGCAATGAAGATGTCATGTCACTCATTGCATAGAACTCGTACCTATTGTGGCCTTTATTGTATGGCAATTTATATTCTATCATACATCATATCTGCTTCTGGTTATGTTGTCTGGATCTCAGATGTTACTGAGAAATTTTGGAAGGTAAATAGATTTTCTTTGGCGTGTATTTATAAGTTAGCCCATTATATATACAGAAATACATTATTTTCACTTCTGAGTAACCCTGTCATTCAACCTCTGTTGATTCTTCATTAATTTCAGTTAGATTTTTCTCCTTTTTTCCTTGAGAGATAAAATATTAATCAAAACCCTATAAACCAATTGTTATTTCTTTATAAATACCATGTCTGAATGTGCTAATAGTGTGTCCAGTTTCAGACACATGAGCTTGAAGTTAAATACAAATTTTAATTTCCTTTATAAAGGAGCTGATGAAAATCCATTGTGAAAAGGTTATGAGAACAAGCTTATCTTATAATTGCAGCCAAGATTCAAGCCATTATTTAAGACGTGAAGCATTTGGCAACAAAAAGATTGTTGTCATTAAAAAGGAAGCCCAACACATTACTCTTAGGCTGAGAAAAAATAATTTAGCTATCATTGTTACTTAAGGAACGACACAGGAAGATGGCAGAAATTAAAATGAGCAGCTTTACCTTGAATAGTGTAATATATATTTTTTCATCTAAGAGGCAGAGATAGTTAATAAACATTTGATGATTGGCTTTGGCCCATTAGAGAGGGATTCACTGAGTGGCTAGTACTTGACATTTAGCTAAATTTGTATTCCTTAATGCATGTAACTGAGAGGAAGCCAGTAGAACTTTACCATAGTTGTAATAAAGAGATAAGAATTTCTTCTTTTCTCACAAAACTATTAGCAGCCTGACGTGTATAACTTAACAAAATTGTTGCCAAATTGATAAGTATTCTTATAAAATCTTCATTTTTGGAAAGAAGGGTTAGAGTGAGGCACTGAGGTCATCCTAGCCAGGGTTACCTTAGCCTGATGAAGAGGGAAATAAGCCCTGGAGATGTGCGGAGGTGAATACTTACAAGGTTTTATTATTTTGGAGGGCTGCAGAAAAGTCCAGTGTCCTTATCAATTCCTCCCAAGTAGTTCCTCCGGGTGTCCCATCCCGTGGTGGTTATCCTGAATCATTGTCTAAAATAGTTCTGGCTGTATCTTTTCTCATTTCCTCCCAATGCACTGTTATTTCTCTCTCTCCTTGCTATGAAGGAGGAATTCAATGGATATACTCCAAAGACATTTTTTTTTATTTCTCTTCTGTCACATAATATTAACATTTTATTTTTTTATTATTTTTTTTATTATTATGTTATGTTAATCACCATACATTACATCATTAGTTTTTGATGTAGTGTTCCATGATTCATTGTTTGCGTGTAACACCCAGTGCTCCATTCAGTACGTGCCCTCTTTAATACCCATCACCAGGCTAACCCATCCCCCCCACCCCCCTCCCCTCTGGAACCCTCAGTTTGTTTCTCAGAGTCCATAGTCTCTCATGGTTCATCTCCCCCTCCGATTTCCCCCCCTTCATTTTTTCCTTCCTACCATCATTTTTTTTTTTTTTAACATATAATGTATTATTTGTTTCAGAGGTACAGGTCTGTGATTCAACAGTCTTTTTTAAAAAAATTTTTATTGTTATGTTAATCACCATATTATTACGTCATTAGTTTTTGATGTAGTGTTCCATGACTCATTGTTTGTGCATAACACCCAGTGCCCCATGCAGAACGTGCCCTCTTTATTACCCATCACCAGGCTAACCCATCCTCCCACCCCCCTCCCCTCTAGAACCCTCAGTTTGTTTCTCAGAGTCCATAGTCTCTCATGGTTCGTCTCCCCCTCCGATTTCCCCCCCTTCATTCTTCCCCTCCTGCTATCTTCTTCTTTTTTTTTTGAAGATTTTTTTTATTGTTATGTTAATCCCCATACATTACATCATTAGTTTTAGATGTAGTGTTCCATGATTCATTGTTTGTGCATAACACCCGGTGCTCCATGCAGAACGTGCCCTCCTCAATACCCATCACCAGGCTAACCCATCCTCCCACCCCCCTCCCCTCTAGAACCCTCAGTTTGTTTTTCAGAGTCCATCATCTCTCATAGTTCGTCTACCCCTCCGATTCCCCCCCCTTCATTCTTCCCCTCCTGCTATCTTCTTCTTCTTTTTTTTTCCTTAACATATATTGCATTATTTGTTTCAGAGGTACAGATCTGAGATTCAACAGTCTTGCACAATCCACAGCGCTTACCAGAGCACATACTCTCCCCAATGTCTATCACCCAGTCACCCCATCCCTCCCACCCCACCCCCCACTCCAGCAACCCTCAGTTTTTTTCCTGAGATTAAGAATTCCTCATATCAGTGAGGTCATATGATACATGTCTTTCTCTGATTGACTTATTTCGCTCAGCATAATACCCTCCAGTTCCATACACGTTGTTGCAAATAGCAAGATTTCATTCCTTTTGAGGGCTGCATAATATTCCATTGTATATATATATATACCACATCTTCTTTATCCATTCATCACCGGTCCCTCTTTTCTGACCTCCTACCAATGCCTCCCATTGACCACATCTGACTGAAAACTCAAGGGATCTCTCTCCCAAGCACAGAGCAGGGTGGAAAAGATTGATGTGTGTATCTGGATGGACAGATAGAGAATATTTAGCACATGCATTACTTCTGAAAAACTATCATTTTCCTTCTTTCCTAGCACTCTTTGGGCTACTTTCTCATCCTGTCACTTGGTGTCCTTAGTAATTCAGAACTAATGCTTAAATTCTAAGATACTAAAAAACAAAGCAAAACAAACCACTAATTCTTGTGTGAGTGTTAAAATGAAGTAAGGAATTGAAGTACCAAGTAAAGGAATGAAATAAAGCCTTCTAGTGTATTGCTTCTCATCCACAGGCTTAACAAACCTAAGCAGAAAGTAGGAAAGTAAATCTGCTACACTGTATTGTCTTCTCTGGCAGTCCCAAGTACAGTCTAAACGAATCTGGAATAATGTGTTACAAATTCTTTAAGCCAGAGGTAGGTAACTGAGGGCTCATCATATTAAATTTTTAAACTTTTCATTACTGTGGTCTATTTCATTTAGGGTATACATTCTTTTTTATATACCTATTGCATGTTTGGTGTTGGGGGATATAGAGATGAACAGGACACTTACTGTTCCTGCCTTTCTGGAGATTATTATGAACTAAAGGCAAAGACAGATAGGAGATTAATTACAGTATAATAAATTCCAGAACCAGAGATTTATCCCAGTATTGGGAATTAGAGGAAGCTTCCCTAAAAAAATGACATTTTTTCTTTTCTTTTTTCCTTTTCTATCTCCATTTTATCCTCTCATGTCCTTTTTTTTTTTCCTTGAGAGAGAGAGTATCTTAAGCTGGGCATGGAGCCTGACACGGGGCTTGATCTCACCAACCTGAGATTATGACCTGAGCTGAAATCAGGAGTCAGTCACTTAACTGACCGAGCCACCCAGGCGCCCTCCTCTCATGTCCTGTTAAATGACTGTCTTCCCCCATCCCTTTTTTTCTGACATTCATGAAACCACTGTTGTAATTAGCTGAGAAACTGTCAGTGTGTTTCCTTTACAGTCTTTCCAGAGTAAGGGAGGAATATGCTAGTTCCTTGAGTGTGGGAATTTTTGGCTGAGTAAGAGAAATATTTTAAAGATGGACTCCCTATATAACCTGCTCTCCTCTGAACTTCCACCCTGGGGTAGATTATGGAAACCTCCACCTCGTGGAGGATGTAGATTATCTTTCAGGTTTGTGGGTGACCCCATTTCTGCTCTTCAGCTTTTCTCTCCCCTGAGTCCTCATGCCACCTCTTTTTTTTTTTTTTATTAAAGATTTTATTTATTTATTTGACAGAGAGACACAGCGAGAGAGGGAACACAAGCAGGGGGAGTGGGAGAGGGAGAAGCAGGCTTCCTGCCAAGCGGGGAGCCCTCTGCGGGGCTCGATCCCAGGACCCTGGGATCATGACCTGAGCCGAACGCAGACGCTTAACAACTGAGCCACCCAGGCACCCCTCATGCCACCTCTTTATCAGATTAACTTCTGGTATTCCTTCAGGTTTCATCTAAATGCCATTTTTTTTTTTCAGGGAAGCTTCCTCTAATTCCCAATACTTGGATAAATCCCTTGTTCTGGAATTTATTATACTATAATTAATCTCCTATTTGTCTTTACCTTTAGTTCATGATAATCTCCAGAAAGGCAGGAATAATAAGTGTCCTGTTCATCTCTATATCCCCCAACACCAAACATGCAGTAGGTACTCGTTAAATACTTCTGAGTAGAAATTGAATCTGGTAGAGCCAAAGACCAACCAGGCTGCAACTGGGGTGGTTTGAAAACCCAAGAGTTTTATCAGTCATGGTAGGCCACCCCACACTGTGAGACTTCTTAACAAAGTCCTCTTTATTTTCTATTTTAATAGCTTTTCTTTGGTTGGTTGGTTGGTTTTTGGTCAGCAGGAGAATTAAAGGTAGAATTTTGCATTTAGCTGCTAGTATAGTGGAATTGCAACATTACTGCAATTTGCAAAAGCTCCAGAAGATTTGGCAAATACTTTTGCCTGCTGCATTTTTGTAAGTATTTATTTTGGGAAGAGGCTGCAAATTTAACTTTCTTTTCATGGTCCCTTTCTTGCTTTATTTCTGTCTGAAGGGAACTGATATGAAATGAACTGGAAACTTTAGCATTCTCTTTGTTCCTTTTTAACTCTATTATTAAAACAATGTGGAAAGAACACTGGACTTGGACTCCTAAGCCCCATATTCCGGCCCGAATCAACCATGTTTTTTTCATCTTTAAAATAGAGATAATAGTTGCAGTTGCTTAGGGTCATTGTGAGGATTAAATGAGATGATCCACATAAAACATTGAGTGTACAGCTTGGCACACAGTAAGGGCTCACTAGATGATGGTGGCGATGGGGATGGTGACAGATGCTAAATTACTTGACATAGATAAGTATTTTATCTACATCACAGGGTTAGGAGGGTCATGAACAAATGGGAAAAAATATGTGAAAACACTTGGTAAACTATTTAATGTACAATATTAATAGTAACAGTGGTAGTAGGAAATAATGGTAAAAATAAATGTACGTGTGTTTAACCCCTATTCCAAGTAGCACTCAGTTCTGTTCTGAACATGACACACTCTTTCTTTCTGTTTCCTTGCTTGGGGAATCAACAGTTATGATTGGGAATGGAGTGTAAATGAGCCAGCAAAACACTCATCAAATGTTTATTTTTCTAAAAGTGATGTATCCGTTTCAGAACCTGAAAAGTTAATTCCACATTTCACAGGCTCTTTTACCTACCGTGTCATGAATGCCAGGAAAATTGTTGATTTAACTTTATATTTGTAAAAAGTAACAGTTGGCAAACAAATAGTCCTGAACTGAAGGAGATAAGCTTGCTATAAACTTGCAAGTCATTGCTTCTGGTTTTGTTTTGCTTTTTAGAGGAAAGACTATTGGTTGCTTTCATTCTTATCACAAACAGCACGGATTTCCCCATTGCCAGCTGTAGTGGGGGTCTCTCGCAGAAGTAGATTGCATTCTCTACCAGATTTTTCCTTCAGAGGTACTTTTGCAACAAATCTCTAGGCTTTGGTAGAGTTCTAACCCCAGCTAATTCTTTCTGCTGGATGCCACAGAAGAAAGAGATATTTCAGAGGATTTAAGTATTTGGAGAACTCTTCGGTAATCTCAGAACTTCAATTTTCTGTTCCATTCAGTTTGACTTACCAGAACTCTTTTTTTCCTCTTTAATTAGCAGTATCAAGGAGAAATGAGTACATGATAAAAGGCAGGAAGAAAAAGAAAAGAATATGAAGTACTAAGAATTGATAATCAGCCTTTGAGGGATTTTGAACCTCCTGTTACTCAGAGGTAGATGCCTTCTGAAATGTTGTCTGCTAACCAGAGCCATAAAATTTTAGCTCTAGAAAGTGCCTCGAAGTCCGTGAGTTAACCTCCTTCCTTTGCCAAGGAGCAGTCAGCTCAGTTACTGATGGGTGCCCCTTACATATGAGTATTCTGCTCACTGTCCTTTTCTGCATCTCTCTTGTTAGGTCTTGGTTATCACATAAACATGTGCCAGCAATCAGTGTAATCAGTGTTGGCGAAATATAAATGTTAATGCCTTCTAATCAGCGAGGCTTTTTGAAAACTTCGGCTGAAAGCCTGGAATAATCCTACTTAGCTCTAGAGAAGAATGGTGCAGCAAGTTCTAAGAATTTTTATTCTAATTAATGACGGTGATAGAAATGGCATTCGTGTTCCCAGTGATAAAGTGCAAAGTCACGTGTTGTGTGGGCATGTGGGAGTGTGTGTTCTGACCTCAGCACATGTTTCACATTCGCAGCTTTCTTGGTGCATTTCCTTCTAGCTTCTGTATTATTTAGTAATAACCCTGGGTGGAAAGCAGTGCCTCTGCTACCAGATGTTACTGGAGCAAATAAGCCATGCCACTGTAAAAACTGACCATCAGGGTCTCCCTGCTACATGAGGAAGTGGGGGCATCTGTGCGGTCTGTCCTTTCTGGATGCCTCTGCCCTGAAATTGACCAGTTTTCTCTCATAACTAAAACTCCTTTTTGGCTCTGGGCCTAACCCCATTCCTTCTCTTCCCTTTCACAGATTCCTGATAAAAACTATGGGATTTGGTTTCCTGAGGCCTGAGAGGGTTAGGATATTTCTACTGCTGGCAATCTAGGTCAAAGTAGTTGGAACCTAGGCTTTTAGTAGAAAAAGAAAAGCCATTTAGCCACTTGACCTTTGACTTTAGAACAAATATATGATGAGTCATCAGGGTGAATATTAAAATGGATTTTATTAAGTGTAAAAGAACTGCATTTCAAGAACTGTGTTCACCTAAAAACAAAACATCCACAGTAAGTACATTTTGGATTTTAGAGTCTCACAATGGGGCATGTATCAGTGATTGCCCTAAAAATTTTTGCACGGACAGTACATGTCCATAACAAGAATGAGCACTGCAGGGGTGCCGCTCTCTCGTTTCAGCCAAGTACTTCTGCTGGGGCTTTCCCTCCATACCTCCAGAGCCTCTTCGGAGGACAAGAACTGTACAGGACTCTCTTCAAGGGGAGCATTAAGTATCCCAGGCTATAGAACACAAAGAACATCTGCAAAGTGCCTTTGAATTGGGGAAGGGCAGGAAACTCTGGGCATAAGTGAGCTTCTCTTTGCTGGACATTTCCAGTGTGGCCTGCAGGCAGTTGATGATGGATGGAGTTTTCTGAGAGAGAAGAGCAGCTAGTGTGACTCCTTAGCTTAGCATGGGGAACTCACTCACATGACCTTGAGATGTGAGGGAGGTATCCCCCCTCCATTTTTCAGTATGCCAGCTTCTTGTTGTGTGTCCCTTCCCCAACTCAGGTCTTTCCCCAAATTGCTTAATCCCCGTTCTTTAAGACAGATTTTTATTTTACTCAGATTATGACCTTTTCCCATTTTAGGATGCCTTTCTTCCATAAAAGATGGTGATAATAGTTGGTATTACTTGTTTTGATTGCCCATTTGGCAAAATTGGTACTTTGGCAGCCTTCTGCCAATTCTCCACATTATTTCTGTGTTGAATTTACAGGTCCTTGAAGTCCCAAAGTCTGGAATACCAGGATGTGCAGGGCTTCAAGGGCAGCAGTAGCGAGGAAAATTTGTGTGAGAAGGAGGGTCCGGCAGGTACCTTAGGTAAGGTAGATAGGGGTATTGAGTAAGGTAGATGATGGGGTATTGAGTGCCACAGGAAGGAAGGAAGAAGCAGACACTTGACAGGAAGGAAGTTAGAGGAAATGTGATAAGGAAGGAATGGACCATGTAAAACCTAGAGCGTTGCAGGTGGAAAAGAAGCAACCTTAGAGGCAGAATCACAGTGTAGGAGTTTGCTGATGGGGTGTAGGGCTCTTTCCCGGGAGCGTGTTGGTCATCCTGGGCCTTGAACAGATACCATGTAGATACGAAGCCTGAAATTCCACCCTGTCTTGCAACAATGGCAGAGAAGTGGGTATTGCTAGGGGCTCCCCCTGTGCGTCTGTGTTTCAGCAGAAAATCAACTCAGGATCAATTCCGGTATCTTCTTTCCATTGAGAATGCAGATGGAGGAGCTAGCCATGGGAGTCTGTGTGTTAGCAGAGTGAGGGAACCGCGGTAACAGCACTTCTAATTGGCAGGACAATGGGAAGCTGGCATCTCTCCAGATATCCCAAGAATAACAGGAAGCAGATTTAAAAATATGGTAAATGAGAAGTAGGTACAATTTAGCTGATGGAACCCTCATGATCTATTCTTTAGTCTAAATGTCTTAAATTACACAAGGATAATATGACCATATTCTTACTGTAAAAGATTGAGATAACCAGAAATACGGAGAGTAAAAATGTTAAAGAACATACAGGGAAAATGGGTAAACATTAAAAAATATTATCCTTCATAACCACTTCATTTTTTTCTTTCTATCCAAAATGTCAAATGTCTTTCTAAATGGCAAGTGTTGAATTTCCTCTAAAAAAAAGTCTTACTTAGTGTTAGTCACAATTAATAGCACGTGGAAAAAAAGCCCATTTACTAGCATCTTCACCTAAACCAGATATTGTTAACGTTTTTAACTCTTGCATCCAAAAGTAATGGATGAAAAAACAGATAATACATTGCTGTTTCAGTTTGCATTTTCTTGATTAATAGAGATTCAACATCTTTTCTCATGTTCAGGGTCTTTGGACCACCTTTTGAACTTGCCTATTTGAAACTGACAGTTTAAGTTTTCGATGTCTTATGTAGCAGTCAGTTCCTGGTAATTAAGTTTTATCAAAGGATAGACTGGGCCCTTTTTCTTTGACTGGACTTACCTACTTTGAGGAGGTAAGATCTTGATCTTGGATTCAGAGAGCTTGGGTTCAATTTTTGGCTTTTTCCCCTAGTGGGCGGTTTACCTCTTAGATCTTTAAGCACACCATCAGTAAAATTGGAACCTATTCCATAGAGTTTATTGTGAAAATTGAGTGATGAAATTCCATGGGAAGGACTTAATACAAAATTTGGCACATAGTATAAATGATATCGATAGTAGTTAATAAGAGGAATTCCAGATAGTTAATTATAAAGACCAACCCCACTCCTCCACCCTAATCAGTATGATTCTCCCTCTTCAACCTCAAATCCACATCAGGTTTAGATACCTTGGGGATTCTATTGAATTGGCTGAGTTAGCTGCAATCCCTTTTGAGATATTTCTGCACATTAAGGTAAGTGCTCCCTTTGCACCTGTGAATTACCTCTTGTAAACAGTTTAAAAAATTTTGAAAATTACTAACAAGTTAAAAGGTTTGGGGATTGCTTCTGTGTTGACCTAGATTGAAGCAAAGCACAGGATTAAATGAATCACAGTAACTATTCTGGGTTGTAAATTGTAAAAGCAAAACTAAAGTGAATGAAGATCTGAATATATGAAAAAGAGAATGAAGTTCCATAGTTTTCTGCTAGAATATTCTGGAGAATTATTTGTCACTATTGTCAATAATTACAGCAATCTGAAAATGATATATAATTAAATAATACCTTTACAGAATGGGTTATGGCTAAGGTTATTTCATAAAAGTAGAAATTGGTAATTTCTCATGAGAATTTTGTTAAGGATTCTAAATAGTTATGAGAGAAAATATGCAGTGTTTCTTCTTTTTCTTCTTATTACTGAGTTGTAATGTACAAAACTATAAAGTGTTACATAAAAGACTTGTAAATGTCACTCTAGTCTCCCTTACCAATAACTTTTATTTTATGAAACTGGAATTTCTATTAAAATGCAATAGGCAGAGCTGGGAATTTATAATAATAATCCTGATATATCCATGCTTTAGGGACACTTTTCCCATTGATCTTCAAAATTTACATGGATTTTTTTTTATTACTATGTTATGTTAATCACCATACATTACATCATTAGTTTTTGATGTAGTGTTCCGTGATCCATTGTTTGCGTGTAACAGCCAGTGCTCCATTCAGTACGTGCCCTCTTTAATACCCATCACCAGGCTAACCCAACCCTCCACCACCCTCCCCTCTAGAAGCCTCAGTTTGTTTCTCAGAGTCCATAGTCTCTCATGGTTCGTCTCCCCTTCCTATTCCCCCCCTTCATTCTTCCCTTCCTGTTATCTTCTTCTTCTTCTTCTTTTTTTTTTTTTTTTTAACATATAATGTATTATTTGTTTCAGAGGTACAGGTCTGTGATTCAACAGTCTTACACAATTCACAGTGCTCACCATAGCACATACCCTCCCCAGTGTCGATCACCCAGCCACCCCATCCCTCCCACCCCCCACCACTCCAGGAACTCTCAGTTTGTTTCCTGAGATTAAGAATTCCTCATATCGGTGAGATCATATGATACATGTCTTTCTCTGATTGACTTATTTTGCTCAGCATAATACCTTCCAGTTCCATCCATGTCGTTGCAAATGGCAAGATGTCATTCCTTTTGAGGGCTGCATAATATTCCATTGTATATATATATATATATCACTTTTCTTTATCCATTCGTCTGTTGATGGACATCTTGGCTCTTTCCATAGTTTGACTGTTGTGGACATTGCTGCTATAAACATCGGGGTGCATGTACCCCTTTGGATCCCTACATTTGTATCTTTGGGGTAAATACCCAGTAGTGCAATTGCTGAGTCATATGGTAGCTCTATTTTCAACTTTCTGAGGAACCTCCATACTGTTTTCCAGAGTGGCTGCACCAGCTTGCATTCCCACCAACAGTGTAGGAGGGTTCTCCTTTCTCCACATCCCCGCCAACATCTCTCATTTCCTGACCTGTTAATTTTAGCCATTTTGATTGGTGTGAGGTGGTATCTCATTGAGGTTTTGATTTGGATTTCCCTGATGCCGAGCTATGTTGAGCACTTTTTCATGTGTCTGTTGGCCATTTGGATGTCTTCTTTGGAAAAATGTCTGTTCATGTCTTCTGCCCATTTCTTGATTGGATCATTTGTTCTTTGGGTGTTGAGTTTAAGAAGTTCTTTATAGATTTTGGATACTAGCCCTTTATCTGATATGTCATTTGCAAATATCTTCTCCCGTTCTGTCGGTTGTCTTTTGGTTTTGTGGACTGTTTCTTTTGCTGTGCAAAAGCTTTTTATCTTGATGAAGTCCCAATAGTTCATTTCTGCCCTTGCATCCCTTGCCTTTGGCGATGTTTCTAGGAAGAAGTTGCTGTGGCTGAGGTCGAAGAGGTTGCTGCCTGTGTTCTCCCTTAGGATTTTGATGGACTCCTGTCTCACATTTAGGTCTTTCAACCATTTTGAGTCTGTTTTTGTGTGTGGTGCAAGGAAATGGTCCAGTTTCATTCTTCTGCATGTGGCTGTCCAATTTTCCCAACACCATTTGTTGAAGAGACTGTCTTTTTTCCATTGGACATTCTTTCCTGCTTTGTCGAAGATTAGTTGACCATAGAGTTGAGGGTCCATTTCTGGGCTCTCTATTCTGTTCCATTGATCTATGTGTCTGTTTTTATGCCAGTACCATACTGTCTTGGTGATGACAGCTTTGTAATAGAGCTTGAAGTCCGGAATTGTGATGCCACCAGCTTTGCTTTTCTTTTTCAACATTCCTTTCTCTATTTGGGGTCTTTTCTGGTTCCATACAAATTTTAGGATTATTTGTTCCATTTCTTTGAAAAAAGTGGATGGTATTTTGATAGGGATTGCATTAAATGTGTAGATTGCTCTAGGTAGCATTGACATCTTCACAATATTTGTTCTTCCAATCCATGAGCATGGAACGTTTTTCCATTTCTTTGTGCCTTCCTCAGTTTCTTTCATGAGTATTTTATAGTTTTCTGAGTACAGGTTCTTTGCCTCTTTGGCTAGATTTACTCCTAGGTATCTTATGGTTTTGGGTGCAATTGTAAATGGGATCAACTCCTTAATTTCTCTTTCTTCTGTCTTGTTATTGGTGTATAGAAATGCAACTGATTTCTGTGCATTGATTTTCTATCCTGCCACTTTACTGAATTCCTGTATGAGTTCTAACAATTTTGGGGTGGAGTCTTTTGGGTTTTCCACATAAAGTATCATATATCAGCAAAGAGTGAGAGTTTGACTTCTTCTTTGCTGATTTGGATGCCTTTTATTTCTTTTTGTGGTCTGATTGCTGTGGCTAAGATTTCTAATACTATGTTGAATAGCAGTGGTGATAGTGGACATCCCTGCCCTGTTCCTGACCTTAGGAGGAAACTCTCAGTTTTCCCTATTGAGAATGATATTCGCTGTCAGTTTTTCATAGATGGCTTTTATGATATTGAAGTGTGTACCCTCTATCCCTACACTCTGAAGAGTTTTGATCAAGAAAGGATGCTGTACTTTGTCAAATGCTTTTTCTGCATCTGTTGAGCTGATCATATGGTTCTTGTTCTTTCTTTTATTAATGTATTGCATCACATTGATTGATTTGTGGATGTTGAACGAACGTTGCAGCCCAGGGATAAATCCCACTTGGTTGTGGTGAATAATCCTTTTAATGTACTGTTGGATCCTATTGGCTAGTATTTTGGTGAGAATTTTTGCATCCGTGTTCATCAAGGATATTGGTCTGTAATTCTCCTTTTTGATGGGGTCTTTGTCTGGTTTTGGGATCAAGGTAATAGTGGCCTCATAAAACGAGTTTGGAAGTTTTCCTTCCATTTCTATTTTTTGGAACAGTTTCAGAAGAATAGTTATTAATTCTTCTTTAAATGTTTGGTAGAATTCCCCTGGGAAGCCTTCTGGCCCTGGGCTTTTGTTTGTTGGGAGATTTTTGATTACTGCTTCAATTTCCTTAGTGGTTATAGGTCTGTTCAGGTTTTCTATTTCTTCCTGGTTCAGTTTTGGCAGTTTATACATCTTTAGGAATGCATCCATTTCTTCCAGATTATCTAATTTGCTGGCATATAGTTGCTCATAATATGTTCTTATAATTGTTTGTATTTCTTTGGTGTTGGTTGTGATGTCTCCTCTTTCATTCATGATTTTATTTATTTGGGTCATTTCTCTTTTCTTTTTGATAAGTCTGGCTAGGCGTTTATCAGTCTTATTAATTCTTTCAAAGAACCATCTCCTAGTTTCGTTGACCTGTTCTAATGTTCTTTTGGTTTCTATTTCATTGATTTCTGCTGTGATCTTTATTATTTCTCTTCTCCTGCTGCTGGGTTTAGGCTTTATTTGCTGTTCTTTCTCCAGCTCCTTTAGGTGTCGGGTTAGGTTGTGTATTTGAGACCTTTCTTGTTTCTTGAGAAAGGCTTGTATTGCTATATACTTTCCTCTTAGGACCGCCTTTGCTGCATCCCAAAGATTTTGAACAGTTGTGTTTTCATTTTCATTGGTTTCCATGAATTTTTTTAATTCTTCTTTAATTTCCTGGTTGACCCATTCATTCTTTAGTAGGATGCTCTTTAGCCTCCATGTATTTGAGTTCTTTCCAACTTTCCTTTTGTGATTGAGTTTTAGTTTCAAAGCATTGTGGTCCGAAAATACGCAGGGAATGATCCCAATCTTTTGGTACCGGTTGAGACCTGATTCGTGACCTAGGATGTGATCTATTCTGGAGAATGTTCCATGGGCACTAGAGAAGAATGTGTATTCTATTGCTTTGGGATGGAATGTTCTCAATATATCTGTGAAGCCCATTTGGTCCAGTGTGTCATTGAAAGTCTTTATTTCCTTGTTGATCTTTTGCTTAGACGATCTGTCCATTTCGGTGAGGGGGGTGTTAAAGTCCCCTACGATTATTGTATTGTTGTCGATGTGTTTCTTTGCTTTTTTTATTAATTGGCTTATATAATTGGCTACTCCCATGTTAGGGGCATAGATATTTACAATTGTTAGATCTCCTTGTTGGATAGACCCTTTAAGTAGGATATAGTGTCCTTCCTCATCTCTTATTGCAATATTTGGTTTAAAATCTAATTTGTCTGATATTAGGATTGCACCCCAGCTTTCTTTTGGTGTCCATTAGCATGGTAAATGGTTTTCCACCCCCTCACTTTCAATCTGGGGGTGTCTTTGGGTCTAAAATGAGTCTCTTGCAGACAGCATATCGATGGGTCTTGTTTTTTTTTTATCCAATCTGATACCCTTTGTCTTTTGATTGGGGCATTTTGTCCATTTACATTCAGGGTAACTATTGAAAGATATGATTTTAGTGCCATTGTATTGCCTGTAAGGTGAGTGTTACTGTATATTGTCTGTGTTCCTTTCTGGTCTATGTTACTTTTAGGCTCTCTCTTTGCTTAGAGGACCCCTTTCAATATTTCTTGTAGGGCTGGTTTTGTGTTTGCAAATTCCTTTAGTTTTTGTTTGTCCTGGAAGCTTTTTATCTCTCCTTCTATTTTCAATGATAGCCTGGCTGGATATAGTATTCTTGGCTGCATATTTGTCTCATTTAGTGCTCTGAATATATCATGCCAGTCCTTCCTGGCCTGCCAGGTCTCTGTGGATAGGTCTGTTGCCAATCTAATGTTTCTACCATTGTAGGTTACAGACTTCTTGTCCTGAGCTGCTTTCAGGATTTTCTCTTTGTCTCTGAGACTCGTAAGTTTTACTATTAGATGTCAGGGTGTTGACCTATTTTTATTGATTTTTGAGAGGGGTTCTCTGGATTTTGATGCCTGTTTCCTTCCCCAAAGTAGGGAGGTTCTCTGCTATAATTGCTTCAATATACCTTCTGCCCCTCTCTCTCTTTCTTCTTCTTCTGGGATCCCAATTATTTTAATATTGTTTCATCTTATTGTATCACTTCTCTCTCAAATACTGCCCTTGTGATCCAGTAGTTGTTTATCCCTCTTTTTCTCAGCTTCTTTATTTTCCATCATTTGGTCTTCATATCACTAATTCTCTCTTGTGCCTCATTTATCCTAGCAGTTAGAGCCTCCATTTTTGATTGCACCTCATTAATAGCCTTTTTGATTTCGACTTGGTTAGATTTTAGTTTATTTCTCCATAAAGGGTTTCTCTACTTTCTTCCATGCTTTTTTCAAGCCCAGCTAGTATCTTTAAAATCATCATTCTGAACTCTAGTTCTGACATCTTACTAATGTCCATATTGATTAGGTCCCTGGCAGTCGGTACTGCCTCTTGTCCTTTTTTTTGAAGTGATTTTTTCCATCTTGTCATTTTGTCCAGAGGAGAATAGATGAATGAGAGAGCAAAATGCTAACAGGGTAACAACTTCCCCAGAAAATATACACTAAACAAATCAGAAGAGACCTGAAACTGGGGGAAAAGAAAGGGAAAGAAAGAAAAAAGAAAAAGAAAAAGATAAAAATAAACAAAAACAAAACAAAACAAAAAACAGAATATGATCAAATATGATCAGGCTGGTGCATAGATCAGTGCCACACACTAGATTTTGGGCGTATTTTGGTCTGTTAGAAGAAAGTGCCTCCCAAAATTTTAAGGAAAGAAAAACTTATGTATGTACAAAAATAAGGGTTAATATGATGAAGGGATGGAATATGACTGTAAGGATGAAAATTATAAAAGATTTTATAAAAGCAATTGATAAGATAAGAAGTTGGTTGAGAAAAGAAAGAAGAGGATTTAAGAAAAAATAAAGGGAGAGAATGTGATCAGGCAGGAGACTAGAACAAAGTCATACACTAGAGATTTAGGGTATATTTTGGTCTGTTAGAGAAACTGTATCCCAAAATTTTAAAGAGAGAACAACTTATATATATATACCAAAAATAAGGTTAACTACTATGAACATAAAGAATATGACTCTAAAAATGAAAAATAAAAAAGATTTTTTAAAAAAGAGATTGATAAGATTGTGGTTGAAAAAGGGAAAAAGAAAAATTCAAAAAAAAAAAAAGAAAAAGGAAAAAAGAAAATTAAAAAAATTAACTTTGAAAGACTAAAGAATCATCGTAAAAAAGCCATGGATTCTATGTGCAGTATTCCCCTAGCACTGGAGGTCTGCCGTTCTCATTGATCGGTAAACTTGGTCTTGGCTCGCTGTTCTTGCTGATCTTCTGGGGGAGGGGCCTGTTGCCGTGGTTCCCAAATGTCTTTGCGGAGGCGGTATTGCCCCGCCCTTGCCGGTCCAGGCTAAGTAATCTGCTCGGGTTTGCTCTCGGGAGCTTTTGTTCCCTGCAAGCTTTCCATAGAGCTTTGGAGGCGGAGAGTGAAAATGGCGGCCTCCCAGTCTCCGCCCCAGAGGAGCTGAGAACTCAGGGCCCCGCTCCTCAGTGAGCCCCCAGAGAAAAGCAGTCAGTCACTCCCGTCTCCCCCGTCTCTGGCTGCACTCCGTGCTCACCCGGCCTGTGACCGAGCGTTTCCATCTCTGGCACATGACGCCGTTTGGCGTCTCCAAACCCAGCAGATCCCTGCGGTGCGCACCCTTGCTGCTCCTTCCAGGGAAGGAAGGTGAGTCTCCCCGGATCTGCCGCTTGTTGGGTCCCTGCTGGAGGAGCAGGGGCCCGACTGTGCCGCGGATCACAGTTTATGGCAACCCCGAGCTGAGAGCCCACTCCTTGGCTCTGTCTCTGCAGCCGGCTTCCCTGCTCCGATACCTGGGAGCTCTGCCGCACTCAGGCACCCCCGGTCTTTCTGTGACCCAGAGGTTCCTGAGACCACACTGTCCCAGAGAGTGTTCCACCCCCGCTTAGCCACTGGAGCGATGTCCCTCAGCGGAGCAGGCTTCTAAAAGTTCCGATTTTGTGCTCAGCGGCTCTATCACTTGCCAGTAGCGGCTGACGGAGGCCCCGCCCCCTCTATTTTCCCCAATATCGCCTCCGCTTCACTTCTTCGCAGGTCCTACCTTCCGGAAAGTGGTCGCTTTTCTGTTCAGAGTTGCTGCTATTCTTTTCTTTGATCTCCTGTTGAGTTCGTAGGTGTTCAGAATGGTTTGATCCCTATCTAGTTGAATTCTTGGGACCAGATGAAATTTAGGTCTCCTACTCCTCCCCCCCCGCCCTGAAAATTTACATGGATTTTTGAGAGAAAGCAGATGTTATGTTCTCTTGGTGGATATCAAATGCGTGTGACCATGAGGGGGTGGTGGGCAAGCACACAAGAAACCAGGCTGGTATCATAATCTAAGTCTCTCAGTTTTCAGAATTGGAGCCCTGGACTCAAACAAAACCAAGGGTTGAGGCAGTTAGGTTGATGATTACTTGAGCTGCCCAGCTTCTTGCATCTCTAAATGGTACCTCCATCAGTTCTAGGAAAATGAACTATTATAAAACAGTGTTGGGACTCACTTTTAACTCTAGGGGGCCTTTCCTCATTATAATCACATGTGTTGTTTTGACTTGTTCCATTTCTATTAATCTCCAGTTATTGTAGAATAAAGGAGATCCAGTTAATTATTCTAGAAGGAATTCATTTTCTAGATGGGAATGTCAATAGGATGATACACAGGACATAAGCATGCCTACTATTCAGCCATCACTGCGTAACACTGGGCATCTGTAGGCTAGAGTGACAGGAACATCAGTGGAGACAAAGCCGATCTTAGCGGACTGACACCATGAGGCTCAACCTGCCTGACTTGGGGATTGACGGTTCAGTTTAGATCATATGATGAGGAGCACATAGAAATCAACTCAAGCCTTTACAGCTCCTTTGTTACACTAGAGTTTCGTCTTTCTGGGTCTGATATGTGCTGCTCTATCATAGATTTGATGAGCTCCATGAGAACTAGATGAGATATTAAGAAAGAAAAAAAAGATGTGAAAGAACTATATGGAGGGGAGTTTGTTAAGAGGTTACCTTTCAGACAGTGGGCAAATATAGTAAATTTGGCTATTTAGGAAAAAAAACACAAACAGTTGATACTATTTTAATTGAAAGGTACCTTTTAGGTTGGTGTCTTAAAGAACTCTTCCTATGATATAATAGTACAAATTAAACCTGGTCATGTTGTGGATCTGACCCAGGGTGTCACGAGTGAATGATAAATATAAGGAAACCAAACTTCTACATACTGATCAATGTCCAGGTAATGGTGCTGGCAACAGCTATAAACAGGATACTTGGTGCCAGGTTTCCAGGGCACTGCCTTGTATCTTGAAGTGAAAAGCAGTCCCAGAACTCTCACCAGAGGCTGGGTATACCAAGCCACTTAGCAATATCTTGTGAGGGTGGGACAGTGCAGCATCACAGGGACATAGCATAGGACAATAGAAAATGTCTGGACCATACGTAGAAGACCTGGATCTTGGTCTCAGCTTTGTCCAGTAGGTCTGAGATTATGGATCAATCATTGCACTTTTTAGTACTCCAGTTTCTTTGCTTGTGAAACCAGGAGATGGGACTAGATTATTTCCAAGGTCCCCTTTGAGCTCTAAAAATGTTAATGGTTTTCTAGTTTTGACAGGCAATAATGACGCTCTTTCTTTTTTTTTTTCATGCAAGACATCTCCGTTCATTTTTAAAGTGAAGGGGCTAAATGTATAATGTTTTCTGTTGGTTTATTCATACGTACTTTTATTTCACAAATGAAGAAATGCAATTGGCCCTTAAATTAAGCATTACTGCAGATATGGTGTCTTTCTTCAGGCTATAGTTCTGTCAGAATAAAGAATATTCTTTGATATCTGGGATGTGACCAAAATTCCACAGAAATAGGACAAAACAGTGCTTAGCCTAGTTGCCAGAAGATTGGCTTTCATTAAATGCATAATATTTCTTGTGTTTTTGATCTCAAACTCCACCCTGCTGCAAAAATGCAATTGGGGCCAAATACCACATCCAGGGATGAGGTAAATTTAATCTCTTTTTGTTCTGGATGACATACAACTGATATATTTTTTTACTTTTTTGGTGCAGTCTTCAATAGGAATCATTATCCTCTTTAATCAACTATATTTTTCAAAACTGTTGGCAGTAAAGATGGTATCATAAAAACAATATCTACCAAGTTAAATCTTTCTAATAAATAATTTGGCAGATACAAATTATAATGAGAGACTCTATTTTGGGTCCCTAATTTATGAAAAATGCTTTAAAGAGATATCTATATTTTTAACATTGCCTATCAATCTATGTCAGGCTCATTTCAGTTAGATTTAAGCAGATATTCCTTCTCCTTTAAAAATTTTGTGTTCACAGTCTTGTCTGCTTCTATTTGGGCATTTCACCAAGTGTAATGTTCATGTTTTCTGTGAACTCATGATCATCTAAAACTCTCTCCATAATAAAGATAGAGGTGCATGATACAGTCCCAGGGATAATCCTATGTTACATCCATGTGATCTATATACATGCATGACTGAATTCACTCACTTAACAAATAGTGACTGAATGACTACTATATGTCAAGCACTCTGTTGGACACTGGAGATACAGCCGTTGTGGCTAATTTTACATGTCACTTGGACTGTGCCACAGAGTGTATAGATTAAACATGATTTCTGGTGTGCCTGTGAGGATGTTTTTCGAAGAGCTTAGCATTTGAATTGGTGGATTTGGTAAGCAGCTTGACCTCCCTAGTGTGTGTGGGCATCATCTAATCTGTTGAGGACCTGAACAGGACAAAACAGTGGAGGAAAGAGATATTTAACCCTTTTGCTTCTTGCCTATTTGCTTGGACTGGGATACGCATCTTCCCCTGCCCTTGGACTGAGATTTGCACCACCGGCTCCCCTGGTTCTTGGGCCTTTGGACTTAGATTGGAATTATACCACTGATTTTCCTAGATCTCCAACATGAAGAAGGCAGACTGTGGGGCTGAATAATCTCAACAGTGCCATGAGCCATTTCCTCATAATCTATCTATCTGTATTTTACTAGGAGATACATATATCTTATTGGTTCTGTTTCTCAGAAGAACCCTGACATACAAAGAGTGAACCACAGAGACACAGTTCCTAACTGACATGGCTTATTATCAACAGGAAAATGATTGCTCCAGCTGCATATTAACCCCTTCCTTCTCGCTCTCACACAAGCCTGGGAAGCACAGTGAGAATTGCCTTGCCTGCTGTGGTCCAGCAATGCCCAGTCTGTGAAAGAGAAGGAACCTAAAGATTCCTTCTGTACCTTTTAGTTGGCTTGTGTACCTCTATGGAGTCCTGAAAAGAAATTGGATATTCACAGATTCCTGTGGGAGTAATTACCAGTATGCAAAAATTAGGAGGTTTTTAAACCTCTGAACTTGATTTTTATTTCTTTGACTTTCTATGCTTTTGTAAGCAGGAAAGGCAATATGATCAAATGACTAAGAATCTGGATGCTGGAACCAGCATACATAGGTTCAAGTCACAGCTCTGCTACTTTTAGTTCTGGGACCTCAGACATGAGACATATGTCACTTCTCTCACAGGTAAAACAGAGACGATACTGATATCTACCCAACTAATTTATTGTGGTTTATTGTGGGAATTACATAGTTCACACCCATAAAATACAGTAGTGCTTGGCATATAGCAGGCCCTAACAATAAATGTTAGATGTTATACATAATGAAATACTGCCCCCCCCAGAAATATATACATCTGGGAATTGTTTTTATTTATATTTCTGTTACAGTGAATTATTTTGGAGTTTCTTTTTTCCTTTTGGTGTTTTTTTCCCAGATTTTTATTTATTTATTTGAGGGAGAGAGAGAGAGAGCTAGAGAGAGCTAGAGAGAGCACAAGTTGGGGAGAGGGGCGGAGAGAGAGGGAGAAAAATGCTCCTGGCTGAGCATGCGGAGACTGATGCGGGGCTCAATCCCAGGACCCTGGGATTATGACCTGAGCCAAAAGCAGACACTTAACTGACTGAGCCACCTAGGCACCCCTGTTTTCCTTTTGGTGTTTAGAAGAACTTTAGTCAAGTATGAAAACCGTGACTTAATTTTGGTAAGTAGTAAGATGGAAGCTATATTTTGGGTGCTTCTCTCCCTGAAGACTCTCCATGGCTTAATTCCTGGCTTGTCACTTTTGTTCTGAAGGCTTCAGCTCCCTATGCAACAAAAACACAGAACAGATGTTAGGAGGCTGAGCTAATGGTGGCCCATAACACCAAGCTGGGTTCAAAAGCTTTCTTCTAGCAATTTGAGAGTGCCAAGAATGAGTGAGCCAAAAAGGAGAGTTATGGCTCTTTGCAAACCCATAAGGAGTAGTTCTTAGTCTGCACTTGACAAGTCTGAGGGTTTAGAAGACTGTATTGTGGTACAGCTGAATCCCCAGTGTGCTGTGTTCCCAGGGAAGAAAACCAGTAACAACAGATCCCACAACTCATACCATTTGCTAAATGGGCTTCCTCACAAGTGGGGCTCTGGGAGGAATCTCACAATTTCCTGCCGCTTTGTCTCTGAAGGGTAAGCAAGGAGAATTGTTCTCATTTCAGCTGCTTTCATTTCTTGAGTCTGTGGAGAGTGTAGAAATGACTTTGCTTCTATTCCAGTGCATGCTTTTGTCAGCTTTACCTTTGTGTTGCCCAAGAACCCTCAAACTTGACATAAAATTCAAGTCAAACTTCCATAGTTCCCTGGTTTGGGGGTTTTCTCATGGAAAAATTCTCATAGTTACCTTTTAGTCTCTAAGAAGATAGAAAAATGGAGGGGGCATGATGACAATGACCAAAATGATGCAAGATGTCTCAACCAACTAATATGTTGCAGAAATATTGCAGACTCACATGATTCACACCAGAGTCTCTAAAGAACCATTTGTTACCTGATTTTACTAACACTATTTTTTCCCCCACTGGAATATGCTTTCATGTGACTTTAGAATAAACAGAGTTTAATATTTCTCTAGAGACCAGATTCTGGTTTCTGGCAAGATTTTGTAATCAAGTCCTTAAAACCAATTTTGTCTGACAAACACTAGTGTTCTAAAGACCTAACTCACCAGATTTTTGAAGTTCAAAATGGCCCAATTTCATCATCAAAATACAGAAGTTCATATTCAGTAAGCCCTTGACTGTAACCATCTGATCTTTGATGTCAGTTTTAATATTTTTGGGTCCCACTCATCATTTGAATGAATCCCTGTGGCTTGCTGACTTACCCAGCAGGGAAAATACTTGGAGTCTGAAACACTTGAACTAATGATTGTCTTGGCCTTGGGAGTATAATATCATGATTTGAGTGTCTTCACCCTTTAGATACCTACTGTTCTCTTCCAGAATTCATTAAGAAGTGACTGAGTCATCATTCATAGGAAATCAGAACCATAATGTGTTGATTACACTGAGCTTTAGGGGAACTCTTTTATTGAAATATACTTGACATATAGCTTGCAAATTTAATGTGTACAACATGTGAATATGATACATTTATATATATTAATGATTGCCATTGTAGTGATAATTAGCACCTCTATCATGTTACATAATTAACCTTTCTTTTAAAAGTGTTTGGAATGACTAGATCTAGTCTCTTAGCAAGTTGGATGATTATAACATAATACTGCTGCTTATATTCACCACACTGTGCATTAGATCTCTAGGGCTTATGTACTACACATTGCAAGTTTGTACTCTTAAATATCTTTGCTATCTCCTGCAACCCCATCTCCTGGTCACCACCATTTTACTCTATGCTTTTACAATTGGTTCTTTTAGATTCCACATATAAGTGATATCATACAGTTTTTGTCTTCCTCCATCTGATATTTCATTTAGCATAATGTTCTCCAGATCTGTTCATATTGTCACAAATGGCAGGATGTCTTCCTTTCTCATGGATGAATAATATTACATTGTATAGATATATACTGAATCTTCTTTTTCCATTCATCCATTGGTGAGCACTTAGATTATTTCCATATCTTGGCTACTGTGAAAATTGCAGTAAACATGGGAGTGCATATATCTCTTCAATATCCTGTCTTATTTCTTTTGGGTATATACCTAGAAGTGGAATTGTTGGATCATATGGTAGATCTATTTTTAAATTTTTGAGGAACTTCTATGTTGTTTTCTATAGTTTCTGAACCAATTTACCTTCTCACGAATAGTGCACAAGGGTTCCCTTTTCTCCCCATCCTTACCAGCACTTATTATCTATTGTCTTTTTGATGGTAGACATTCTAACAGGTGTGAGGTGATGTCTCATTGTGGTTTTGATTTGCATTTCGCTCATGATTAATGATGTTGAGTATCTTTTCATATACCTGTTGGCCATTTGGATATCTTCTTTGGAAAAATGTCTATTTAGTTCCTCTGCCTAATTTTTAATCAGATTTTTTTTGTTGTTGTTACTGGGCTGAATGAATTCTTTATATATTTTGGATATTAACTCCTTATCTGGTCTATGATTTGTAAAAATTTTCTCCCATTTTGTAGGTTGCCTTTCATTTTTTTTTTTTTTTTTACTGTGCAGAAGCTTTAAGTTTGATGTAGTTCCATTTGTGGATTTTTGCTTTTGTTGTTTGTGTTTTTGAAATCATATCCAAAAAATCATTGCGAAGGCCAACATTGAAGAATTTCTTCCCTACATTCTCTTCTAGGAGTGTTACAGTATCAGGTTTTATGTTTAAGTCTTTAATCCATTTCGAGTTAATTTTTGTGAGTGGTATGAGATAGAGATCCAGTTTTATTGCTGTACATGTCTTTCTCCAGTTCTGCAGCACCATTTGTTGACGAGACTATCCTTTCCCCTTTGGGTGTTCTTGGCTCTTTTGTCAGATAATAGTTCATCATATGTGCTGGGATTTAATTCTGGGCTTTCTGTACTGTTCCATTAGTCTACGTCTATTTTTATGCCAATACCATACTGTTTTTTATTTCTATTGCTTTGTAGCATAGTTTGAAATCAGGAAATGTGATACCTCTAGCTTTGTTCTTTATCCTCAGGATTGCATTGACTATTTGGGGTTTTTGTGTTTCCATACAAATTTTAGGATAGTTTTTTCTATTTCTGTGAAGAATGCCATTAGTATTTTGATGGGATTGCATTGAATCTATAGATAGCTTTGGGTAGTTTGGACATTTTAACTATGTTAATTCTGATTCATGAATATGAGATGTCTTTCCATTTGCTTGTACCTTTGATTTTTTTTCAGCAAAATCTCATAGTTTTCATTGTACAGATTTTTCACTTGGTTACATTTATTCCTGGGTCTTTTATTATTTTTGATGCTATTGTTAATGGGCTAGTTTTATTTCTTTTTCAGAAGTTTCATTGTTAGTAATAGATACAGAGCTGATTTCTGTATGTTGATTTTGTATCCTGCAACTTCTCTGAAATTGTTGATAAGTTCCAACTGTTTTTGGTTGAGTCTTTGGGATTTTATATATACAAAGTCATATAATCTGCAAATAGTGACAACTTTATTCCTTTCTGATTTGGATGCCTTTTATTTCTTTGTCTTGCCAAAAATTCTTTTTGAAAAATTTTTTTATTGTTATGTTAATCACCATACATTACATCATTAGTTTTTGATGTAGTGTTCCATGATTCATTGTGCATAACACCCAGAGCTCCATGCAGAATGTGCCCTCTTTAATGCCCATCACCAGGCTAACCGATCCTCCCACGCCCCTCCCCTATAGAACCCTCAGTTTGTTTTTCAGAGTCCATCGTTTCTCATGGTTCATCTTCCCCTCCAATTTCCCCCCCTTCATTCTTCCCCTCCTGCTATCTTCTTCTTCTTCTTCTTTTTTTTTTTTTAACATATATTGCATTATTTGTTTCAGAGGTACAGATCTGTGATTTAACAGTCTTGCACAATTCACAGAGCTCACCATAGCACATACCCTCCCCAATGTCTATCACCCAGCCACCCCATCCCTCCCACCCCCCACCACTCCAGCAAACCTCAGTTTGCTTCCTGAGATTAAGAATTCCCCCAAAATTCTTATTTACTGCCAAATATCTGAGAAAGACTAGTGAAATGATCCTGAAAATTTCTTCTTTTTTAGGTAACAAAAATGTATCAGAGGAGCCTTTTATAATGGTAGCAGTAATGCTTTTTCAAAAAAAAATCTTAATTTTAGATATAAATTTTTAGGGCTTTGAGATTACCAGGAAAATTTGAGCTCACTAAGGGATAAGGAGTGTTTGAAGAAAAAATTGCTATCGGGGAAGTAGGGAAACATAAGAATATTAATAAATCCAGTGAAAGCATCATAGAAGGGATAGGGGATGAAGAGGGTAGGGCTGCCTAAGACTGAAATCATTGAAGGGGAAAGTGGTAGGCATTTGGGTCTAGACTCCAGAGCACTGATAGTTCTTAGCACAGGATTACATAAGACCAATGATCTGAAACTCTTTCCAGTGATTGGTATGTTCTAGGTGTTCAGTATATATTTGCTCCATTCCTCTTGTTTTACCACCACCACATACCATCAAACACATTTCTTGCTTCTCATACATGCTCAGTAATGCTAAAGCTAAGGGGAGAGAAATGGGTAGAATTTGAACAGACCGATTAGGTAAAGAGGATATGGAGAATGGTATAAGCACAGAATTTGGCAAAACCCAGGATATGTCTGGGTAAGAGTAAATATACTAGTAGGTTAAGGAAAGGGGGAATATAGCTAGAGAAAATATGCAGAGTCTTAAAAAAAGTTAAAGCTACTTTCTGGTTTCAGAAGCTCAGAAGCCCTGAGACCTTGAGAGTTCTGGGGTTCTTTAGTACTGTGTTATCTACATATCTCATGAATGCAGTTCATTAGCCATTGTAAAGATGTAGGAATCTACAATCTAACTTTTGTTAGAATAGCTGGGCTTTTGCTTATTTTAATATGATGTTAAAAATGTATACTCCCAGAAGATATTTGCAAATGATGTATCTGACATGGATGGAGCTAGAATGTATTATGCTAAGTGAAATAAGTCAATCAGAGGAAGACAAATACCATATGATCTCATATGTGGAATTTAAGTAAGAAAACAGATGAACATATGGGAAGGGGGAAAGGTAGAGAGGGAGAGAGGGAAATAAGCCATAAGGGACTTTTAATGATAGAGAACAAACTAAGGGTTGATGGAGGAAGGTGGGTGGGGGATGGGCCAGATGGTTGACGGGGATTAAGGAGGCCACTTGTGATGAGCACTGGATGTTGTATGTAGGTGATGAATCACTGAATTCTACTTCAAAAACCAATATTGCACTGAAACCAATGAAAATTTAAATTAAAAAGAAAAGAGAGAGAGAGAGTATACTCCCAAATGTCATCTTGCATGCTGGTGCTCTGAAGACTGAAATAGAGAATGTTTGAGTCATAACCACTGGTTATTTTCGTTTCCTTTCTAACATGTGGTCGTTAATGTGCTATGATAAAACACATGGCTCTATGGTTTAATATGGTTGCTTGTTATTAAAGAAGCCAGGGTGTCTGGGCATACCTCGGACATACCTCAAACTCCATCATACATTATGGTCCCACCATACACTCCTGCCTTGTCTCTTTCTGCTATACACATACACTAAGTTCTAGAAATTATACTAAACTTTTCCCTTTTTCTCCAAACATTTCTCAGTGCCTTTGTACCTGCCATTTTCTCTTCCTGAAATGCCCTTCCCCTCTTCTATGACTGGGAATCTACATATCATCCTTTAAAATGTATTTAAAATTTGGCATATTATATTGAAACTTTCTTGACTCTCCTGGGCTGAATTAATGCATCATTCCTTTGAGATTGCCAGCTCTATGTCCTTACTATATTTCTCTAGGTTTTCTAGCTCGGTAATATGCCACAGGAACATATCTCAGCTAATTGTCATATCTTCTCAACATAAATGTTTATTTAATGTAATATACTAAACACTATAGTTAATGCAACCACAACTAATATTTTACTGTTGAAAGCAAACTACATACCACTTTTCTTTAACATCCTAAAGTTTATTCTATGCTTTTCCCATATTCCTAAAAATTCTATAGGATTTTTGGTGCTTAAAGTCATGACATTGTTTTTGATAATCCATGCTGGTAATTTAGGCAACTATACCTTTAGAATTGATTAAATGATTTTGAAATGTGTTGAAGGCTACCAGAATTGTATCTTAATTTCCTGTTTAGTTAAACTCAAATTTTTGTTTTTTTCTTAATTGAATTACATGTCACTGGAAATTAAACAGCTTCTTGAAAGCTTTAAATGGCCAATTGTTTAGAATTTGCCTGATAATATGTTGGGATTTATATATTCCCTTAAACTCTTAACTTTGAAACTTCTATGATATTTTCTGAAATTTGGCAATTTCTATTGCCTTAATTCATGGCCTGTCATGTGACTGCAGTTGACTGCAGATAGAGCTTTTATTTAAGGCTGCATTATAATTTATTCTTTTTGAAGACTGTAAAAGCAACAGCAATCAAAAATTATGGTAATGGTCAAATTTCACTGTCATGCTCTCTCTCCAACATTTTATTCTTTTAATTTCCTTCCTGGGAGGAGATTTAAAGAACCTCTAATGCTCCAAAAGGATCAAGGGGAGAATACAGGGATTACAGATAGAGGCCAGTGTAAAAATCCTAAAATATTAGGGAATCAGTTACCAAGATTTCTTCTCCTTAACTCTAAAACTTAACTCCTCAAAAAAAAGGGAAAGAAAGAAGACGGCATTTCATTTCTTCTGTACTCTTAAAAGTGTTAACAGTGAGAGCTGAGAAAAGCAGAATTGTTGAAATTTTAGGAGTGGGATAGACACCCTTGTTTTAATCATGAGGAGACAGGACCACAAAAGTTAAGGCCTTGTCCTTGGTCATCCAGCCAAACCACCTCAAAAACCTGAAAATTTTCAGAGGCAAGTGCATTGACTTGGCCAAAACAGAGGGGGTCAGGTTTTATTTAGTTTTGGGAGCATAAGAGCATGGTATGTGTAATTGTCTTTGGGGGTAAAGATGAATATTGGTTACATCTGCATATCCTTCTAAATACTCACATACATATGGGTATGAATCATAAGTAACACTGATTGTGAGATATATATGAAGTGAGCTCCATGTTCCAGTGACTTAATTTTAAATCCCATATTCCACTTAAGTTCTACTTTTTGCTGTATTGCCCCTGGCCCAACACATGCTAACTGAATCAGTTCAGGTACCAGACATGTAAAGACAAAAGCTGAGTGGTTTTATCAGCATTCCCTCACTCTTATAATATATTGTTCATAACAACAAAAACCTAGAAACAGCCTATTTATTCATCAAATGGAGACTTTGAAAAATGCATTATGACAAGGTTTCCAGTGTATATTGTTAAGTGAAAAAGAAACCAGAGGAAAAATAATATATATATTGTGCTTAAGGACATTTAAAAATATTCATGTATATGTATAGAGATTTTCCACAAGTATGCACAAAATAACAGTGGCCACCTCTGTGGAGAGATACTGCAGGTATAGGGTGACAGAGAAACTCATTTCTTATTATATATCATTTTTATATAATGTGCCTTTTCCATATTTAAAAAGAGCTAAATAAACATGTGCACTGCCTATAACATATATCCTATTGAGGGCCTTTAAGTGAAGTATGGGAAATAGAGCTAATTTCCACTTTCTCTCTTAATTTTATTTTCTTTTTATTTTGGTTGCTGTGCTTGGTTTTTTATCTATTGCTTTCAGATCCATTTTTCTCCCTTCTCCTGAATTTGCATTTATGGGGTAGGACTCCATGTAAACTACATTACCATGTTCCCTTGACAGTTGGCTTCCATTTAAGCTTGACCTACTGGAAGGCACAGGAAAGACAATGGAAAGAAGAAGCAGGGAAAAAGCTAGGGTAGCTCTCCCCAGCCGTCTGCTCCTGATGGTTTCTCTGGTTGAGTGTCCTCTGTGACTCTAGTTCCTTCCATAGACACAACTTCCAATAGGCAGTCATGTCAAAGTTCCAGTTTCCTTGGGGGCATAGGTCCTGGACTCCAGGAATACCATCCCCTCCCCTTGACCTTCCAGCCTAGGTACATTAGCAGCTTTGTGCTATTACTGATGTTTTGGCAACACTTTCCCTGTTGCTCTTTCAGCTATTCTAGTATCTTCACAACTAGTTCTTCTATTCTCTGTATTTAATTATGTCAGGACTCTATTTTGCTAGTTAGGCCCTGACAAAATTGTTATTGAAAATGAAATTTTCTTATATTTTCAAGTCTGTTACTATTTTGGGACAGCAATTAATTTTTATATATGAACGTTATTATTTCTAACCTTACTTGTTTCCTTATTTTCTTTTTGAAACTATTTCTAAAGGCTTTTACCTGGTGACCTTTCCTGGGAAATAGAGCCAAGAATCCTCAAGGTCTTAGTCTCCTTATCTGGCTATTACAGTTTAATTTCCTGTTTGATTCAAGAGTTGGAGAATGCTTCATTTATGGATCTGTTAGCCTTAATTTATTATTATATTGAAATATAATTTACATATATCATTGCGTAAGGTGTAGGTATACAACATATTGATTAATTTTTATTATACATTTCTAATGTTGTGGCATTTTGGTTAGAAAATATTGCCTATGTATTTCACTTTGGAGAACTTGAGATTTTATTTAGGGACTATTAAATTGCCAACTTTATTTTCCATGAACCCTTAAATATTGCTTTTTAAGATTTTACGTGTGTGTGTGTATATATATATATATATATGTATGTGTATATATAAAACATTCACATTATTATGGTTTTTAGTTTTTTCTGTATTGGTACTAATTTTTAATCTATACCATCTGTCAAGGACTGTGTATATGTTTTCTATTAGTATTCATTTATATATATTCCTTGAATTTTTAAAAGTTTTTGCTTTATGTATGTTTTAATATATTATTTAGTGCTTAGAAATTCAGGATAGTTAGATCTTCATTATAGACTATATACTTCTTCATTATGAAATCCTTCTCTTAGACTAATTTCATGCTTTTTGCCCTGAATTCAAACTTTATTCTTTAGTAACATGACCTGGGAAGTTTTCCTCTAATATAACTTTAAATTTTTTTGCAATTTGTTTTATTTTCTTCATGGAGAATATCATTTATGTACAATTGGGAACTTGTCTTCCATATCCCTTTTAATGGCTCTTTAATTTTCTCTAATACTTTATAATTCTTTATTCTTGTACTGTTTATTTTACTTAATTTTCTCAAGTCTGACCAGTCTGTATTTTTAGTGTTATCCATTATAAAAATTTCTCCTCTAAAATGAATTTTATGTCTGAAAGTCATATTTATTTATTCTATTTCCTTGCTGAATTCTGCCAGCTCACTTTTAATATCCTTCTATTGGCTTATCTTTTCTTCTTGGAGCCATTCTTTCGTGTTCTAAATACTTTTTTTTTTTTCAAAAAGACTGTTTTCTTTATTTTTTTTTTTAATATCACTGAAATGTATTTTGGGGAAATCTCTTTTTTCTATAATTGCTATGTCTGATTTTTGTGTTTATTAATTTTTTTCATTTTTTCTTCATATATCCGTATATGTTGGTTTTCTGATAGTTTATTTCTGATATTTTTCTTATCTTTAAATGGGACCATTCCTTTAGGACTAGCTATTTGCTGAATAGCAGTTTGAGAAAGGGCTGGGGGAGTAAGCTGGGCAGAAGATAGTTTTATTATGCTGATGCTGTCTCAGTTCTCTTTCTAAAGTTTCTGCTAGAGGACAGAGTTTTGTGCACTTCTGTCAGGAATGTGACCATTCAGTTTGTTTATCTTGCAGTGAAGCAATGTGTTGGGATTTTGTGTAAATTTTGTTTTAATTTGAATTCATATAATATTTATTAATTTTACTTTGCCAGTTTTGAATAGCCACTATAAAATAGCAACTGATTGTCAGTCCCCATCTCTTTGCTGTATTGCCAGCCTACTAGTTGCAAAGATGGTGTGTCTACTTCATTCTTCATTTGGTTCGCCATTGCCTGTCACTCTCCACCACTTGCTGTTTCAAATAAGAAATCACTGGTCAGGGGCCTCAGGGCTGTGTCTCCTTCCTTTGTAGAATTCCATGCCCTCCCTGAGGTCTGTTAAGGTATGCATCTATTACACTCAATTGAATTCAAATCTTACTGTATTCCTCATAGTTTTTGGTTTGGTATTATAGTAGCTAATATTATTTAAGATGGAATTTCCTTCTTTTTGTTCCTTATTCTTTTTGGCTAGTTTCAGAGAAGAGAATAGAGGTAGAAGTACCCTTACTTTGCAATCTTAACTGTATGTCTGCAAACCAGTGGTTGCTAAACTCCTTGTAACACAGATTGTTGAGTCACCCCCCCAGAGCTTCTGATTCAGTGGGTCCGGTGTGGGGCCCTAGAGTTTGCATTTCTAGTTCCCAGGTGATGCTGATGCTGTAAGACCATGGATCACACTTCCAGAGCTGCAGGTCTGAGCTACTTATTTAATAGCAGAGTCATCTCTGGGCTTATCTAATAGGAGACAGATTTGGGTCCTAAGTCATGAATGTCATGTCAGTTGGAATTTTGCTAAATTCTTTATGTAAAAATGGAAATAGATATATGTTTGGTGATATTGCTGTATAAAGACTTCTGAATATTCAGTGAAAATGTTTACAGCTAGTGATTCAGTGGGGACAGTTTTGTTCATTTTTCCCCTAAAATATCCATTCAATTTTACTCAAGATTAGGCTAGCTCATTTTCCAGTTGGCCTCAAGTTTTCTAAGTGTAATTAAGGTATGGTCCTAAGTGCTCACATTATACATAAACAGATACTTCTTGGCCCTGAATTTCTGTCCATAGTTTTTAGCCCTGAACTAGTCAGTAGATATCTGACATATTGAACTGATCCTTACCATGTAGCTAAAAATATTCTACCTGAATGCTTTTCACTCTGGCCATTATATTTTCAGTTTGACATTTTGATGGCTTTTTCATCTCTATTTCAACCCCCCCTCCCTTCCCTGGTATAGGACAAAGATTGGCCCAGTAAATACCATAGTTCATGTGGCAAAAAGCCCAAACACATTTGAAACTCTATGATTCAGGATCATCTGGAAGAAACTATAGGTTTGATAGAGGTAATTTTTTTGATTACATATTAATAATGAAACCTCTGCAGTTGTAATAAACCTTACAACCTTGGGTGAATGACTCACTTAAAACTTGAAAACTCAGAAGTAGCTTCTGGGGAAATAATTTACTGTTTTATTTGTGGTCTTTGGTTATCTTTCTCAGTGGTGTCATTTGTTGCCTATGCATTGTAAGCTGCTATGCATACAATGTTCAAATGTGAACCTACACTGGGAACTGAAGGATAATTCTAGCATTTGTTAGTCTATACCAGAAATGCTGGCCTGTAATAATGGGAAACTTTAATGATTGGAAAGAAACATAATCTTCTTTCCAAAAAATTGTAATATTGTCATTTAGAAGAGGGCAGAGTGGGTCCTTAATTTCAGCAGAGATTCCAGAAGCTTTTATTGAGTTTAAACTGAGTTCAGAGCCATGTGCCTGGGAAAGCTATTTGAAGATAAGCATAGTTGTCAGAAGAGCCAAAGGAGCAAGGATGTCATAGCACTTTCACACTTGTTTCCTTTACTTACAATCCTTGTCTAATAGACACATCCCATGACTATGCACATAATTGTAAGTTATTTATAGAAATAATCATTAAGATCAATAAGAAAAAATTATGAGTAAAGTAGGAAGGTTGCTTTAAAAATCAACCAAAACAAATAAAAGCAAAATATTGTTTAAATAACAAGATGACAACTGTTCTTCTAAAATATGTTCTGTGAGACCCGACTCGTGGGTTTTGAGGTAGCCTGGAGTGTGAGTGCTGCTGTGTTTCCTGCCATGGACTTTTTCCAACCCTGGCCAGCCATCACACTGTCCATTACTAAAATGGGAAAGACACTTTTCTCTCTTATTCAGTGAAAAGCTGCTGTTGCACTCAATCAAATTGTGGCTGAAAGTGTACAGTTGCATGATATTCATACCATCTTCAACTGCAGATCATTCTTAGTGTAGCATTTCAACAGTGTGTTCTTTACATTTCCAGGGAAGGCTATATAGACTTTCCAGAACATGGGCACAGAATTTCTGCTGGTACCAAGGTGAAGCCTGGGCTTAGAGATCTGTCTGCTCTATGTTCCCACCTGCATATTTTGTTTTCTCAGTTGTGCTATTATTTAATAGAAATCTTTTTATTTTTTCCATTCAAAATGCAGTACTGCTACTAATAATAATAGCAACTGTTTTACTTAGTTTTTATCTTTAACTTTCATAACAATTTTAGTAGTATAGGTCTTAATATGAAAAAATGGACTTAGAGTTCCTGAGAAGGCCCTGGTATGATTTTCAAACACCCCAATCCAAGTTTATATGATAGAGATTGAGCCCGCATAAACCTACCAGACAGAAAGCTGTCCACAGTTTAAGTGGCCAATTTTGTACAAGTAAACTGACTTAGAGTTTAGGATAAGAACATCTGACTCCATAAAGGGGCTGACCAGTTGAAAAAGTCTACTGTCCTTACAAATCTCGGAGATTTGACCAGGGAAGTAAAAAGCGGATTTAGCTTGGCATGTGAAGCTGCCTATTGAAAACATTTCAAGTATGCAATCTAGACTTGTTTATTCCCCCCCCCCCCCCAAAAAGGACTAATATGGAAATCTAGGTTCATAGAGACCCCTCCGGAAGTTCCTCACATTACTATGAGTATCATTCTTTTTCATAAGCTAAATGTTCACGGAGCTAAGGAATAAAGCATTCTAGCTATGTGTTTGTTAAAGATTATGCCTTCATTGGAATTTTACAGCATCAGTGGGAAAAATAATAACAAGAATTCATTGGATGAAAACAGGTAATAATTTGTGAGTGCTAAATCTCATAATTAACTGACTAGTCAAAGACTAGGACCAACTGAATATTCAAGACCGGAGTGTCCATGCTATTGTATTCAATTAACACAGCCAGGAGTAAATTATAAATATTGATTCCTTTATTATTAAAAATAGTGGAAAACCCACCAGAAGAAAGGAAATCAGAGCATTTCATTAAAGCCTTTCAAAATATAAATACATAATTAGGCCCATGAACCCAGAATTAGTTTGTCTTTTACCGGATCCTTCTACTTTGTAGTACTTCTCACAGCAAGAAATTTTGGCAATAAGAACATCTGTGTGCAATAAATATACTTAGAATTTTTCCATAGAGCTCAGATTTTATGAAAAATAAACACAAATAATGGCAATAAAAGCCCAAAAGGGAACTGAGAAACATAAAAGAGTATTTGAATTCTTTTAATCCCTATGGCTAAAGTAAATGAGATTTTTAAATAAACATCAGACATGCTCTTTTTTTAAATAGCTAAAACAATTTTTAATTGAATTATAATTGGCATACAATAGTATGTTAGTTTCAGGTATACAACATACTGATTCGATATTTTTATACATTATGAAATGATTACTTCAAAAGGTCTAGTTACCATTTGTCACCATATAAAGTTATTACAATATTATTAGCTATATTCTCTATGCTGTACTGTTCATCCCCATGACTTATTTATTTTCTAACTGGGAGTTTGTACCTCTTAATCCCCTTTACCTATTTTGCCCACTGCCCTCCACCTCCCCTCTGTTAGCCACCAGTTTGTTCTATCTATGAATATGTTTTTGGTTTTAGATTCCAGATACAAGTAAAATAATAAAGTATTTGTGTTTCTTTGTTTGGCTTATTTCACTTAGCATAATATACTGTGTGTTTGTCCATGATGTCACAAATGACAAGATTTTATTCTTTTTTATGGCTGAGTAATATTCGTGTGTGTGTGTGTGTGTGCACGCGTGCACACATGCATGCGTCTGTGTGTGTGTATCACATCTTTATTCATCTTTCAATAGACACTGAGAATGTTCATATCTTGGCTATTGTAAATAATGCTGCAGTGAACCAAGGGGTACATATATCTTTTTGAATTAGTGTTTTTATTTTCTTCAAATAACCAGAAGTAAAATTGCTGGATTGTATGGTAGTTTTCTCTTAGTTTTTTGAGGAATCTCCATACTATTTTCCATGGTGGCTACATCAATACATTCCCACCATCAGTATATGAGGGTTCCCTTTTCTCCACATCCTTGCTGACACTTGTTATTTCTTGTCTTTTTGATAATAACCATTCACACACCAAACCAAGTGTGAAGTGATATCTCACTGTGATTTTGATTTGCATTTCCCTCATGATGTTGAATATCTTTTCATGTGCCTGTTGGCCATCTGTATGTCATCTTTGGAATAACGTCTATTCAGGTACTCCACATATGTTTTATTGGGTTGTTTTTTTCTGTTGTCATTGAGTTGTATGAATTCTTTATATTTTTTGGATGTTAACCCCTTATAAAATATATTGTTGTCAAGTATCTTCTATTCAGTAAGTTGCCTTTCATTTTGTTGATGGTTTCCTTTGCTGTGCAAAAGCTTTTTAGTTTGATGTGATCTCATTTGTTTAGTTTTGCTTTTGTTGCTCTTCCCTGGGAGGTAGACCCAAAAATATATTGATAAGACCAATGTCAAAGAGCATATGTTTTCTTCTAACAGTTTAATGGCAGGTCTTAACATTTAAGTCTTTAATTTATTTAAACTTTAAAATTTTTGTGTATAGAGTAAGAAAGGGTCCAGTTTCATTCTTTTGCACATACCCAGGTTTCCCAGCACCATTTATTGACGAGATGTCTTTTCCCCATTGAATATTCTTGCCACGTTTGTCATAGATTAATTGACCTTATAAGAATGCATATATTTCTGGGCCCTCTATTCTTTTCCATTGATCTACATATCTCTTTTTTGTGCTTGTGCCATACTGTTTGACTGCTATAGCTTTGTAGTATATCTTTAATTCTGGGATTGTGATACCTCCAACTTTGTTCTTTCTCAAGATAGCTTTGGCTATTCAGGGTCTTCTCTGGTTCCATGCAAATTTTAGGATTCTTGTTCTAGTTCTATGAAAAATGCCATTAGTATTTGGATAGGGATTGCATTGACTCTGCCCACTGCTTTGGGTAGTATGGACATTTTAATAATATTAATTCTTCCAGTTTATGGCACACTATGTCTTTCATTTATTTGTGTCATCTTCAATTTCTTTCATCAATGTCTTATAGTTTTCAATGTACAGGTCTTTCACCTCCTTGGTTAAATTTATTCCTAAGTATTTTATTATTTTTTGATGCAATTGTAAATAGCATCATTTTCTTAATTTCTCTTTCTGGTAGTTTGTTATTAGTGTATAGAAATGCAACTGATGTGTATATTAAATTTATATTCTGTAACTTTACTGAATTCATGTATTAGTTCTAAGTTTTTTGGTGGGAATCTTTAGGATTTTTTCCATATAGCATCATGTCATCTGCAAATAGTGACAGTTGTACTTCTTCCTTTCCAATTTGGATGCCTTTTATTTCTTTTTCTTTCCTAATTGCTCTGGCTGGGATTTTCAATACTATGCTGAATAAAAAAGGTAAAGGTGGGCATCTTGGTCTTGTTCCTGATCTTAGAAGAAAAGCTGTCATTTTTTTCACCAATGAATATAATGTTAGGTATTGACTTTTCATATATGGCCTCTATTATGCTTAGGTAATGTTCATCTATACCTACTTTGTTGAGACTTTTTTTTTATTATAAATGAAGGTTGAACTTTGTCAAATGCTTATTCTTCATCTGTTGAGATGACTGTATGATTTTTATCCTTCATTTTGTTAATGTGATCTATTAAGTCCATGTGGTCTAATGTGTCATTTAGGACTGATGCTTCCTTATTGATTTTCTGTCTGAATAATCTATCCACTGATGTAAGTGGGGGTATACTTTAATAAATAATAATTCATTTATAATAAAAAAAAGGTCTCAACAAAGTAGGTATAGATGAAAGTTACCTAAGCATAATAGAGGCCATATATGAAAAGTCAATACCTAACATTATATTCATCGGTGAAAAAAATGACAGCTTTTCTTCTAAGATCAGGAACAAGACCAAGATGCTCACCTTTACTTTTTTTATTCAGCATAGTATTGAAAATCCCAGCCAGAGCAATTAGGAAAGAAAAAGAAATAAAAGGCATCCAAATTGGAAAGGAAGAAGTACAACTGTCACTATTTGCAGATGACATGATGCTATATGGAGAAAATCCTAAAGATTCCCACCAAGCCTGGTGATGGGTATTAAAGAGGGCATGTACTGAATGGAGCACTGGGTATTATATGCAAACAATGAATCATGGAACACTATATCAAAAAGTAATGATGTAATGTATGGTGATTAACATAACATAATAAAATTAAAAAAAATCCCTTAACTGAATATATTTTTAATTAATTTTACTATTTTTGTCCTTTACTCTTCATACTTGCTTTATCAGTGACTGATCCACTGACCTTTATTATTCATTTACATTTCCTGGTGAGACTTCTATTTTCAAATGTTTTCTCATTATTAGTATCTTCTCATTTTAGCTTAGAAAAGTCCCATTAACATTTCTTGTATGGCTGATTTAGTGGTGTTGAATTCCTGTAGCTTTTGCTTATCTGGAGAACTCTTAAACTCTATTAATTCTGAATGATAACCTTGCTGGGTAGAGAATTTTTGGTTGGAAGATTTTTCCTTTCAGACTTTGAATAGGTTACGCCACTCCTTCTGTTCTGCAAAGTTCCTGCTGACAAATCTGCTAGCTTTATGGGATTTCTCTTATACAGAGTAAGTAGCTTTTCTCTTGTTGCTTTTAAGATTTGCTTTATCCTTGGCTTTTACCATTTTAATTATAATGTATCTCAGTGTGTTTGTCTTTGAGTTCATCTTATTTGGAACTCTCTGAGCTTCCTGGTCTTAGATGTCTGTTTCCTTTCCCAGATTAGGAAAGTTTTTAGCCACTATTACTTCAAGTAATTTTTCTCATTCTTTATCTCTCTTTTCTCTTTCTGGGACCCCTATAATGCAAATGTTATTCTGTTTACTGTCATCCCAGAAGTCCCTTAAGATATTCTCACCTCTTTTAATTATTTTATTTTTTTATTTTGCTGCTCTGTCTGGATATTTTCCATTGCTTTGTCTTCCAGCTCACTGATTCTATTTAATACATTCTGCCATTGAACCCCTTTTATTTTTCAGTTTTGTTATAACTTCTGTTTGGTACTTTCTTATATTTTCTCTCTTTGTTGAAGTTCTCACTGTGTTCACCCAGTCTTCTCCCAAGATTGATGAGCTTCTTTATGACCATTGCTTTGAAGTCTTTATCTGGTAGGCTGCTTATCTCATTTCATTAAGGTCTTTTCTGGGGATTTGCCTTGTTCTTTGGTTTTGAACATATTCCTCTGTCTCCTCACTTTGCTTCTCTTTCTGTGTTTGTCTATATGTATTAGATTAAATGGTCACCTTCCTCTCTTGAAGGAGTGGTCTTGTGTAGGAGTTGTAGCCTGTGGCCCAGAAGTACAGTCTCCCCTGGCCACCACTCTGTATTCACCCCTTATGTGGCTGTTTATGCCTTCCAGCTATAATAGGGCCATGTCTGCTGTATGGGGAGGTTTGGGCAAAGCACTCACCAGGCCTGGTTGTGGTTTGGTCAGTGTGGGTAGAACTGGGTTCAAGCTACTTGCCCATCCTCGTTGCAGTTCAGTGTCTGTACAGGTTAGATGGGGCTCATTTTCTGTATATGTTGGGTGGTGCTCAAGGTGTGTACCCGGTCTAGTTTTGAGTTGACTGCTGTGTGGAGAGGGCAGGGCTGGGGTGCTCACCTGTCCTGGTTGTGGGCTACTCACCCAGTTTTGGCTTTGCTGCTGCCTGGGATGGTTGGGGCTCAGGATTCTTGCCTGTCCCAGTTGCAGTTCAGTCTCTGGGTGGGATGGCTGGGGCTTTGAGTTTGCCAGGCCCTATTGTGGGATGGGTGGGGTGCATAAGCCTCGGGACACTTGCCCATCCTGGTTATGGTGTGGCGTAGGGAGATCATGCTCTCTGGTGCTAGCAGGCTAGAGAGAGGGCACCAAACGTGGTACCCATGGACTTGGTCACCAGCAAGTTTGGATGAGATTGTAAAAATGGACTCTAAGAGTGCTTTTTCAGTGGATAAAGTCCCTACAGGTCCCTACTTCTCGAGCAGTTGGTATGAAAATAATAAGTGGGTCTTCCTTGCTTATGGTCTAGATGCTTTTCAATCTTGCATTTTCCCTTGATCTCAGAGTGAGTGGGTTTTTCTCAAGACCTTTAAGAGTGGGATGTCTGTTCCCTATAGTTCTAGGATTCTCCTGTTCTTAATCCCTGTTGATTTGCAAAAACAAACATTTCTGGGGGGATTCTCTTTCCAATGCTGGCTCCCAGGGTCAGAGTATCTGATATTTGGCACAATTCCTTCACTCCTCAAGGAAGAGTTCCATATTTGGGGGATCATTTCTGATTGTGAGATCACCACCTCTGGGGTGGGGGCCTGGGGAGACTATGTCTTTGCATCTCTTTTGTTGTGGAGGGGCTGCTTGTCTAGTTCTTAGGTCCTTTTCAGAGGAAAATTATTCTATATGTAGCTATAAGTTTGTTCTGTCTTTATATACCTCCATCTTGAACCCCCTGCCTCCAGACATTCTCATATTCTCTGAATCCCCAGTGTTTACTACAAGTCACCTGGAAAAAGGGCAAGAGCAGAGGCCCACCTTCGCTGTCCCCATAGCTGACCTGGCTTCTTCCATGCTGACCCAAGGCATTCTGTACGTAGAGCTCTGTTGGCATTTACCACTTATATTTATATGTTCATCTCTCTCAGTATGCAGCAATACGTGGAGGTCAGAGACTGGATCTTAAGTAACCTCATGGAATCCTTCCCCTGTTACTTATTGCTACTAAGGAACTTTTGCATTTCTTGATATCTCCTGTCATTTTCATCTTGGGGGAGTGTGGGGAGCAAGAGTTGGTAAGGCTAAGCAAGGGAAGTGGGGGAGCAGAGATGAGGATCATCTACTTCCATTTGGTTCAGGGTACTGTTTCCAATTCCTACTAGAGGAGTACCAAAGAACTGGCTATTCAAGAGATTTTTGAAGATTCTGGCTGGCAGAAATTCCTTGGAACCCAGGTAGAAAGTGAGATGCAGTGTTAGGGAGGAATGGTCTTGTACCTGCAGACAGAAGCAGGAGGCAGCTCTCTTGGCAGGCATATTGGAGTTCTTAGAGTTAGCAGTGCCAGAAGTGGGGTTTCTCAGGCCTGGGGGTATACTTCCCAGGATATTATGCTGTAGCGTTATTCAGTTGAACTTTCCCTTGAAATTCCTGGAAGATTCTTGGCCACTTCAGGTTCTTCTTCATGAGAAGAGGCAAAGCAGGGATGGCTTCCAACACAAAACCTCAGATAGACCAGCCAGCCATGCCCCTTTCTTTGCTGTAAGAAGTGAGATTTTGTGGGGACTGTGTTAGAGGCTGGACTTTTCTGATTATAGGAAGAACAAAGAAAATCTGCAGTGAAGGTAGGGGATGTTATGGCCAGCATCAGGTAGACTTGTTTCCATTATGGAGTAAGTGATGAAGAAACAAAAAGACCCAGATAGTAATCTCTCCAGAGAGCAACACTGGACTCTATGGAGGCACATGGGAAGAGAGTTATCTCCTTTCATCCCCTTCCATCCTTTCTCTTCTCCTCAGTTTTCCCTTCCTTTCTCTTCTCTTCCCTTTTTCTCTCGTTCCCTTTCTTTTCCTTTCCTGCCCTGTTCTCTCCTCTCTTCTTCCTTTCAGGGTTTTGGTTTCTATGAAGCCTATGTGAGGGATAATAGAAAACAGTGGGTTATAACCCTGTCAGCTTTAATTTAAACTGTTGCCATCAGTCAGTATTCAAACAGAAAAATACAAACCACTAAAAGTATTTAAAATAGTAGGAATTTAATATGGTGAATTGGTTAAAGATAAGATGGAAGATCTGAGAAACCAAATAGGAGTTGGAGTGGCAAGCCAGAGATTAGCAGCAAAAAAAGCTACAATAAGAGAGAAAAAGGGAGAGTTTTTTTAATGAGGTATAAATGACATATAACATTGTGTAAGTGTAATGTATAAAGGGTTGATTTGATACATTTATGTATTGCAATATGATTTTTGTTGGATCCTGGGGGTTGGGGTCATACAGTGGAATTTAGAACTGTAACTGACTTTTCTTGCCATGAAGCCATGTGGGAGATGCAGCCTGAGGCAGAAAAAAAAGGTAGAAATGCCTAGGTTTTTCCTTTTCTCCTGCTCTCCAATGTTCCCACAAGTTGCCTCTCCTTAGCTGAAGCCAGAGCCAGCTGAGAGCTCAGGGAATGTAACCTGCAGGGGGCAGCACCTCCTTGTTATAGAAGCTGGGTGGGGGAAAGGAGAGGAATAGATTTGAGACAAACAGACCAAGGCTCAGCACACTCTTCTTACAGTAGCCTTCTGGGTAATATGATGGAGGAAAGGTGTGTGTGTGTGTGTGTGTGTGTGTGTGTGTGTGTGTGTGTTTTGTAGGGTAGGGATGGGGGGAGGGGGCGGCAGATAGTCTGAAATTGAGAGAAATTCTTAACTTTCCTGCCAGAAGAGTTGAAGTTTATGCTGGCATGATACTCAGTTTTCAGACCAAAGGATCATATTCAACATGAATTCATTTCACAGACTTTAATAAAACATTAGATTTTGCCACCAGTTCAAATGAGCTAATCTAAGACTGTATTCCAAATAAGTAGTAACAGAATTTTGTTCTAATATATACAAATAGCCAAATAATTCAATCAAGTGGTACTCAGTCTTGACACTGAAATAGTAATATTCATTTCTTACTATAGTTATCATGGAAGAATTAGACTTAGAAGAGGCGTATATGTTTATTTTCATTTATTCATGATGTTGTCACCACAGACAGGCAAGCTTGTTTGGATAAAATACAAATTGGCCTAAAGGTTTAACATAAAAATCAGCTATTTAAGGGCTGAAATTTTTTAATTAACCTTTTTTCCCTTTTTCATTTTTATGTGTCTCTTGCTTTTTCTGTTTTCAGCCAAGAGAGACAGTACTGAAATGTCATTAAAAAAATGTCGATTTTGCAATATTTCTCTGCCCTTGGGAACAGGAAATACCTAGAATTCTGCTAGTAAGATGGTTCTTATGAAATTTCTTTTGTAATTTTTATAATGAAGGGGATTAAATATGTTTGGATGAGTATCCAACATTGGGAACTTTGTCACTTTGATGCTCCAGACCCATTGACACTTTCCCAAAATATTCCTTCTTCCATATGTTAGGGAATTATATTTAAGATCAAGTAATGAGTATAATTGTGCTGGTTTTGGATTACATACTCCTTATGAATGTGAAATAGATTAAATAGGGGACACTTGAGAAGTAATGAATTCCAACAATAATATCAACTGGTGTAACAAAGAAGCTGAGCAAGTGACTTTTGACAGCATTAAAGTGGTATTGGTGTTTTCTTCAGAGGAGAGAAGTTGGGGTTAGGTAGTAAGTGACAGTCAGCTTTCTGAAGGCCTCCCAGGCTACCTAGACAGCTTTTTGGATTGCATGGTGAACTCCTAGTCACCTGAGCCATGGAACTGATTTAGCAATAAGTTAATAAAATAATGTCACTTAAGGCCAAAACTGAAAAAAAAATTATACTGTTCTCATATCTTCCTTGAATCATGAGAATTACCTCTCTTTTTAGTTATTCGAGATCCATGTCCTATGTTTACACTACCATAGCTATAGATAATTCGATTGGCTTAGACAACATTTGAGAGAGAAGAAAGCAGACTATTCGTCACTGAGTGCCCACTATGATCTAGCAGCTGTGTGAGTTGCTTGGCAGTGCTTAAGAGGACAAACAGGCATTAATCGATTGACAAATGGATGATTGTCACAGCTGCAGGGGGCACTCCATTATCAGTACTGGATGCAAATGATAGAGGGCAGCAGTTGTGTCTTAGTGAAGTTAGTATGGACTTTGGAATCAGTTGCCTGTTTATTCTCAAATCCATTTCCTGTCCTTCTCCTGCTTCCCTCTCTGTATTGCAGAGAAGCTATCCTTGTTATTTCTAAAACTTTGCCATTCAGCTCCTCCCTAGGAGTGGCACTGGGAGGCCCTGGCAAGAAATAGGAGGGATAGAGCAAGGGATAATTCAGGGTACTTATCTTCACCTCTCTCTGCTTCAGGGATACCTTTAGTAGTGACTCTTTCTTCTGAAGCTTCAGTTCCTGCCAGACAGCTTCTTCTTCCATGGCCCCAACTCCCACTGTCTGAGCCTTCTGGGTTCCAGCTTCTGCATGTCTTCAGCTCCTGAGTTCTGGCGACATCACCTCTTCCCTTTACCCATCCAACTCTGGGGATAACTGCAGCCTCTTGTAGTTAGAAATTCCTGGGTGCCTCCCCTCCAATGTTTTCTGTTTGGGCTCTTCTAATGACTTTGTGACAAATATCCCTTAGAAAACTCCCTCTATTAAATTACCAGGTACAGGAATTGGTCCCCTGGCTGCACCATGAATGATGCTGAATCTGAGAGATGTATGTTAAAGTCTACTTTTGGACCCACCATGAGCAACCTGCTTGGACAAGTCTCTGAGGATGTTTTCTCATTCATACTGTGGGGTTAACATGGACCTCCAAAATTGTAATGGAGCTTAAATGAGATTTCTCTCATGGCACCTGGCACAATGTAAGTGTCCAATAAATCTTAGCCCTTAAGCCTATGATTTAAAAACCAGGGCACGGCTCTCTAAGCTATCTAATATAGAAAATCCTAGGGAAACAAAAGCATCATGATTGTATGAGTAAAACATTCATTTAAGAGGTGTGTGGGTTGTTGGAAAGGTCATGGAATACAAATTGGAGTTGTTTGGACATACTGTCTATGGAGAAGAGCAGATTATCTGGGAGCAAAAGATGAGACTAGGGTGTATTCCAGGGAAGGGGTCAACTGGGAGACAAAAGTTGGCTAAAAGACCTTAAGGCGTGACTGTGGAACAAGAACAGTGGGCAGCAAGTAGTTACAAAAGCGAAGGGCACATAAGGATAGCTTCTGGCTGTGGGAACCATCCAGAGATTTATGAAAACCCCAAGTATCAGAAGAGAATACTTCCTTGTGTAAAGGAAAGCAATGTTGCTTATGCCTTGTTGCTATACAGTTTTTGCTAATCTACATTGAACACGACATCAGAGCTCTTCTATGATGTATTTGGTAATTGGAAATGGGCAGCTGCTTCAAACAGAAAAAGCCTATAAGCTTACCCCAGTTTATAGAATCATATCAAAAAAAATCTTAGTCATCCAAAGCTTAATTGATCTAGATATATTCTAAACCTCCTTTCTTTGACTGGAAATGTCATATAGGGAAGTATAGTTTATTAATGTGGTAGACCTGAGATTTATGATATAGTGGATCCATTTATCTAAGGTTGTAATGGAAAAACATTTTGGTTAAGTTTAGTAAATGTGTTTAGAGTGTGACATGGGCTTGGAAGATAGTAGGTGCTCAATTAGTGCTTGTTGAATTAAATGTATTAAATAAAAATATTAGCAACATGAAATGACACATTTTCCAAAAATTTAACAAGGCAATCACAAACGAACAACACGCTGCATTTTGAAATAATGAATGTAAAACTATAAAATGTGATACAAATGTAAGATGTTGTTATTCTAAAAGAATCCTGTGTAAATAAAAAGTTGTTGGTATTAAATCATGAATCATAATTTTAGTCTTGTAAAGTAGGGAGTGTCGGGTATTTGTAGCTCTGATTTATATCTCAGTAAATCATGGTAGAATGTAGTGGGCCTAGAAAACAAATCTAGAGCAGACTTGAGTCTGCTTTTGATGATACTACACTTGAATGGAATGCAAATAACCTAGCTTAAAGGTATTGTGACAGACTTTATTATTTACACAACAAGATGTGTAGTTTGAGTCCTGGTCTTTAGAGGGCTTGCCCATTTCCTGGTCACTGAGAGCAAGAGAATCACCCTGGCTCTGCCCCAAGCTGGCTCACAATATCTTCTGGCTAAATTTATCCTTGGGCTAAATCTGGTACCAAGGAGACTGCACATGCAGTTGCTTTCAGTCCAGTGCTTGACATGAAAAACCATTCTTTGTGTACAGAGACAGATAGTACTTACTTCTCTCAGCTATCATGGGAGATACTTGTTACCTTTTGCTATTGGGGGATACTGGAGGAAACTTATTTCCATATAGTAATCACCATGAGGGTACACTCTCACACTCTTCAAGAACATTGGAAATACTTAGAAATTTTCAATTTGGGGATAAGGGCTTGGAAACTTGGAAGTCAGAAAAAAAATTGCAAAGGGTCAGTCTTATTTACACTGTGGTTGAAGTTCATAGCATTTTGTTAACCATCACTTCATATAGTCTTCCTTTAATTGAACTTACTCTTTCTCATGGGAATCTTTTGCTAATTCTCCTTACCAATATTCTCCTTTTCAATATTTCATATAAACTTTCCTTTAAAATAGGGATCAAAAACTAATGATGTATTGTATGGTGACTAACATAACAGAATAAAATTAAATTAAAAAAAACATAACAGGGATTATTTAGGATGCTGCCTAGATACAGCTGATATTTTATGTCAGGGAAAACAACACACAAAGTCCTAAGTGAAGACAGAATGGCATTCCTTTCAAATATACCAATATGCTGGGGCTTTTACTTTCAATAAGACAGCCCTGAAAAATAAATACAGTTTCAAATAGCCACTCTGAATATCCTAAAATGCTCTGAGACATTTTGGCACCATCGATAGAAAATTAATTTGTGGTTTATTCAAATTACTCTGCATGAAGAGAAAATAGCTCAGTAAATGAATGGAAACCAATTTATTAATGTTTCTCATTTGCCTAATTGTTTTCCCAAGAATAAATAATAAACAATCAAATAAAAAGTTCATAAAAGGTACAAGACATGCTTATGGCCACAGGTTTCCTTCCATGCTTGCGTAGTTTTTATAGGTTCTTTTTTGAACCAGTTACCCCCATCATTATTAACATTAACAAAACACAAGAGTCACCCATTTCCAACTTTTTTTTTCTCCTCTTTATTATGTCCTTCTTCTCCCCCTTCTCCTTTTCTTCCTCCTTCCTCAAATCTCCTTCTTTGCCTTCTCTTTTTCAACAAAAGAGTCTTTATTAAGCATTTTCTAGGCATAAGATTCTGTGGATTCAAAGGTAGGCTATAAACAGTGCACTGAAAGAATAAAGTGAGGTTTAGAAACTAGAGTTCATTGAAGAGTCTTTGAGGAGGAGGGATAGTGGAGGAATGTTCAAGAAACAGTCCATCAGTCTGGCTGGAATGAAAAGAAATAGTGGAAATAATGTGGGGGAGGTAGGTGGGGGCCAAATTGTAAAAGCCCTTGAATGCCAGGTTCAGATTTCATTCTGTGAGCAATGGAGAACTGTTAATGGTTAAATATGAACATATGCTAAAGAGTAATTTTGGAAAATAAGCATATTAGTGAAAGTACAGGTTTAGCTGGTTGAAGAGAACCAACAATTAAAATGGCTTAAAGAAGATTAAAATTTATTTCTTAGTCTATTAACAGTCTAGGCTTAAAGCAATCCAGACTAGTAGGTTGGTTCCACAGAGTGAGAGCTCCAGGACCCTTCTATCCTGTTGCTTCACCATCCCTAAGACTTGTCCTAGGGACAGTCCACATGGTCCATGACAGCTTTCCTCCACTTCCCCATGTCTGCTGCAGAAAAGGGGAGTGGAGAGGGCAGGCATCCTGCTAAAATGTAGAGGTTCTATTAGTGTAAAAAAGAATACTAGGGAAGAAGTGTCCAACCTGGCAGGCAGCAGTATGCAGAATATACTAAAATAGGGTATCTAACTTTGTCTCTGTTAATTCCCTAACTATCCTAGTACCAGCTTACATACCTGGAGTTCTGAACTGCATGTTTCCTGATCGCTTAGGGGAAAATTAGACCATTCTTTGAGAGATCCGCATACCAAGGAGATGCAAAATGGTGCATGGAAGAAATAGCAAACTAAGTGTGAAGGAGTTACTTAATAATAAGTCTCAATTTATTATTCGTAAGTTGGGTGACTTTAGGCAGATTGCCTAAACTTACTGGATCTCAATTTTACTTTTTATATATGAGGTTATAAATGCTACCTCTTCTTGTCACAATGTTTTTCATAAGAATTAAAAAACAGCAAGGTACTGTTATTGCCTTGCAATTAGTATCAGATATAGATATCTGTGTGTGTGTGTGTGTGTATGAGATAATTAGATGGATAGTTGAAAAATGATAAGATAGTAATATCAGAGAACAAACATGAAAATGGCTATGATTATGACTATGATCCTTATTCATTTCTTTATCTCCAGTGCCTGCCATATGGCAGACCCTACACGTATTAGTTGGGTTTGTTTCTTAAATTGCAAGTTTTACTTTAGAACATCACATCCAAATGCTTTTAGGGTAATTATTTATATTTATCAACTCTTTAGAGCAGACCACATTGTAGAAAATGAAGGTGTGGTTTAATATAAAACTTTGGTTGTTTCTTATTTTATCAGGAAGACATCTAAAAGTGTGTTAATATTTTGAAAATATGTAACAGTTTTATCATTCTTTCTTTTTCTTTTTTTTTCATCATGATGAGTGTGCTCTTCAATCCCCATCCCCTATTTCTCCCACTCTCCACCACCTCCACTCTAGTAATCATCAGTTTGTTCTCTATAATTAAGAGTCTGTTTCTTGGTTTGTCTCTTTTTTTTTTTTTCTTTTGCTTGTTTGTTTTGTTTCTTAAATTTCACATGTGAGTGAGATCATATGGTACTTATATTTCCCTGGTGGACGTATTTCACTTAGCATTGTACCCTCTAGCTCTATTGATCTTGTTGCAAATGGCAATATTTCATTCTTTTTATGTCTGAATAATATTCCATTTGTGTGTGTGTGTGTGTATACCATATCTTCTTTATCCATTCATCTATTGATGGACACTTGGGCTGCTTCCATAGTTTGGCTCTCACAAATAATGCTGCAATGAACATAATGGTGCATGTATCCCTTTGAATTAGTGTTTTTGGGTTTTGGGGGTAAATACCCAGGAGTGCAATTATTGGGACATAGGGTGGTTCTATTTTTAATTTTTTGAGGAAACTCCATACTGTTTTCCACAGTGGCTACACCAGTAAGCATTCCCAATAACAGGGCAAGAGGATTCCTTTTTTCTCCACATTCTCATCAACATTTGTTTCTTGTTTTTATTTTTGTTTTTTTAATTTTAGCCATTCTCACAGGTGTGAGGTGATATCGCATTGTCATTTTGATTTGTATTTCCCTGATGATGAGTGATGTTGAACATCTTTTCATGTGTCTGATGGCCATCTGTGTGTATTCTTTGGAGAAATGTCTATTCATGTCTTCTGCCCATTTTAAATTGGATTATTTGTTTTCTGGGTATTGAGTTGTATCAGTTCTTTATATATTTTGGATACTAACCTCTTATCAGTTATGTCATTTACAAATGTCTTCTCCTATTCGTAGGTTGGTTGCCTTTTAGTTTTGTAGATTGTTTCCTTTGCTGTGGAGAAACCTTTTATTTTGATGTAGTCCCAGTAGTTTATTTTTGCTTTTATTTCCCTTGCCTCAGAAGACATATTAGAAAAATGTTACTACAGCCAATGTCAGAGAGATTACTGCCTGTGCTTTCTTCAAGGATTTTTTATGGTTTCAGGTCTCACATTTAGGTCTTTAATCCATTTTGAGTTTATTTTTTCTATTCTTTTTAAAATCATCTTTTCCTGAAGCCCTCCTGTAAGATTAAACCATAAAGTTTTTTTGCCCTGAGAATGAGTCTCTAAGATGACTTTTTGAGTCCATAGTAATAGACTGGTTTTGAAATCTAGTTTTTTTGAAAAAGAAAAGAATTTATTAAATTTCCAGTTCTCCCTCACTATAAATATCAAAAAGCAAGCCTGGCACACTTGTTTCATAGACTTTTGTTGTTGTTGTTGTTGTTTTACAGAGAGACTGTGCATGTGCAAGTGCCGGGGGGAGGTGGTGGTGGTGGTCGTGGTGGGAGGGGCAGAGGGTCAGGGAGAGCTAGAATCTTAAGCAGGCTCCTCACCCAGCATGGAGCCCAATGCGGGGCTCAATCTCACAACCCTAAGATCATGACCTTTGCTGAAAGCAAGAGTCAGACTCTTAACCAAATGAGCCACCCAGAGTTTTATTATAAGTCATTATATAGAAATATTTGAGTCTATTGTAAGGAAAGTCCCCATTAGGGTACTTAGGTTTTATTTTTGTTTTTGTTTTATTTTCCCGTGGTGACTGGAAGGCAGGAGGAAGAGAAACAAAAAGTCAGACGTTATTGTCCTAGTTTAATTCTCTTGGAGGAAATCCCAAGGAGTAGAAGTGAGAAGCAGAAATTCATAGATAATTTTGGGAAACTCCCTGTGCAGGGGGCTTGCTCCTTACTTCTCAGACAATATTGAAGCCATTCCCTTAGAGAATTTGTTTCTTTCTGCTGAAGCATTATGGTTCCAACGAGGTAAGCATTTTGAAATAGTTCTATGTCAGGGCGGATAGGCTAGACTTGATGTGCTGGTAACCTGTAGGTTAGGTGTGGCCTTTAGGGGATCCAGATACTTCTGTACACTTTGGGTAGGAGACAGCTAAGCACTGAATCAGGACAGGAAATCAGGAAAAGTTGCTAAACGCATGCCATTCCAGGGATCAATTTGATCTCAACAGATATCAAGGAAATATTCCTAGGGGCACGACTAGTGGCAAGACCAATCACTATGTACTAGAGAGGGAAGAAAACAGCAATGAAGGATATGGAAGCTTCTCCTGTACCCAGATGCCATCTTTGGAAGGTAGAGCTGGGGTGGGGGAACCCCTAAAGAAGTAAGAAACTTAAAGTTTACTGAATTAACCCAAGGAGATAATTTTAATTTAGAAGAGAAGGGGTTTCCCCCTTGCCTTAATAGGGGTTCTATAGAAAGATAAGTTATAGGTAATGGCAAAAAGTGTAGGATATATCTGAGTTGTTGCATACACATTTCAGCCCTACTACAAGGACTTAAAATATCCAGGACTATCCCAAGTAAACATTGACATTCACTGGTGCTTAAAGTATATGCTATTTTGGTCAGTGATTGCATGGTAAGATATTCTCTTTTATAAAAAAGAAGCCATTGATTCCAGAACTTTTATAACTTCTGAATTTCTTCATGACTAGGTGGTAGGGTGGAGAAATTTAAACCCTTCAAGAGAAATCCAGCTGGCCTCCATGAGCACTTGCCAAAGGATTTGGAACTTCCAGGGGTGATCATTGAGCATCCTATAAAAGGCATAAGATGGAGGGAGAAAATGCCTATTGCCAAACAAAGGTAGGAGACCAAGCCAGGGAACGCACTCCATTTGCTTTTGTGCCTGCTGTTTGGCTTGGCAAAAGTAGGCTCCTTTGCAGGAGGGAAATGGTTTCTACGTTGGTCTGCAGGCTAAGAGGATGTGGAGTTAGTTGTTCTGATTAAAAAAGTTTGGTTCATTTCCCTGGGACCTCCCCAAACACATTGACGTTTTTACAAGAATGAAATGAAGGCAGTGATGACAAAGAAGACATTATAACTGCCTTCTAAATTGCCAGTTTAATATTTATTTGTTAATGCTTCTGAAATGGTTTGTGAAGAAGGAAAACTCTAAATAAGTTATCTAATCTGTCTTCCTGGTGGTGCAGGATTACCACCTATTTGTTAAGGGTTAAGTAACAGATTTTAAAATTTCTAAGTTATGAGGGAAATTCCATATATTCCAAAGGAGATACTTTGAAGAAAGTGTCACTGCTGGGCAGCCTTGTACTATAATTAAATGTATTTGCCAAGGAGCACACAGTCTAAGGAGATAGTCAAGGAACATGCACTTATAATGTAATAAGTTTTTTGGTATTTGGTCATTCATATATCAGAGTGTTATCAAACATCATTATTGTGCCAACTATTGGGCTAGATGTTGGAAATGTAAAAGTTTGCATCTAACTGGGCTGATGAATCTGAATGATTCATTAGAGTTAAGGAAGTGCTAAGAGAGGGGCATACAGAGCCATAAAGGAACATGAACAGTGATGACTGGGGAGAAGATTTGGGGAATCAGAGAAGGCTTCATGGAGGAGGTGTTATTTGTGAGAATCTTTTATACAAAGCCACATGAAATCACTTTATAATATAGCAGGTACTTTGATGAATAGGGAATTTTGGGGGTTTTCTTAAAAACCAAAGAATTAATCAACAAGAGGGAGTTTCTTTAGTATGTGCCTTAAGACAACCTGAAATGAGGAACTCAAGCCATTGTTTAATGGTTTTCTAAATTTATCTTGGTCATTATTAAAGTAAAATCACCTATATCATATTGCATTGTGTTAGACGACTTGGGATTGATCATTATGAAATCCAGGATCTATTGAAGCAAAAGTAGGAAGAAAAGTAGAGTTTGCCAAAGGTGTTTTCTAAAAACTTTACCTTGCGCCCTTCCTTTCTTGGCCCCGTCTCTTTCTTTTGACCATTGTGATGGATACCTAGGGTTCTCCCGTTCTTCCTTGTCCCCTTGCTGGGTAGGAAACCATTGGCATTGTAGCCTGTATGACTACAAAATCCTAGTCATGGTATTATTTGAACTCTAAAAACGGATAAATGAACCCTATTACTTGAAATGTACATACATATGTGCAAGCTCTCCATTTTTATTCCCAGTGTAGACTTGAGTGATGAGGGGAAAGGAAAAGGGAATGACAGGAAAAAAAGTATATGTGTATATATGTATTTACAATATAGGCACATATATATATATGTATATGTCTGTGTGTTATATCACACAGCATGTTATTGTACTAAATGATTTTGATTATGTTGCCAAGAATCATAGAGAAAGCCTGGAAAATTTTAATTCAACTTTTTATTATCTTCTCTTTGTATCTGGCGCTGTCATTTTCCACTCCCAGAGCATGTGAACTTTTCAGCTTCTGAATTTATTGTTTTTAGCCATTTAACTGGTTGAACTCTATGAACCCAGAGTAAACTGATTCTGGGATGATTTCCTGACAGTACTTAGTGCTGATCGTCTTTTAGAGAAGGCATGTGATTGTTATTGATGAGATTTTGATGGTTTTTAGTTTCCCCACCAGGCAGTTCTGTGTGTTTCTGTTATATCCCCATAAATTTTCCTTTGTTATTTAAGCTTGTAATCTTGTATTGTATACAGCTTATTACATAATTTAAGACAATTCATATTCCTCTTAATTCCCCACTGATTATCCTGGAAATTATTACTATATTTGTCAATACTGAGTCTGCTATATATATACAGTATATATTTTATTTCCCTTCCAAATGTTATTTTCTCTTTCATCTCACCAAAACTCTAAAAGGCTCCCACTATATCTAAAAAAATTCTTACCTTACTTAACATATTTATTACTTTCATTTTAGTTGCTTATGATTTCTTATAAATGTCAAGTGTAAGAAACAATGTAAAAAATTTAATATGTCTGCAACTCATAAAATCTTAAAATCTAATTTTCAGTTTGACACAAAATTCAGAAACAACCCAAAGTGTTCAAATGCAACTTCTTGGAAACATTACCAAATTGATTCCTAATATTCTTTTGTAGTTACTGGTCCTATTTCCTTCTGCATATTTGTTAATTTTCCTTTTTTTTTTTAGAGTTTCAGAAAAATGAAAGTTCAAACAAGTACCACATGATCACTTGAATATATACTCATTAGATTGGATAAGACCTTCATAGTTATTTTATACATATACTCATTGCATTTTAAAATCTCCTTTGCATACATTCTCTCTAAAAGATAATCTGGCTTATTCTTGAATGCTTTCTTTTAAAGAAAGGAAATTACTAACTTTAAAAGCAATATATTCCATATTTGAGCAGCTGTGTCAGAAATTTTCGCCTACCAGGACTTTTGTCCCCTTGGTCTTAGTTCTGGAGTTTTCTTGAAGTTATAACCCCTTTGGAGTTATCTTGAGTAAGTCTGGTCTTCAATCACTGTAAACCTTTTGCTATTTTATGTCAGCAACTATAGGGTCTCAAAGTATTTTTTTCTTCCCTCACAGATCCATCCTGTCCCATTTTTTTTTTTTTTTTAATGATTGCTTACATTATGTAGTTGGCTGTTGCTCTCAGATCTTGCTCCAGTTTTGAAGCCTTCCTGGAGAGTGTGCCCCATATTGGACAAAAAGTCCAGGTATGCCCAAATAGAACCATCATCCTTCCTCATTTTCGAAAATGATTAACTCTCATAAATATATCCCAAGATTGCATATTAGGATTTTTGAACATTATATTTTCTTTTTGACTCAGATCAGGCTTACTGTTGACTTAACATGCTCTCACCTCTTTGTGCTGAGCTCTTATCCCTCACTACCCAGAACTCAGACTGAATTTTGGGTAGTGAGGGATAAGTCCTTCAGAGTAGGACTTAAAACTTATCTCCTTTAAAACTCATCTCCTTTTGGGGCACCTGGGTGGCTCAGTCGTTAAGCGTCTGCCTTCGGCTCAGGTCATGATCCCAGGGTGCAGGGATCGAGCCCTGCATCGGGCTCCCTGCTCAGCAGGGAGCCTGCTTCTCCTTCTCCCTCTGTCTACCACTCTGCCTACTTGTGCTCTCTCTCTGTCAAATAAATAAATAAAATCTTTAAAAAAATAAAAAAATAAAAAAAAAATAAAACTCATCTCCTTTAAAACTCATCTCCTTTAAAACTCAAAATGGTAATATAGGAAGAGCCTGAACTCACCTCCTTCCACAGACACACTGAATCTGTAGCTATGTATAGGAAAAAATATATAGGTATATATAAGAACAATTTCCTCTTAAAAAAACTAAAAACTGGCAGAGAAGCCTCTTCACATTGGACAAATGAGAGAGAAACCACATCAAAGTGGGTAGGAAAAGCTCAGTCACCTACTTGCCATAAATCCCACCCTTAGCATGATGACCCATAATGAGAGGGGAATCTCAAAACATGTTTGGACTTCTCCTGAGGAGCAAAGGGCTCCTACTCCACATGGGCACCCCAACTTTTAAGACCAACACCTTAGAGATAAGCACCCAAAACATCTGGCTCATGCTCAACAGACCCATGGGGCAAACTAAGGAACATCTTTTAAAGGGCCAACATACAGATACAACCCTTCAAGAGTGGAAGAGATGGCTGTTTCATGTAATGCATAGAAACAAACACACAAGCAAAATGAAGAAACATAGGAATATATTCCAAATGTAAGAACAAGATAAAAACCTTGGGGTGGGGGCGTGGAGAACCTTAATGAAATGGAGAAAAGTAATGTACATGATTCAAGGTGTTGAAAGTAATGGTCATAAAGATGCTCACCAAACTCAGGAGAAGAATGGATAAATATGGCAAGAATTTCAATAAAGAGAAAATATAAGAAGTGCCAAACAGAAGTTACAGAGCTGAATAATGCAATAATTGAACTGAAAAATATACTCAAGAGGTTAAATAGCAATCTAGATGGAAACGAAGAAAGAAATCAATGAACTTGAAGACAGTGCAAACAAACTCACCTAATTGGAGCAGCAAAAAGAAAAAATAAGGAAAAAAAGTGAAGGTAGCTTAAGAGACTTAGAGACAACATCAAGCAGACTAGCATTCACATTATAGGGGTTCCAGAAGGAGAAGAGAGAGAAAAAGGGCCAGAAACATTATTTGAAGAAATAATGGCTGAAAATTTCCCTGATCTGAGGTAAGAAACAGACATCTAGGTCCAAGAAGCCTAGACAGTTCCAAATAAGGTAAGCCCAAAGACACCCACAGCAAGACTTAAGAAAGGAATTTCTTTAAGCTGAAAGGGAGGGCACTAATTAGTAACAAGAAGACATATGAAAGTATGAATCTCATTGGAAAAGTAAATATATAGTAAAAGTAGTGGCTTAATTATCTATAGAGCTAGTATGAAGATTAAAAGACAAAAGTCATAAAAATACCTGAGTACAATAATTAGTTAAGAGATAAAGACATAAAAAGACGGGTGCCTGGCTATTTTAGTTTGTAGAGCATGCAATTTGATCTTGGGGTTGTAAGTTTGAGCCCCATGTTGGGTGTAGAGATTACTTAAAATCTTGTAAAAAAAGATAAAAAGAAATAAAATGTGACATTAAAAACATAAACATAGGGGAGATAAAAGTATAGATCTTTAGAATATGTTCAAATTTAAGTTACTATCAACTTAAAATATAATGCTATAGATATAAGTTGTTATCTGTAACCCCCATGGTAACCAATAAGCAACAATCTGTAGTAGATATACGAAAGATAATGAGAAAGCATACCACTAAAAAAGTCATCAAACCACAAAGGAAGGGGGTAAGAGATGAAGAAAAGAACAAAGGAGCTACAAAATACCGACAAAACAACAAAATGGCAATAAATACATACCTATCAATAACTAATTTAAATGTCAATGTACTACAGTCCTCAATCAAATGACATGGAGTGTATGAGTGGATAAAAAACAAAACAAAACAAAACCCAAACAGGAACCATCTATAGGCTACCTACAAGAGGCTTCAGACTTAAGGACATACACTGACTGAAAGTGAAAGGATGTGAAAACATATCTCATGCAAATGGAAACAAAAAGAAAGCTGAGGTAATTATTCTTATATCAGACAAATAGCTTCAAAACAGACTGTAATATGAAACAAAGAAGGACATTACATATTGAAGATAGAACATTTGCATATATTTATGCACCCAATATAGGAGCACCTAAAAATATAGTGCAAATAAAAACAGACCTAAAGGGAGAAATTGACAGTAATAAAATAATTAGGGATTTTAACACCAAACTTACATCAATGGGTAGATCATTCAGACAGGAATAAAGAAGGAACATCAGCTTTAAATGACATGTTATATCTGAGAGACAAAACATATATACAGAACATTCTATCCAAAAGCAAGAGAATACACATCCTTCTCAAGTGTGCATGGAACATTCTCCAGGATAGATCACATGTTAGGCCACAAAATAGTTCTTAACCAATTTAAGAAGATTGAAATAATATCAAGCATGTTTTCTGACTAAAATGCTATGAAACTAGAAATCAATTACAAGATGAAAACTAAAAATTCACAAATATGTGTAGACTAACATGCTATTGAACAACTAATGGGTCAATGAAAAATCAAAAGTGAAATATAAATCTCTTGAGACAAAAATGGAAATACAACATACAAAAAAATATGGGATGCAGCAAAAGCAGTTCTTAAGAGGGAAGTTTAGAGGAAAAAATGCCTTCCTCAAGAAACAAGAAAAGTCTCAAATAAACAACCAAACTTACACCTCAAAGAACTAGAAAATATGAACAAACAAGGCCTGAAGTTAGTAGAAAAAGTTAATAACAAAGAATAAAACAGAAATAAATGAAATAGAGAATAATAGAAAAGCTCCATGAAACTAAGACCTGGTTCTTTGAAAAGATAAAATTAATAAATCTTTAGCTAGACTCATCAAGGAAAAAAAAGACAGGCCTCAAACAAAATCAGAAATGAGACAGTAGACAAAGTGATAATGCAGAAACACAGAAGTATTTCTTTGTATTTTATGAATATTATGAACAATTACATGACAACAAATTGGACAACGTAGAAAAAAATGGACAAATTCCTAGAAACATACAACCTCCCAAGACTGAATCGTAAAGAAATAGAAAATCTGAATATATTGCTTACTGGTAAGAAGATTGAATCAAATTTAATTTAAAAAAATCATATAAATGAAAGTCCAGGACCAGAAAGCTTCATTGGTGAATTCTACCAAACTTCAAAGAAGAATTAATACCAGTCCTTCTCCAATTCTTCCAAAAAATAGAAGAAGAGGGGACATTTCCAAAGTCATTTCATGATGCCAACAGTACCCGGATACCAAAACCGTACAAGGATAGCACAAGAAAATAAAATTACAGGCCAGTCTCCCTGATGCACATAGATATAAACATTCTCAACAAACGATTAGCAAATCAAATTCCATATATTAAAAGAATCAGGCACCATGACCAAGTGGAATTTATTCTAGGGATGTAAGAATGGTTCAACATCTGCAAATCAGTCAACATGATACATCACATGAACAAAATGAAAGATAAAAATCATATGATCATCTCAGTAGATGCAGAAAAAACATTTCACAAAATTCAACATTCATTTATGGTGAAAACTCTCAACAAAGTGGGTAGAAAGGGAATATACCTCAACATAATAAAGGCCATATATGACAAACCAACAGCTAACATATTCATTGGTGAGAAGATGAAAGCTTACTTGTATGGAACCACAAAAGTCTCTGAATAGCCAAAGCAATCTTGAGAAAGAAGAACAAAGCTGGAGGCATCATGCTCTCTAATTACAAACTCTATTACAAAGCTATAGCAATCAAAATAGTCTAGTATTGCCATATAAACAGACATGTAAGTCAATGAAACAGAATAGAAAGCCCAGAAATAAACCCATTCATATATGGTCAATTATTTATAATAAAGCCAAGAATATGGAATGGAGGGGAGGGGAAGGATAGTATCTTCAGTAAATAATGTTGGCAAAAGAGGACAGCAACATGCAAAGAAATGAAACTGGACCACTATCTTACACTATATAAAAAACTCAGATGGATTAAAGACCTGAATGTAAGACCAGAAAACATAAAACTTCTAGAAGAAAACATAGGCTGTAAGCTCTTTGACATCCATTTTGGTAATGATTTTTTTGGATTGACACCAAAAGCAAAGGTAACAAAACCAAAGATAAACAAGTAGGACAACATTAAATTAAAAAAGCTTCGTTACAGCAAAGGAAACCATCAACAAAATGAAAAGGCAACCTACTGAATGGGAGAAAATATTTGCAAATTATATATCTGATAAGTGGTTAATATCCAAAATATATAGAGAACTCATACAACTCAATAGCAAAAAAAAAAAAAAAAAAAAATCTTGTTAAAACAAATGGGCAGAAGTTCTGAATAAACATTTTTTTCTCAAAAAGATATGCCAGTAGCCAACAGGAACATGAAAAGATGCTTAACATCTTTATGATTATGAGGGAAATGCAAACCTACAATGAGATATTACCTCATTCCTGTCAGAATGGCTAAAATCAAAAAGACAAGAAATAAGTGTTCTGTAGATGTGAAGAAAAACTCACATGCAGTTGGTGGGATTGTGAATTGGTGCAGCCAGTATGGAATACAATACAGAGGTTCCTCAAAATTTGAAAATAGAACTACTATATGTCCCAGCCTTTCCAGTACTAGGTGTTTATCTGAAGAAAATGAAAACAGTAACTTGAAAAGTTAAATACACGCCTGTGTTTATTGCAGCATTATTTACAGTAGCCAAGATATAGAACAATTACTACACGTCCAACAACAAATGAATGGATAAAGAAGATATGGTGTATATACACGGTGAAATATTAGCCGTAAAGAATGAAATCTTTCCATTTGCAACAACATGCATGGACCTTGAGGGCATTATACTAAGTGAAATAAGTCAGAGAAAACAAATACCATATGATTACACTTTTATGTGGAATCTTAAAAAAATAGTATCATAGATCCAGAGACTAGATTATTGATTGTCAGAGGTGGAAATGAGTAGTGGGCAAAATAGGTGAAAGGAGTCAAAAGATACAAACCTCCAGTTATGAAATAAGTCATTGGGATGTAATGTACAGTATGGTAACTATAGTTAATAATGCTGTATTGCATATTTGAAAGTTGCTAAATCTTAAAAGTTCTCATCTCCCCTCCCCCACCAAATTCTGTAACTATATATATGATGATGGACTATGTAGGTTAACTAGACTTCCTGTGATCATTTAATAATATATTCAAATAGCAGATTAAAAAGTCATCTTATTGTATTCACTTTGACTTGGAAAGATGTTTTTAGTTTTTATTAGGTCCTAAATCATTCGTAATCATTTCTGAATTTATAATCATTTCCAGCTTTATACAAATTTAACATCCCTATGTCCTATATTTTATATAAGTTATAGATAGAATTATTTGGTATGAGAGAATCAAGGCAACCTCTGTCTAGGTTGCCACTGACCCACTGATAGATACCCACTGCGTGTATTTCTTTAAAAATTACAAATGCAATGACCTGATCATTTCACTCACATTTTTTCGTATTATCAACTCGGTTTTTTAGAGACTCCCTGTAAAGTGCAGAAATTATATATTCTGTATCTACCACATTTTCTTGGCCTGCCAGAGCAGGAAAGGTGGGTTAATTAGTTTTGACCTATTAATGAAGCCATGCTAACTCCTAATAGAAACTATTAGCTGTCCATGTCCTCACGATATTCCCTTTTCTGGAGTCTGCTGGCATTGATGTGTATTTCTCTTTCCTTTGGTGTGTGCTATATCTATCTCCTCTGTTTTGAATCTAAAGCATTTGGTAGATTTGCAGTTCTCCAGTTCCACTACTAGTCTTGTGATTTCCTCACTGGCTCACCTCACATTTGCATTTCTCTTAGCCACAGGAGAAGAGATTCCTCCTAATGGAATTATATGTTCTTGTTTAGAGAACAAGATATTCTATTAAAATTTATTCAAATATGGGAGGTTTCAGTTCCCTCCTACTGGTGTTGATAGCACAGTTTCATTCTGGGGAACATTCACAACAGAGACGAGGGAGATCAAATAAGAAATGTGGGCTTTCTCTGTCTCTTCATTACCTCTTAACTCTAAACTGTGGGCTTCCAAAGTAGGCCTGTAACTTGTCAAAATTCACTGTCAGGAAAATGAAAAGACAACCTGGGAGAATGTGTTTTCAAATCACATATCTGACAACGGACTTTTAGCCAGAATATGAAAGAACACTGAAAAGGCAATAGTAAGAAAATAGCCTAGTAAAAAGTGAACAAAAGATCTGAAAAGGCAGCTCACCAAAGAAGTATATGAATGGCAAATAAGCATATGAAATGATAATCAGCATTATTCATCATTAGGGAAAAACAGATTAAAACCGTGTGTGTTACCACTGCACATTTATTAGAGATGCTTAAAGAAAATATTGGTGATACCAGGTATGGGAAGGATGTAGAGTAAACTTGAACTCTAGTACTGTGCTGGTGGGAATGCCAAGTGGTTCAGCCAGTTTGGAAAGCAGTGTGGTAGTTTCTGATAAAGTTAAACATAGAGTTGGGACACAAACCTGGCAGTCTTACTCCCTAAGTACTTACTCAACAGAAATGAAAAGTCATATCCATACAAAAATCTGTATGGGGATGTTTACAGTAGCTTTATTTGTAGTTGCCAACAACTGAACAATGGCTCAGCTGTGGTATAACCATACAATGGAATTCTACACAGCAGTAGAAAAGAATCAACTGTTGATACATGCAACAGCATGGATCGATCTCAGATGTACCCATGCCAGTGAATGAAGCCAGGTTAAAAAGGCAGACTACTTTCATTCTTTCAAAGGCAAATCTGTAAGGACAGAGAACAGATAGTTGCCAATGGTTGGGCAAGGAGGGAGGGATTGATTACAGAAGCATGGGAGAGGGCTTTTGGATGATAGAACTGTTCTGTAACTTGTCATCATAGTTCCACATGACCATCTGTCTGTCAACTCACAGAACCATATACTAAAAAGAATGAATTTTACTGGATGTAAATGAAAGCTGAATTTTAAAAAACATGTGGGTAACTTATCCAAGTGCATTTTATTTTTAATAAACAGACATTTTATTTTTCCTAGCATATGGTGAGTCTCAACCAAAAATATCATTAATAATAGCTGGACCAAACTTTCAGACTGACTGACCCTCTGAGCTCTCTTTCCAGCCTTTTCCCTCAAAAAGTTTTTTCTCCTCAAGAGTTTACCAGTAGAGAGCTAATTGTAGCCCTTAGGATTATAATCACCTTTCTGAGACAAGAATGTCTCAGAAACTTCACTGTTTTTTTTCCATAGGTTAATATAACACAAACCCAGTAGCCAGAACCTTTCTGTGATTTTTTTTTTTTTCAAATGCCCTTGAACCCTAGCCCCAATTTAATGTTTGGGGAGGGCTCAGCAATGATGAAATACATACAAATTAAATATGTCTGGAATGACCACATTTTCCTGGTGCTTCATGGAATGTGAGGTTTCAGAAACCACCAGTCCAGATCAGATTTTCCTTGTTTGTCGATGAATATGGTTGTGGGATGGAATCATAGAATCACAGAATGTTCGAGCTGGAAGACTCTTAGAGTTCATCTAGTCCAATTCTTTATTTTGCAGAATCAAAAGCTTCATTGCCTGTTGGCCATTCTCTGGTAACTTCAGACATTCTCTGATCTTACATTCCTTAGGTTCCATCCAGACCCAGGTCTGAGATACACTATGCTCCTAGAGAAATGCATCCCACTTGGATAAAACAAAGCAAAAGCCCAGCCACCTATTCTACGAGCAGACAGAAGTATAAATATGTAGTTCTGAGGGTGCATCAGCAATCAGCTATGCTGTGGTTCATTAAAATGAGGTTTATTTAAGTAGCCTTGGGTTTTTCTCTAAGGTTACGCATTTGGGTTCCTTTTAGGTTTCTGTCAATCCAGTAGTAAAGACTCTTTTTTTTTTTTTTTTTTAAGATTTTATTTATTTATTTGAGAGAGAGAGAATGAGAGACAGAGAGCACGAGAGGGAAGAGGGTCAGAGGGAGAAGCAGACCCCCTGCCGAGCAGGGAGCCCGATGTGGGACTCGATCCCGGGACTCCAGGATCATGACCTGAGCCGAAGGCAGTCGCTTAACCAACTGAGCCACCCAGACGCCCTAAAGACTCTTGATATATTGTATATATGTATGTATGTATTGAAATTTAACTGAAGTTCAAGCTGAATATCGTGGATGTGGGGAAGTGTGATTTTTTTTAAACACCTATCTTTAAGCCTACTTTACTTTGTTTATCCTTAGAAAATTTCCATGAAGGGAAATTCAAGGGTCTCTCAGAAAAAAAAAAAAAAGGAAAACGTGCAGTTAGGTTTTCTGCTGGTCTTGGCTTCTCAAGAATAAAGTTTGTGGCAAAACTTCAGAACTGCCAAGGTTTGGAGTTCTTGCCACTGAAGATGAATAGGTGATATTTGAGAAGGTAGTCTCAGTACAAGGAAAACAAGGCCACTCAGCTCACTTGTTTATTTCCCTTCCTCTCAACGAGTTTACTAGAAGTTTCCGGGTCCTTAGTGTTTTTGCCCTTTTGACTAATTTCTTGCAATGACATCTCCTAAACTTGCATTGTTACTTTTAATTTTCACCTCTCAGCCAAATGTAGCAAGGTAGTCTTGTTTATATTACCCTTCTTTTCTTTTTTAGGGCCCAACTAAGTCATTATCCCTGGTGAATGAATTTCTCCTTGAATTGGACTGGCTGAAGCTCCGGTGTATACACCTCTAGATGCTAAGGAAAAAAAAAAACAACAACAACAACAAAAAGAAAACACATGATATTGTGTCTGTCTCTTTAAAATCTCATCAGTTCTGGCTCCAAGGTAAATGGAAGTGCTGAACTGTTAAAGTGACTTAGGTTCATTCTTTTTAGTGTTTTCTTTGTTTTGCTTCTTATTTTGAGAGTGTGGATAACTTCTTGTTTGACTAGAAAAACTCTCAGTAGAACATGTTGGGGGCCTGGGCCAGGCTTGCTGGGAGATCATACTGGGGTGCTCTTATTCGCAGTTAGTGAAATTGGCTTGCCATATTTCTCCTCTGAGCTCCCTTTTGGGATTCTTTCCTGACATACTTCTCTAACTCCTCCCCTCCAGCTCTGGTTGGTCAGGTCTCCTGGAATGTGAATGTCCTGCAGGTAGCCCTTGGGTAGAGATTCTGCCGTTCTGTCACCTACATCCTGTCAAGGTCCCATCTGACTCCCCATGATCCTGTTCCTTAGACATGGTCTCATTTTCTCAGTTCTTTCAAGGTTTGTGGTCTCATCTGATAAGTAAATGTGAGGTAGGAAACACTGGTAGATTTTAACAGTAGCCATCTAGAAAGAGTAGAGCTGCTATTGGTCTCCGACTTAAAGGACAGTCACAGGGCAAAGTAGGGAAAGCTGGGGAGGTCATCCCACATGGTGGGAGGCTCCCTTGCCCAGCTTAGTCCTATGCCTGCTGGTAGCTTTTTTCCAGAGCAGTAAAACTTGGATCATGCTCTTGGGCTGTGTGTGGCTTTGTGTGTTCATTCAGGCCTCTAATGTCTGCATGGGCATCCCATTATCCTGGGCCCCACAAGGCAAAAGCAGTTTTGAGGCTCTTCTGGTTAATGTTGCTTATGAATCAGCTTCTCAAATCACACAACAGGACAAACTCCATTCCAGAGAACAAGCTTTTGTAATACTTATTTAATTCCCAAAACCACTTGGAATATATGTAGACTTGGCCCTCGGAAATTAAAGTTGAACAAGAAGTAGTTTATTAAACATTAAAGTTAAGAAGTTAAAGTGACAGTTTATTAGCATGTTCATCTCCCTTTCTATCTTTTCACAAAGAAAGAAGCAACATTTATACTGCAGCAGTGCTTGCTTGGATCCAAGGAACTCCATCTAATGGAAATCCCATGCTTTAGGCTGAGCTGGAGGGAGCATCTTGAGTGGCTCAGACCCAGGCCTTCGAGGCAAGGGATGGACACTGTGGTACTTGGTTTGTGGTGGAATATCTGGAAAAAGCATTGGTTACATATTTGTTACCCTGGCTAATGAGTCCCAGTCGGCGGAGACTCAGCTGAACAGCACACAGGCAGCAGACCATCAGCTTGCTTCTCGTGGATGCAAAGATGTCAGTGGAATCAGGCCTTGTCTTTTCATGTAACCTGGCAGCTGATTTCCCCCTTAATTAGTTACAACACCATTAACACAAAACAAAGGATTTTGTTATTTTTTTTTAAACAAATGGTGCCGGACATCTAGAATTTATTTTCTAAGTGTGTCATTATGCATATATATATATATATATATATATATATATATATATATATTTTAAACAAGCTTGAAGGTCAGAACAGAGATTTTCTAGTGGAGATTGTTTGCTGCCCATGCTCTCAGGATCTCTTAAGAGAAAAATGTGATGACAGAATAATCTGTTCCATCTCCCCTAGGTCTTGCCCTTATATGTAATAACTAACAATTAATTTGGTATTTTGAAGTTTACAAAGGATTTGGATATGTAGAATCTTAAGTGAAGGCACTAGGATTAGAGGAGAGAAAGAGACTCATAGGGTAAAATTTCAAAATATTACTGCTTGAAGGGCTTTGGGAGTCTTTTAGTGTAATAGTTCTTAAATTGTATACAGTAGAATACTGGTTCTGAGAAATTATATTTGAGAGTAGGTTTCCCAGGTTAAATGTTTTGGGAAACATGGAACTCTGTTTCTCCTCCTGGAAAATCACAATGCATGTTAACATATTATTGTCCCTGAGGAGTCCTAAAATGGAAGAAAACAATTAACTTTGTTTTAATGTAGAATTTCCCACTTTTATTTGATTATGTAATATCTCAATATCTCTTGCCTCTTTCTTTTTTTTCTTAAAACACAGAAACCGAAGTTACACAGCTAATTGGTGGCAAACCTTGATCTCAAGATTCTCAGGCCCTAGATCATTACATATCTTGCTAAGATTTGTGACTTACTCCCTCCCTGATTCACAACTGAGGCCTTGTGGAGTTGTGATTGGACCATGCATCTGTGAGCTGTGCTAAGATTTTGCTTTGCCAAGTCTTTCTTAGGCATTTGCCCTCAAGGAGCTTTACCTTCAAGAGGGGACGTTAATGTATTCATGTAAACAAATAATGGTAATTTTTTTTTCTTTCTAATTTTTTTATTTAAATATAATTAGCCAACATATAGTACATCACTAGTTTCAGATGTAGAGTTCAGTAATTCATCAGTTGCATATAACACCCAGTACTCACCACATCATGTACCCTCCTTAATTCCCGTCACCCAGTTACCCCATCCCCCCCCACCTCCCCTCCAGCCATCCTCAGTTTCTTTCCTATAGTTAATAAATCCTCAGTTTCTCTCATGGTTTGTCTCCCTCTCTGATTTCTTCCCATTCCGTTTTCCCCTCCCTTCCTCTATGATCCTCTACACTGTTTCTTATATTCCTCGTATGAGTGAATCCATATGAAAACTGTTTTTCTCTGACTGACTTAATTTTGTTCAGCATAATACCCTCCAGTTCCATCCATGTCAATATAAATGGTAAGATTTCATCCTTTATGGTGGCTGAGTAAAATTCCATTATATATATATATATATGCGGCACATCATCTTTATCCATTCATGTGTCGATGGACATCTCAGCTCTTTCCATAGTTTGGCTATTGTGGACATTGCTGCTATAAACATTGGGGTGCAGGTGCCCCTTTGAGTCACTACATTTGTATCTTTGGGTTAAATACCTAGTAGTGCAATTGCTTGGTCGTAGGGTAGCTCTATTTTTAACTTCTTGAAGGACCTCCATACTCTTTTCCAGAGTGGCTGGACAGGCTTGCATTCCCACCAGTAGTGTAGGAGGGATCCGCTTTCTCCTCATCCTTGCCAACATTTGTTGTTTCCTGACTTGTTAATTTTAGCCATTCTGATTGGTGTGAGGTAGTGTCTTATTGTGGTTTTCATTTATCTTTCCCTGATGCCAAGTGATGTTGAGCATTTTTTCATGTGTCTGATGGACATTTGTATGTCTTGTCATCTTTATAATGGAGATAAGTACCATCCATAGTGGGCGTGGATCTTCATGTTGAGGTGTTTTGAGCTACTCTGATAAAGTAAATTCTATCTGATAAGAATTTCTATAGAACTCTAATTTTGTTCTATTCTTCAGGCCCTTAATCAAAGTCAAAGTCATAGGTGGTGCTTAAAACATAGATGTGGTGTTTGAGGTGAAAAAGCAACTCTCCTGTATCGTAAATGACACAAACTTATAAAGTGAGGTGTATATTTAGGTTAGTCTTAAGTCTTTTGTTTTTGGACAGAAGTAACACACTAACTTAGGGGAAACTATGGATTTGAAAGATAGTAAGAATTACTTAGCCAGCCAGCAACTTCTGAGTAACATGCAGTAGGAAAGAAAGGCCTTTAAATTTTTTATTTTTATTTATTTATTTTTTTAGCAAAAGGATAGCTCTTACTGCAGTCATTAGGCCCTGACATCTCAGTTATCTTCTTTTAAGCTCATCCCTGCAACTAAGGTACCAACAGTAGTTGGGATTAAACATTATAATCAAGTACATCATGAAGAATTGACACAAGAGGATTCATCTTAACTTTTTTCATTGGGGCTCTATGGAGTATATCAGTTATGCAAAATTCTGGATGGGGTATGCAGATGGTAACCAGTGCCCCCAGGAGTCGTGCATTGTGAATTCATATGTTGTGAACTCATAGACCATGAGGTTAAATAGAATTCTAGAGTAATAAATGGCATGGACTTGCTCTGAGAATCAGTAGTGGGACAGCTTTGAGGCAGACATATTTGGTGTTGAACCATAGCTCAAACACTAGCTATGTGATCTATGAAATGGGGAAAATAGCACTCAATACACAATGAGATCATGCAAGTGAATCCCTTAGCACCTGGCACAGTATAAAAGTACCAATAAATGTAAATTATTATTGTAACCTTATATCTTATCCCTCCATTAAAAAAATACTTTGTGCCTCAGCAATGTGAAATGACTTGTCCAAAGTCCTAGAGTCTCATGGCTAGTCAGTAATAGAATTAATTTAGGGCTGATCTTACCAGAACCCTGGGATTTTAATATTCTATTTTTCAAAGTCTATTGTCCATAGAGTTAAACCTACAGTTGATTGCATTGTGACTCAGCCCAGATCCTCTGAAATTCCTTTTACTGTTTATGTCTATGAGTTTCCCTCTTCTGTGTGTTGGGTTTTCTTCTAATATTCCTCACTTGAAACTCTCTTCACAGACCTGTACCTCTGAAACAAATAATACATTATATGTTTAAAAAAAAAAAAAAAAAGGAAGAAGATAGCAGGAAGGGAAAAATGAAGGGGGGAAATCGGAGGGGGAGACAAACCATGAGAGACTATGGACTCTGAGAAACAAACTGAGGGTTCTAGAGGGGAGGGGGTGGGGGGATGGGTTAGCCTGGTGTTGGGTATTAAAGAGGGCACGTATTGAATGGAGCACAGGGTGTTATACGCAAACAATGAATCATGGAACACTACATCAAAAACTAATGATGTAATGTATGGTCATTAACATAACATAAAAAAAAAACCAAAACTCTCTTCTGGAGTCCTATCTATGCAGACAGCCAGCAGTGCCTTGGATTTATGTTCCCTGTCCCCTCCATTCCCCTGAATCCTTGGCCATGATGAGTGAATTCTAGGTAAGCACTTCTTTAATCAGATGGTTCACTTCAGGATTTACCTCTGGTTTAGAGTTGGTTGAGAGAGATTTGCAGACCACAACAAAGCTGGGGAACTGAGACAAGATGCCATTATCCTGGAGGTCTCAGGCACAGCCCCAGGAGTGCCTGGCCATGTGGACTTTGCCTGAGGGCCCTGGGACTACAAGTGACACTTAGCACTTAAGGGACTCCCAGCCCAGTGCAATAGGCTTTTCTTTGATTCTTTCCCAGTGTTTATCCAATTGTAAACTCTGTACTCTTATTTGAACAATTGTTATACTTATTCTCAGCAAACCAAAATGAAAAGTTCCTGAGTAATCCATTTGTATCAAAAAAAAAAAAAATCACTGTTGAAATGTATAATTATTATTTTGGTGAAAATATGAAGAATAAAACAATTCTATTTCTGACAGCCCTTGTTCATCTTTTCTCTCATTTTGAGCTTATAATTCTGGCTTTAAATCCCAGATCAGTGTTCCCTGCCAAAATGTAGTCTCTGTGCTTGAATAACTCACAATAGTGTTTTCAGTATAAAGGAGAATTCCCCTGGTCCATCCAAGGGATTATAAGACCCCTGTGTGTATCTTGCTACCGAGGTTGAGATCCTTAAAAGCCAGTTTTGGTTTGCTGTGACTTATCTGAGGTTTTTCACTGCATCCAACTCCACCCGTATTTTGTACATATTCTCAGAAGTGAATGTTTTAGGAGAGTGCACATGCCATGAACACTATTTGGTAAAAGGCAAAAGATTTATATGATCTGAAGAGAAACCAGAGTATCATGAACACTACTTGGATGGGCTTGTCTCGCAGCCCCTGGGCATCCTGAAATCCTCAGAGAAGACTGTTTTTGAATTGCATGAGTAGATTTTATTGAATTAGGTTTTGATTTCTTGATGAAGAACCTCATCTGTACTGTATTTGCCATAAGCAATGCAACTGATACCCTTTGGACACATCCACAGACTGTAGTCTGTGTGATACTGGCTTTTAGGTAAGTCAGAATTGAAATATCATATTTCTCCACTGAGCCGTACTTGGCTCCAAGCTCTTGGCACAGAGCTTGATTAATCAATTAGAGAGAGAGGTGATGGTCAGAGGACTACAGTCACTTGTGGACCATTGTGGGCAACCTGAAGCCATAAGCCAAATGCAGCCATTTCATCCTTGTTTGCAATTTCTCATCTGAATTTATGGAAATTCATGTTTCATCCAGTGGTCCAAAGCCACATATGCATGCTTCAACTATTCTGTTCAGCCTCATGTCATCAGAATACTCATTGAAGGAAGAATCAATAGAGGAAGTTTCTATTCTTACAAGTAGGTCTAAATTTGGGACATTCTATATGGGATGGGCTTCAGAGGGGCCTGCCCTGTTCTGACTTCCTCTCCTTCTCTATAGGTTTATCACGGATCCTGGAAAGAAAGCCAGCTGTCATTAAGCCTTTCCTCATCCTCAGCAACACCACAGGATCTTCAATAGCATAGACCACTGCTCTCTCTGCTTAGTCAAATGTTGAAGGAGGCAGAGAGTAAAGACAGAATGGTGCACTTGGAGACAGGGAGCCTGATATCTGGTTGGAGTTCTTATGTGATCTTCTGGCACTGGAGTTTCCCTTAAGTGAAATGAGGGTGCTGAACACCATCATGCAGGAGGCAGGATAGACAGTGGAGAAAGATAGGTCCACTTGGGTTCATACTCTTGTTCCCCCATTTGCTGCTCTTTGACCTTGTGCCACTTTCCCAGAATCTCTGAGGTGAGGCAAGTAACACTTACCTTGTAAAGATAATAGGATTAGAGGTAGCATACACAGAGCATCAAATTTTTCATAGTGGTGGCTAATATTATTACTTACCTACTGTATTTGTGTTAGAAACTGTGTGCATCCCAAGTATCATCATATTCTCATTCCTTTGAGTGCCTATCTTTTGAATTACTGATGTTTCTCTTACATTAGTATCTCCTGTTATCTTTAGAGAGAAAAGTGTATGCAAAAATGGATCTGAATGCAGTTTTTTGACTCTCTATTTGGAATTTGGTTCAGCCAATATTTTTTTAGCTTGAGTTATGTTTATTAAATCTATTTTGTGCCAGGCAATGTGCCATGGGTTGGGAATACAAGGATGACTGGGTGCCTCTGTCTGCCAAGTGCCATTAATTCTAGTGGGAGGGGAGACAGAGGCTGAAAGAGAACATTTCAATGCAGTTTAATCAGTGCTATGTACAGGGTGTGGCAGACACTGTTAGCTGCCTCCCCAGTAACCATTCCCTCTTCAGAGTTGACAGAACTCTGATTTTGTTCAAACTGACAGGGTGTCCAGCTAAATTCCAGGCCCCTAGGGTCCTTTTATGGTAGCTGTGGCTGTGTGATGGAGACCTGATGAGGAAGACACACCAGAGGTTTGATGGGGATCCCAATGGAGTTGCTCTCCTGATAAATGGGGATTATCACAGGGGATACTGCCCTTCTTCCTTTTTCCTGCTTTGAACATGAACATAATGCCCAGTGATTCAGCCGCCATTTTTTTTGAAAAATAAAATTATATACATTTAAGGTATACAACATGATGTTTTGATATACATATATGTGTAGTGATTACTATAGTCAATATAATTAATATATTTATCTCCTCACATAGTTACCATAGCTTTTTGTTGTTAGAACACTGGAAATCTACTCTTATAGCAAATTTCTAGTATGCAGTGCAATATTATTAACTGTAGTCATCATGTTGGATATTAGAACTGTAGGCCTGTTCATCCTACATAACTGCAATTTTGTCCCTCGGACCAACATCTTTCCATTTTGCACCCTCTCCCCAAAGCCCCTAGTAACCACCATTCTACTCTCTGCTTCTATGTGGATCCCACAAATAGATGAGGTCATGCGGTAGTGTTCTTTCTGTGTCTGGCTTACTTCACTTAACATAATGTCCTCCAAGTTCATCTATATTGTTGCAAATGGCAGAATTTTCTTCCTTGTTAAGGCTGAATAATATTCTAGTTGTGTGTGTGTGTAACACTTTTTTTTTTTTTTTTTTATCTATGCACTCATCCATCAGTGGTCGTTTTGTGACCATGAAAGAGACAGCATGAGGGAAATGGTAAGAGAATTCCAGTGATTACTAGTCCTGATGTCACTGAGCTCCTGAACTGATTCTAACTATCCCCTAGATCCAAAATTTTGTTATGTGAGAAAAGTACATCTCTGTTTGAGCTGCTATAAGGCAGGTTTTCTGCTACTTGCAACCAGAGACATTCCCAAATAAAGCAGCTCCTATGATTGTGAAGAAAGGAGATGATATTTCTTGTAGAATACTAAGTAGCTAAGAGGAAGCAATGTGGCTCCAGGCAGAAAATAGGCCCTGTATTGCATGGGAAGAGTGCTTGGCAAAATGCCTCTTTGTCAATGAGGACATTCTCATCTATCGCAGACACTTCAGAACATCACTCAGGCTACAATCAAAAGAGATAAAAAACTTGGATGGACCTGCCTCCTGGGAGATTCCAGTCCAATCTGAGATATGTTCCCCTAGAGTCTTCCATGAACTAAAGGCAGTCTGTAACTAAGGGCCAAACTCGTCATGATGTTATGTGATTGACCCCATTTGCTCAGGGACCTAGGTTGGGAACTCATAGTTCCCTCTGACTTAGATCACATCAGAGCCATCCACAGTCCACATTTCAGGTTAAACCCTTGCCATGTTTTCCAGAAGCAGGGCCTTAGAAACCCTGACTGTGGCCAGAATCATAGATCTGCATCTGCCAAGACTAACAGACTGGTAGACAGTCTTTTTTTCTGCCCTTGCAACTCCCAAAGAGATACCTGCTTTTTCCAGTAATTCACTTTTCTCTGTTTCGCCCTTTTCTTTCTCAGGCACAAGTTGAAAGTCTTACAGATGGCTCTGGGGAAAATAATTACTTGTTCCCAAACATGCTGTTGGAGACTCTTTCCTGCTCCTTCTCTTCCTCTTGCATAGTTCTTAGCTGGCCTTGGCCCTATCTTTAGCAGATAGCTATGCTACTGCCTCAGTCTATAAGTCCCATACCTTCCATTAGTCCTTCTGGCAGCCTGGGCTGCTGGCATTTACATTTTTCTTCTAATTGGTTTGGCAAATAGGAGACTTAGTCTCTCTATTTGGAAGTCTGGATTTAATTTCTCAGCTAAAGGTAGCATTCAGCATTGTGCCTAGGAATTCACAGACCTCAGAGAACATTTCCACTCCTTTTTCTCATGCCTACCTATAATCTCTAAGGTGTGGCTCATGGTGCAAAATAAGCCACTGGAGTGAACTGGTTTGAACTGGAACCCTATTTGTGGGGCAGTGAGGCAGCACAAGTTGGTCACCCATACAGCATGAATTGGTATTATGGGCTAGAGGAGAACCTTTGGGAGAACTCTTCAAAATGTTGTGTCTATGATCCAAAATAAGGACAAGCACACTTTGAGTTCCCAGGTTTAGTTTTGATAAGTTGGAGACAGATGAAAAGATCAGGGACTTCACAGTAATTGCTTAGGTAAAACTAATAGAGGTGTCAAAACTGGAAATAGTCATTAAGATAAAAAGCAAGTGATATCTGACATTCAGAAGAGACTAGGTATGGGTTAAAACATGGTCTTGTCTTTTGGTTTCTGAAGGTCTTGTCTTTGGGTTTCTATTTACACTGAATCAGTGGAAACCACCCCTGAGTAAGAGTTATTTCTGCTTTTTGCCCTAAATTTGTTTTATGTATCCTTCTGAGTTTTCATTTCTTCACTGGTAATATGGAGAGAGATCTATATCTATCTATATCTATATCATCTACATCTATATTCAATGCTGATTTGGGAGCATTGGCTTGAGTGATAGGAGACAGTTGAGACACTCCCCCAAATATATATATACACATATATGGTGTGTGTGTGTATAATATTCATTCTTCTAAGGGTTGTTTTGAAGCTCAAATGAATTGATATCTTTGAAAAAACTTCATAATTTCACAAGTTATTTTATTTATTTATTTATTTTTAAAAAGATTTTATTTATTTGACAGAGATAGCAAAAAAGGGGGAGTGGGAGAGGGAGAAGCAGGCTTCCTGCTGAGCAGGGAGCCTGATGTGGGGCTCCATCCCAGGACCTGGGGACCACGACCTGAGCCAAAGGCAGATGCCTAACGACTGAGCTACCCAGCTGCCCCATAATTTCACAAGTTATTTTTCTTTTCCTCCCTCCCACCCTTCTTCTTTCCTTCCTTCCTTTGAATCTCTACCCAGAAACCAAATAAGAAAAGTCAGTCATGATAGGGCAGGGTGGGGGGGAGAGTGTGTCCAAGTTGGTGACATAGGAAGATCATAAACTTGCCTCCTCCCATCAACACACCAGATCTATAGCTACATATGGATGATTTTTTTAAATGTGAAAACTAGATAAATTACTCTTTACAACAAAGGATAAAGGGTGTACGTTGAGATGGGTAGGAGAGGCAGACACATGGTCTTGCACCACCTTCCCTCTCCCCAGCATGGCAATACAATAGGGAGGGATCTCACCAGATAGGCATTTCTCCAAAAGGAGTGAGGGTTGGTGCCTCACATTGGGCACTCTGGTCCCTTGGATCTGCACTGGAAAGATGAGCTCCCAAAACATCTGGCTCAGAAAGCCTGTGGGCAAGGCTGATGTCGGGGGGGGGGGGGGTAGGGTAAAGTACTAGAGGAAACTGAGATTCTCCTCTTAGAGGGCTTGCGTGTGGTCTTGCTCACCCCAAACTCAGTGAAAAAGAGAGTTTGAAAAACATCTAGAGTATATGTAAGGGAGACTCTTTTGCTGATTTGGGAGCATTGGCTGGAGTGATGGGAGACAGCTGAGACACTCCCTCAAAACGGAGGTGCTGGCAGACACCACTGTTGCACTCTCCACATAGTCTGTTAGCACAAGCGGGTGACTTCAGATGTGGCAGCCTCTCACTGCCTTGCTGACAAGGCAGGAATGAGCATTGTGTCACTTGCTGAGACCACAGGGCATGGGCGGTTGCAGCAGTCCCTGTTCCCTGGCTGGGGTGGGTGAACGTGAATGGTCACAGGGTTCTTCCATTCCCTAGCTAAAATCTGTGAACATAGGTGGTTGTGACACTTACCTGCTCAGTGGCTGGGGGCTGGTAAGCATGAGTAGTCACAGCATTCTCCCATTCCTAGCCTAAAGCCAGCATGTACAAACAAACTCTCTTGCTGCATTGGTAAAGCCCATAGGAACACATAGTTAAGACATTTCCCTGTTTTTCTGAAGCTGGAGAGCATGCCTCACCCACTATACTCTCTAGCTGCCTAAAGCCAGCAGTTGTGCAAAATCTACACAGGGGACATCCCTTGATGGCCTGGTCCTACTGGCCAAGAGGGCTGGTGTTCCAGAGCTGCACAGGACTGTAACAATCGGAAAAATAGTTCTTGGCAGGCTACCATCCCCAGGGCTCTGCACAGACAGTGGACTGAAACACACCACCAGTCTTCTTGTGGAAAAGGCCTATTTATTTAGCCTGGAGCTACAGTCTGAGGGACCGGCTTCAGGTTTCCCACACATCTGGAGGCTAAGGAGGCACTCTCAGAGAATGTAAGCAGGGAGACACTATCCATGTTCACTCCTTTGGCCTCACTACAGCTTGACAAGACTTCCCAGAAAGGAACTGATACACTCATCCAGAGCCCTGATTTTTATAACTGTTACCCAGGGGACACCTCCAGATCCTCTGGTCTGGAAGCCAACAGGGATTACAATTGTGGCCCCACAAAAATGTATATATTTCCACTCTAAAAGCTGCTGCTTGACAGTCTAGTTTCCAGTCAGCCTGAAACTAGGTGCTGAGATTCCTCCTCTTGGATTACTGACAGGTCTTGGCACACCCTCAAAAACAGGCGTGTATCAAAAGTAAGTCAGGTGGTTTAGGCAATCACAAAAGTCTAAGAGTTAGGGCAAGGTTAAATTCAGTAATTCCACAGGGCCACTGCTTGAAGACTGTGAGAGAAGCAGCTGTTTCACCTAATACATAGAAATAAACCCAGAGAGTCAAGCAAAATGAGGAAATAGAGAAAGATGCTCCAGACAAAAGAGCAAGACAAAACCTCAGAAAAACACCTTAATGATATGGAAATAACTAACCTACCTGGTAAAGAATTCAAAATAATGGTCCTAAATCTCACTGAACTAGGGACAAGAATGGATGAACACAGAACAGCAGAGTCACAGAGCTAAAGAATAAAAAAACAACTAAAAATACATTAAAAATATTCAGCAGCAGGGTAGATGAAGTTGAGTTATGGATCAGTAAACTGGGAGATAAAAGCAATGGAACTCACCCAGACAGAACAGGAAAGAAAAAAAGAATTAAAAAAAAAGATAGTTTAAAAGAAGTCTGGGACAATATTAAACAGACTAACATTCACAATATAGGGGTCCCAGAAAAAGAAAGAGAGAAAGGGGCAGAAAACTTATTTGACCAAATAATGGCTGAAAACTTCCTTAAGGTAGGGAAGGAAATATAAATCTGGCCTAGGAAGCTCAGAGAGTGACAAATAAAATGAACACAAATAGAAACACACCAAGACACATACATTAAAATGTCAAAAGTAATAGAATCTTAAAAGCAGCAAGAAAAAAAATTGTTACATAGAAGGGAAACCCCACAAGGCTACCAGCAGATTTCTCAGCAGAAGCCAAAAGGGAGTGATATGACATATTCAAAGAGCTGAAGGGAAAAAAAAAAAACTTCTAACCAAGAGTAATCTACCCTGCAAGTTCATTATTCATATTTGAAGGAGAGATAAAGAATTTTCCAGACAAGCAAAAGTTAAAGGAGTTCATCACTACTAAACAGGTCTTATAAGAAATATTACAGGAATTTCTTTAAGCTGAAAATAAATGGTATTAGTTAATAACAAGAAAACATATGACAGTAAAAATCTCACAGGAAAAGGTAAATGTTCAGTAAAGGTAGTGTATTAATTGCATAATGCTGCTAAGAAGGTTAAAAGACAAAAGTAGTAAAATTGAAACTATAATAATTAGTTAAGAGATACATAAAAATATGTAAAATGTAACATATAAACATAGTGGGGTAAAGTAAACATGTAAAGTTTTGGAAAATATTCAAATTTAAGTTGCTATCAAGTTAGAATAGACTGTTATATATATTGGAACCTCACAGTAACCAGAAAGCAAAAACTTACAGTAAATACACAAAAAGATAAAGGAATCTAAACATAACACTAAAGAAAGTTATCAAAACACAAGGGAAAATAAAGAGATAAAAAGACAGAGGAACTACAAAATCAGCCAGAAAACAAAGTGGCAGTAAGTACATACCTATCAATAATTATTTTAAGTATAAATAGCCTAATTCTCCAATAAAAAGACACAGAGTGACAGAATGGATAAGAAGAAAAAAATAAGACATATCTATATACTGCCTTACAAAAGACTCACTTCAAGAGTAAGGACACAGACTGAAATGTAAAGACACACATAAATTAAAATTTAAAGAAAGCTGGTGTAGTGATACTCATATCAGACTTTAAAACAAAGACTATAATAAAAGACAAAGGGGGCATTACATAATGAATCCAGAAAGAAGATATAACATTTACAAATATATATGCACCCAACATAGTACCAAAATAAATAAAGCAAATATCAACAGATTGAAAAGGAGAAATTAACAGCAATACAATAATAGTAGGGGATTTTAACACCCCACTTACATCAATGAATGTATCAGACAGGAAATCAATAAGTAACACTGACATTAAGTGACACATAAGACCAGATGGACTTAATAGATATATACAGAAAATTCCATTCAAAAGCAACTGAATACAAATTCATCTCAAGTGCATGTGAAACATTCTCTAGGATAGATCACATGCTAGTGATCTAACAAGTCTCAATAAATTCAAGTAGATCAGAATCATATCAAACATCTTTTCCAACCACAATGGTATAAACTAGAAATCAACTACAAGAAGAAAATTAAAACTACAAATACATAGAGATTAAACATATTACTGAAAACTACTAGGTCATAGAAGAAATCAAAGGAGAAATAAAAAAAAATACCTAGAGACAAATGAAAACAGAAATACAGCATACCAAAATCTAGGGGATGCAGCAAAACTGGTTCTAAGAGGAAAGTTCACAGCAATACAGGTCTACCTCAAAAAAACAAGAGAAATCTCAAACAATTTAACTTTACACCTAAGGGAACTAGGAAAAGAACAAATGAAGCCCAAATTTGGTAGAAGGGAGGGAATAATAAAGATCAGAGTAGAAATAAATGTAATAGAGACTAAAAAGACAACAGAAAAGAAACCATTGAAATAGACAATGGAAATAGACAATAAAAATGAAACTTAGAGTTCTTTAAAAAGATAAAACTGATAAACCTTTAGCTAGACAAACCAAGAAAAAAGAGGGCTCAAATAGAATCATAAATGAAAAAGATGTTACAACTGATAGAACAGAATTATGAAAAATTGTAAGACTACTATGAATAATTACATGCCAACAAACTGGACAATGTTGAAGAAATGGATAAATTCATAGAAATCAAATACTTCCACAACAAACAAGGTCCAGGATCAGATGGCTTCATTGGTGGATTCTACCAAACATTCAAAGAAGGTTTAATAACTCTCTTTCTCAAACTCTTTCAAAAAATTGGAGAGGAAAGAAAGCCTCCAAACTTATTTTATGAGGCTAGCACAACCCTGATATCAAAACCACACAAGGTTACCACAAACACAAAAAAGGAAATTACAGGGCAATATCTCATATGAACATAGATGAAAAAATTCTGAACGAAGTCTTAGAAAACCAAATTCAACAACACATTAAAAAGATCATCATACACCATGATCAAGTGGGATTTATTCCAGGGATGAAAGGATGGTCAGCATCCACATATCAATCAACATGATACACCACATTAACAAAATGAAAAATAAAAATCATATCATCTCAATAGATGCAGGAAAAGAATTTCACAGTTTGTAAAAAGTCTCAACAGAGTTGGGTATCAACTATTGATGGATGTTTATGTTGTTTCCATATCTGAGCTATTGTAAATAATGCTGTAATGAACATAGGGGTCCTCAACATAATAAAAGCCATATATGACAAGTCACAGCAAATACAATGTGGTTCAGTGGTGAAAAGCTCAAAGCTTTTCTGGTAAGATCAGGAATAAGACAAGGATTTCCATTATCCCAACTTTTATTCCACATAGTATTAGAAGTCCTTGCCAGAACAATTAGGCAAGAAAAAGAAATAGAAGTCATCCAAATTGGAATGGAAGAAGTGAAACTCACTATTTGCAGATGACAAGATGCTATCTATATGTAGAAAACCCTAAAGCCTCCACCAAAAAACTTTTAGAACTAATAAGTGAATTCATTAAAGTTGCAGGAAACAATGTACAAAAGTCTGTTCATTTCTATACACTAATAACAAACCATTAGAAAAAAATTAAGAAAACCATTACATTTACAATTGCATCAAAAATAAGTAAAATACTCAGAAGTACATTTAACGAAGCAGGTGAAAGACCTATCCTTTGAAAACTATAAGATACTGATGAAAGAAATTGAAGAAAACACAAATAAATGGAAAGATACTTTGTGCTCATGAATTGAATTCATTATTATTGTTAAGATGTTCATACTACCAAAGCAATCTATAGATTCAATGCAATGCCTATCAAAATTCCAATGACATGTTTCACAGAACTAGAACAAATAATTCTAAAATTTGTATGGAACTACACAAGAACCTGAATAGCCAAAACAATCTTGGGAAAGAACAAAGCTGGAGGTATCACACTACCAGATTTCAAACTATACTACAAAGCTATGGTAATCGAAATAGTGTGGGTATTGACGTAAAAACAGACATGTAAATTAATAGAATAGTATTGTAAGCCCAGAAATAAACCCACATGTATATGGTCAATTAATTTTTGACAAAGGAAGCATTAATATATAATGAGGAAAGGACAGTCTCTTCAATAAATGGTGTTGGGAAACTGGACAGCAACATGCGAAAGATTGAAACTGGACAACTTCCTTATACCATATACAAAAATAAACTCAAAATGGGTAACGACTTGAATGTAAGACCTGAGACCATAGAACTCCTAGAAGAAAACATAGGCAATAAGTTTCTTTGTATCAATCTTAGAGATTTTTTTTTTTTTTATCTGACTCTAAAGGCAAGGGAAACAAAAGCAAAAATAAGCAGTTAGGACTACATCAAACTAAAAAGTTTCTGCACAGTGAAAGAAGCCATCAACAAAACAAAAAGACAACCTACTGAATGGGAGAAGATATTTGCAAATCATGTATTCAATAGGGATAATATCTAAAATATATAAAGAACGCATACAACTCAAAACCAAAACTAAAGTTGATCCAATTAAAATATGGCCATAGGATCTGAACAGACACTTTTCCAGAGAAGACTAATGAGTGCCTGTCTGAAGAAAGGAAGACACTGTGAAAAAGATACATGGACCCCTATGTTCATTACAACATTGTTTACAATAGCTCAGATATGGAAACAACATAAACATCCATCAGTAGATGAATGGATAAAGACACACACACACACATAGACACACAATGGAATATTACTCAGCATCAAAATTAATGAAATCTTGCCATTTTCCACATAATGGTTGGAGCTGGGGGATATTATCCTAAGTGAAAGAAGTAAGAGAAATACAAATACCAAGTGATTTCACTTATATGTGGAATATAAAAAACAAAACAAAACTTAGATTCATAGGTTCAGAGAGCAGATTGTGGTTGCCAGAAATAAGGGGGTTAGGTGTAGCAAACTGGGTGAAGGGGATTAAGAAGTACAAGCTTCTAGTTATAAATGAATCATGGGGATATAAGGTATAGCATGGGGAATATAGTTAATAATATATTAATTTTCTATATTGACAAATGGTACTTACTGTAGTGACCATTTCACAATGTATACATTATATACAATGTATCAAAATGTCAAATCACTATGTTGTATACCTGAAACTAAATAATATTGTATGTCAATCACACCTCAATAAATTTAAAATAATTTAAGTCAGTCATAAAACAAGAGCAGAAAGGCAAAACTCAGTGAGACACAAGTCAATATCTCCTTCCTAGCATTACGAGCTCTCAGTGTAGAGAAGGGGGCAGAGCTGCTTAAAACTATTAGACTGTGATGCATTTTTGGTTACCTTTGCCTTTACAGACTTTTAGGGAGGTAACTCTTGGCTTTCAAAATCCACAGGATAGACTATGAATTTCCCCCCTCTCTGGCTTTCCTTTTGAATGGAGACTAGAATCCAGAGTCAAGACCTGAGACAACTGGGCACCACAGAATGGGCAGGTACATCCTCTGGAAAACTGAGGCTATGTATAACTAGAACTTGATTTTAGGGTTTCAGAAGATAAGGGCATATGGTCATCAATATCCACTTCCAGATACACGGAGATACATGCAATCCCATGCCTTTAAAGTTGGGCATTGCCTAAAAGTGACTAGAGGTGGCCAATGAAGAGTGAGCGGGAGTGGCATGTATTCCTTGTAGTCTCAGTGAACTGGTGGGGGACTCTCCTGTTCTCTGTCTCACTGCCATGCTGACCAAGGGGGCCATGTGTTTTAGATCATGAGGCCAGAGAGCAAAGACTCTGAGCCTGGATTGCAGGAGGGACGGTTGCCCTGCAGAGTATCCTAGACTGCAGATGATTTTTATGTGAACGAGAACCAACCTTTGTGGTATTGGGTGGGGTAGGATAGCAGCATAACAGCCTATGCTGAACAGTACAGGGCATATGGAAAGAAGACTTCTGCTCTTCTCTTGGTGGCTTCCTTACACTCGGCCCACTTCTAAGCAGCCAAACCACTGCAGAGTGTCCCACTTCGCTTTTGTTTTTCCTCTATCCCAAACCCAGAGTAGCAGCTGTGTGGAGGGTTGCAGCTGTTGGAATTGAAGGAAGGAAATGGCTGCTCCTCTTCCCTTTGGAATTAGTTTTGTCACATAAGTGGTTTACACACTGGTGGTCTCCACAGATGCCAGGCATGTATTCTCAGGTGCTTCCCCTACTTCACATGCACCCCACCCTACCGGCAGTCCAATGCATAGACAGGAGCCACGGACCCCCCACAGAGCCAGGAGGCATTGTAGCACTGTAGGAGGCCCAGGCTCCTCTTTGGAAACTAGCAGACCTGATGTGCGCCACCCACACACCCAGCTGCTGCACAACTGATGTAGCCACAAGCAAAGAGAATCTGCAGAGCTATTTCCTGGCAGGGATGATGAATGTGGTTTGGTCTTTTTTTCTCCCCCGGAGTATGAAAATTGTATATCTCAAGTGACTTAGAAAGGGATAATGTGCCTGAAAGATAGTTGAAGTTATTCCTGTGGGTTTCCTTACCATTATGTCTTTATTCTGAGTTTTCCTCACATATGCTCTAGCCCTGCGGCTTTTAGCATTTGTATCACAATCTTGATATGGACATCATTTTGGTTTATTTAGCTGGATGTAATCATAGTTTGATGTAATTTTTCATAGCATTCATTTAAAAACCTATTGTCATTTAAAAATGTTTAAAATATAATAATTAAAATTTTCAAGCTGATTAAAGGATGGTAACATTTTAAAAAAGTCCAAGTCTAAAAATGGAGCTTTTAAAATATATTACTAAAACATACTTTTTCATGAAAGTTATGATCCTTTAGTATTATTTATTTATTTATTGTCTTTACCAATACAACAGGTCTATGATTAGGAGAAACATATAGTATGCCAACATATCAAAGCCATTGCCTGTTAGAAATATTGATGTTCATTCAGTTAGTTAAAATGTAGACAGAGCCTACTGAAATCATCTTCAGTTTTATATTCACTTTAATCCAAGAGATAGGAAAATTTTTATTTGAACTTACTCTGATAATAAGATTTAAAGATTTTTGTTCCCTCCTACTAACTAAATTGCATTTAAAAAACTTTCTAGTACAAAATCCTAGCTTCACATTTCTGATTGGGGGGGGAATCTAACTGGAAATCAGAGGACAGGGACCATTCTGAACTTGAGTATAATTAATTACATTTTCTATTAGGTGTGACAACCCAATATTAATTGTGGTGATGAGCACAACCACTGTGGTAGGGTTTGGATGAATTATCATTTATGTTGAATTGAGAGACATAAATGTACCTCTATGTGTCCAGTCCTTGTTTACTCAAATTTTGTCTTTGGAAATTCAGTCCTGACTTTATAGGGTAAATTCCAGATGAAAACTATAATACAAGTATTAAGTTAAAACATAGATTTTTGGCCAACTCTACTCTTAGCTCTGCTCAAACAGCCTTTGTGGCTTTGATAGGAAACCTTGGAGCACATGTGTGGACAAGATTTGGCCAGAAGTGGCTAGATCTGAGTGGTTGTCATGTACAGAGATGGAAATTGCTTAGTCCATTAATGAATTCTCAAATCATTCTCTGCAGGGATCCTTTTGCTTGGGGCTGCCAGTTGAGACTAAGGAAACCCAAAGGGACTCTGAAATCTGTAAAATGAAGCACCCAGCCCCTGAGGCTGGATGAGAATCAAGGTGTAATAATAGAGTATGTCTTAACCTCTGTTTATTCTTAAAGAGTTTGCCAAAGATTAATACTTCTCTGAAGTCTCTAAAGGAAGGATTGTCTAGCTTTTCTCAACAGGAAGAACTGGTCTTAAAACTGTGACCTTTGGAGGCATTTAAGACTGGGGAGGAGAGGAAAATTAGAAGGTTCTCATAACTGCAGCCATTCCTATCCCTCCTCTTAAATCTCCTTACACAGATGACTATCCATGAAAGTTTCTTCTACTGGTTTATTTTTCCGTGTCATAGACTGAAACATTTGTTGAAAAGCTTGTTAACAATAAGCTGCCAATGATCCTTTGAATGTTTAAATAATAGTCTTAAGGAAAATTCTTAATTAAGAGCAGTCCATACTAAAATTTCATAGATTCAGAAAAACTCCGTTGACTTATTCCATTGAGTATTAGTACTGAATTGGAATAACATATTTAAAATAAGTCTACCAGTTGAGATAGGCTGAGTTATGTTTGGTAACAAAGAACTGTAAAATTTTAGAAGTTTAAAACATTTGCTCACATTATATGTCCACTGTAGGTTGGTTTCGGGGTAGTGGTGGTGGTGGGGAATCTGTTCGTTGTCTTCCACTGGAAAACAGGATAGTGGAGACTATGTGTCCATGCTGCCAGTTTGTCAAATTAAAAAGAAAGAAGGGGGGGAGCAAAAAAGAACAGAGCAGAACATACACTGATTCTTAAAGCTTCTTCTTAGTATTGACACACAACACTTCTGCTCACATTTCATTGGCCAAAGATATTTAATGGCCACACCTAACTTCAAGAGCAAGAATATAGCCCAACGAAATTCTCAGAAGGAGAACTAAAAATATTTGGTAAACAACATAAATGACAACCACACTGAACTTTAATTCATGCTAATCCACCTAAACCCAGTAAATGATGAAGCATGTTTTCATTAGGAACTCATCCATCAGGTACTTGGGTCTCATAGATAATCTAGACTTCAACCTGTACTTCTGGAAAGTTGGTCCTTCATAGGCATGAAAATGGCCTTAGATGCAATAGTGTTTAAAGGAGCATATGATTAGCCATTACAAGAGGTGGGGTTATGGGGCACCTGGGTGGCTCAGTCATTAAGCATCTGCCTTCGGCTCACGTCATGATCCCAGGGTCCTGGGATTGAGCCCCACGTCCGGCTCCCTGCTCAGTGGGAAGCCTGTTTCTCCCTCTTCCGCTCCCCCTGCTTGTGTTCCCTCTCTCGCTGTCTCTCTCTGTCAAATAAATAAATAAAATCTTTAAAAAAAAAAAAGAGGTGGGGTTGTGGAGGCATGCTGAGAAGGGGCCAGGGAATAAGTATGTACAAGAGAGTAAGTCTAGTACAGTAAAAAAGGAGACAGTATTTGAAGTCAGAAGACCAGTTTTAAGCCCTAACTTTGGAACTTACTGGCTAAGTTATTATGTGTCCATTGTTTATCCTTTAGGAGCCTTAGTTTCTCTGCCTAAAAGATAAATAATCAAATGATCTTATATGTTAAGTACTTTGTGACTCATAAGCACTATGTAACTATCATAGGAAGGAAGAATACTGTTATTTTGAGCCCTGGGCATGTCTGAGCTGAGTCCAGGTTTTAATGAGTCCCCAATTTTGTCTCAGAAAATAGAACTGGTATTTGGCATGGCACTAGCTCATATCATTTTTATATGTCAGCAACTCCAATTTTAAATCTATAAAATGTAATAGTAATAAAGATAATGCTTTACAGAATTATTTCACACCGCAACACTCAAAGTTCATATCAGGTGCCATCACTGAACAGAGAAAAAGACTTTAAGAAACCAAGTAACAGAACAGAAAACAAAACCTGAACAGGAAATTAACATGAAATGAACTTCACTAGAGGAAGGCAAAGTAAAAAATAGACCAAAATGTAAGTTGTTCTATCTTTGTATCAGATGTTATAATATTATAAGCTTATACATTATGTGCAAACTCCTTTTCTTATTATATCACTACATTTTGAATATTTAGAGGCTCTTTGCTCATTCAAAATAGTACTGTGGGATTACTAATTGCAAATTTAGGTTCTGCAAAGTTTTGGGGGGATTGTATTTAAAATTTAAAGTCTTCCTTTCCTTTTTTTCCCTTTAACTCTCCTTCTCTTTGTTCCTTCTACATTTATTAACTATAGTTTATATAGTTTCATATAACATACTGGCTAGGAAGGTCATTGTGCTTATAATATTTTCCCTACCCTAGAAGGATGCAAAAACTAGAGAGAGTAGTGGGGTGGAGGCTGTAATGTATGAATAGTATGTTACAAGAGCAAGGAAAAGAAAATATCTAACTTTGTTTAGGGAGGTCAGAAAAGGATTCATATAGAAGGTGACATTTTTTTTAAAGATTTTATTTATTTATTTGACAGAGAGAGAGATACAGTGAGAGATGGAACACAAGCAGGGGGGAGTAGGGCGGGAAGCAGGCCTCCTGCAGAGCAGGGAGCCTGATGTGGGGCTTGATCCCAGGACCCTGAGATCATGACCTGAGCCAAAGGCAGACGCTTAATGACTGAGCCACCCAGTTGCCCCTAGAAGGTGACATTTGAATTGGGTTCACCGTGTAAGAAAGAAAGGTGGGGAAAGAAATTGTAGGTAGAAGAAACAGCTTGTTCTAAAGCACAGTGATGAAGAATAGCATTATGCATCAAACATCAAGTGACTTAAATTTCTTGAAAAGCAGGATGTTTGTGGAGAGGTGAGATTATAAAGATAGGCAGGAGGTTGACCATGGTGGCTTTTGTAGGCCAAGGCCAAGGAGTTTGTGGTGTATACTAAGTGGATTTTAAATAAGCTGATAAAAAAAGGCTAACATTTTTATTTATGGAACATCAATATTACCCACAAATAGAAAAAAAATAACATTTAATCTCAAGTTTATGAATTTGTGAATTGCTGTATCACTCTATGTATTGGTATCTAAAATTAACCCACCACTTTGGTTCATTTATGTGATCAGGATGATCTTCATGAAGTAGCAAATCCCCTGTCCTGAACTTCAAGTCATTTAATAAAAGTACCAGTCTCTGTTAGGGAACCTAGTCCACATACCCAGTATTTTAACTCTAAAACATTTGAGCACAATTCATTTCTTAGAGTTGTGTTTGACTTCCATGTAATTGTTACAAACACACAGATATAGGGAATGTCCTTGAGATTTTTCCATTGTGTAACCCAGTGCAGAAAGCTTTCAAAATGAATGGAGCTGGCATGTAGTTTCTTTCCCTTTCTTAATGTTTTCTCAGTATTTGTAACAACCCTAAGTGCTGAATAAGCTAGTTTTTAATACCAAAGAACCAAAGATACTATCATCTTAATTTTTCAGAGTGAGTTCAATTTGTTGAATATTATGATAATAAATGTCTTTGGGGGGTGCCTGGGTGGCTCAGTCATTAAGCATCTGCCTTCAACTCAGGTCATGATCCCAGGGTCCTGGGATGGAGTCCTGCATCAGGCACCCTGCTCAACAGGGAGTCTGCTTCTCCCTCTCCCTCTTCCTGCTGCTCCCCTGCTCCCCTGCTTGTGCGCTCTCTCTCGGTCAAATAAATAAGTAAAATCTTTAAAAAAAAACCAAATGCAGGGGCGCCTGGGTGGCTCATTCGTTAAGTGTCTGCCTTTGGCTCAGGTCATGATCTCAGGGTCCTGGGATCGAGCCCCGCACCAGGCTCCCTGCTTGGCGGGAAGCCTGCTTCTCCCTCTCCCACTCCCCCTGCTTGTGTTCCCTCTCTCGCTGTGTCTCTCTCTGTCAAATAAATAAAATCTTAAAAACAAAAACAAAAACAAATGTCTTTGGAAAAAAGCGAGCATAAACTAATGAACACGATCCAGAATGCATTAGCAAGCTGGAAACATTTTGGTCATTGTAGCTGGATGCTTTAAAAGAGAGTTCAGGGGCACCTGGGTGGCTCAGTCGTTAAGCATCTGCCTTCGGCTCAGGTCATGATCCCAGGGTCCTGGGATCGAGCCCCGCATCAGGCTCCCTGCTCAGTGGGAGGCCTGCTTCTCCCTCTCCCACTCCCCCTGCTTGTGTTCCCTCTCTCGCTGTGTCTCTCTCTGTCAAATAAATAAAATCTTAAAAAAAAAAAAAAAGAGAGTTCAGTAATACATGCTCTCTTTTCTGTAACATTTAAGGCAGGCTCTTTATAGGCTAGAATATACTTATGGTATATTTAAATTTATATAAGCTATAAGAATTGGGTATTTTGGGGGTATGCAATCTTGATTAACTATATGACTGTAATTCATACTCTTTTTCATTTAAAATGGGTAAGACTAATAAGATCTGTAGTGCCTCCTGAGTAAAATATCTCCTGACTGTCCTTGTATTCTGATGTCTCTGGGACATTTTATCAGATTCTGTAGAAGGGTAAATAAAAAAGCAAAACTTGAAAAATGGTTGTTAGATTTAGTGAGTAGAGAGGGAATACTTGAGAGTGAAGTTTTAGTTGAGTATAGGCAGGAGCCATATAATGCTGTAGAATGGTGAGGAAAAGATTAATCTAATTTCTTTGTAAGATCTTGGTTTACTTCACTCTTACCCTGTTTTTGTTAAACTTGGTTTCTACCAGCCACAGCTTAAGTGGAAAATGATTAATTCTTAGCATTTGAAATTGTAAGGACTTGGATTCTGGTTTACATGATAGATTTGAAGAAATACTTGGCTAGTCAGTTCACTCCCTCCCCAACTCATCTCCCCTTACCTCTCCATAGGGAGAGAAGATAAAGACTCTAAAATGATGGAAGAACTTCTGAGGTGAGCTGATTTTTTTCTCTTGTGAACATTTGCTGGATCCTGGGAATTTTTCCCTTTGAGGGATTTAACTGACTCAGGGCATGATCTGCAGATTGGACTTGATTTAGGCATTAAGATACTTACAGGGAAGAAGAAAAATCATCAAAATGTTGTTGTGTGTTAGCAGTGTCAGGAGGCTGGAGACCCAAACTGGAAACCTTAGGGGCTTCTTGGTTATGTATGGCTAGTTCACTCCATGTGACATTGGCTCAATTTGAGATCTGTAACAGTCCTGGGGATGAGAAAGAAAATCCAAAAGCTTCAAAAAGGCAGAGTGAAATCTAAGGCGGAGGGGACCTGCCTTAAGCACTCCATTAGTCTTACAATCAAGATGTTTGCTAGATGATTAAGATGCCCAGAGTGGGGAGCTGAAGAGCTTGACTGGAAACTTATGAATGACTGAACTGGAAGTCCTACAATATTTCAGGATTGAGGAGAAAGAGACCAATTTGTTTCTCTCTCAGTAAGCTTGAGATGATCATTCCTAAGCAAGTGGGCTGAAACAGTTGTGCACTGAGACTTACTCTGAAATCCAGCTCTGACCCAGGTCAATTTCTGATTGGATAGAATTATCAGCCTGTTATCTGAGCTGTATAACAGAGAAAAAGTGTGTGTGGGAGGGGAAACTTTCTGGTGAAAGATAAAATCATTGAGAGCCTCTTCATTTCTTTTATACTCAGTGTTTGACACACAATAAAATATTACTTTGCATCTAGAAATACATAAATACAATTGATGATCAAGAGGAAAAAGATAGAAACTAGTAGGAGACCAATAAATGATTCAGATATCAGAGTTACGGATCTGTTCTTTGAAATAACTATGATTAATATATTACATACATTAGAGAAGATGGAAATATGGATAAAAATATGGAGAATTTCTTCAGGAAACTATACTCTGTAAAAAAAAAAAAAGAAACATGGCCAATATAGAATAGAAAAAAAATATATTTTTTTAAAGATTTTATTTATTTATTTATTTGAGAGAGAGAGGAAGAGCACAAAGGGAGAGTGAGAGGGAGAAGCAGACTCCCCATTGAGGAGAGAGACTGGCATGGGGATCAATCCCAGGACCCTGAGATCATGACCTGAGCCAAAGGCAGATGCTTAACCAACTGAGCCACCCAGGTGCCCTGAAAAATACAATATCTTGAATTAAGAACTCAGTGAGTGGATTTAAGAGTAGATTGGAGAGATAAGTATACAGGAAAAGTGAATTGAAAGACAAGTCAATAAAAATATACAATATGAAGCATATAGAAAAAATTAGAAAAAAAATGAAGATATGTAGGATCATCCAAAGGTCTAACATACATATAATAGGGGTCACAGAAGGAAAATTAGAGAAAATGGGGGGAAATCATTATTTAAATTTTCCAAAGTTGATGAAAGGTAACAACTGAGAGATTCAGGAAAATCTAGGAATCCCAAGTTGAAGATAAACAAAGAAAACCAGAGCACCTGGATGGCTCAGTCGGTTAAGCATCTGACTTCAGCTTAGGTCATGATCCTGGGGTCCTGGGATCGAGTCCCACATCGGGCTCCCTGCTCAGCAGGGAGTCTGCTTCTGCCTCTGCCCCCCTCTTTCTCTGTCTCTCATGAATAAAAAGTAAAAAATAATAAAAAAAACCAAAAAACAAAGAAAAGCATACCCAAGTATATCATAAAATCTTCTGAAAACCAAATTCAAAGAGAAAAAACTTAAAATCAGTACCTTTAAAAACAATTCACCAAGACTTAAATCTAAGTTTTCAACAGAAATGATGAAAGCTAGGAGACAATGAAATAACATCTTTAAAATGTTGAAAGAAAATAAATGCCAACTTATAATTTTATACAAAAAAATTTGTTAAAAAATGAAGATGAAGATAGTTTTAGCCAAAGGAAAAAATGAGGGAATTTGTCACTAGCAGGCCCCTTTTATAAAACTGGATGGACTTTCTTCAGGTAGAAAAATGATTCCAAATGGAACATGGAAATACAAGAGGAAATTGTGAACTCCAGAGGAGTAAAATGTGGGCCAAAAAAAGGGGGGGGGCTACTGACTATATGTACAAAACAGTTAGTTGTAATGTTATATATATATATCTCAAATGAGTTCTTTTTTTTTTTTTTTTAAGATTTATTTATTTGAGAGCTAGAGAGAGAGAGAGAGCATGAGAGTGGGGAGGGCCAGAGGGAGAAGTAGACTCCTTGCTGAGCAGGGAGCCTGATGCGGGACTCGATCCTGGGACTCCAGGATCATGACCTGAGCCAAACGCAGTCACTTAACCGACTGAGCCACTCAGGCGCCCTCAAATGAGTTCTAATGGAAGTACGACATGTCAAAAATTATATTGCTATAGCTAATACAGTGCTTAAAGAGAATTGCAGCGATATAATTTTTTATATCTTTCCATTATAATTCAGTTCAAAATGGTCCCTAATTTCTAGTTTAATTATACTATAGTCAGAGAATATTTCTGTATATTGGAAAAGAAGAAAGACTGAAAATCACTTTACTTATAACATAAGAAGGTTCAAAATAAAGAGCAAATCAAAAGTAAGGAACATGTAAGGAAAGAAGTCATGAAGAGCAGAAATAAAAAATAAGAATATAAAAGAAAAATCAACAAAGTTAAGGGTTGGTACTTTGATAAAATTCATAAAATTAATAATCTTCTCACAACAGTGATTAAGAAAAAAATCCCGCAAATTTTCAAAAATAAAAATGTATAGATCATAATACATCAAAGGAGGTATTATGAACACTTTCTCAATAAATTTAATGATTTGGATGAGATGGATTAGTAACTCAAAAACCTAACAACTTAATAAATTTGCCATAAGAAGAGGGGGAGCTTGGCTGGCTCAGTTCGTGGAGCGTGTGACTCTTGATCTGAGGGTTGTGGGTTCAAGCCCCAGATTGAGTGTGGAGATAACTTAAAAAAAGATAAAAACTTAAAAAGAATACTTTTGCAAATCTTTGGCAGTACTTGGGTGGCTCAGTCAGCTAAGAGTCAGTAGACTCTTTTTTTTTATTGCTATTTTTTAAGATTTTATTTATTTATTTGAGAGAGAGGATGAGCAGACGGAGGGGCAGAGGGAAAGGGAGAAGCAGTCCCCACTGAGCAGGGAGCCTGACTCAGGGCTCAATTCCAGGATCCTGGGATCATGATCTGAGCCAAAGGCAGATGCTTAACTAACTGAGCCACCCATGCATCCCATGGCTGACTTTTGATTTCCACGCAGGTCATGCTCTCCAGGTTGTGAGATCAAGCTTGGTGTCTGGCTTGGTGCTGGGTGTGGAGCCTGCTTAAGATTCCCCCTCCTTCCCTCCCCTCCTGCTCATGCTCTCTCTCTCTCTCTAAAGAATAAATAAATAAATAAAATTTACCTTTAAATTTGCCATAAGAAGAAACAAAAAATGTAAGCAATTAGGTAGATATTTTAAAAAATGGATTCTTAATTAAAATGTTCTCATAATCAAATTCTTAGGCCAAGATAGTTTCACTGGTGAATTCTTCCAAACATTTAAGAAAGACATAACAGCAGTATTACACAAATTCTTCCAGGGAACAGGAAAGGGAACAATTTCTAACTCTTTTTAAGAGGCACCATAACATGGATTATAAAATTGTGAAAGATGTTGTAAAGGAAACCAAATGTTTAACATTGATGCAAAAGAAATATTAATAGTCAACCTAGAAATACATAAAAGAAATGCTGTATCTAACCTAGAAGAGTTTATTTAAGATATGCAAGGATTGTTTAACATTAGGAAGTCACTCAACGTAACTCATCACATCAACAAACTACAGAAAAACAACAAGAATTTACAAGAGATTTAGCAATGCCCCTGAATATGAGTTTAATATGCATAATTTTATAAATATTTCTATATACCAGAAGCAAATAGAAAATTATATTTAAACATTATTATTTATAATAACATTTAAAAGATCATAGCTCTAAGCAACTGATGTAATAAAACATGTACAAACATTTCTGTAGTCAAACTATAAAACATTGAGAGAAATTAAAGAGGATCTAAACAAATGGAGAGATAGCCCATGTTTACAGATGGAAGACTCAATATTGTTAGAATATTCTGCCCAAATGAATCTACAAATTTAGTGTGATCCTAATAAAAAATATGAACATGCTTTTTGTTAAATGAAAATTAGAAATGCAAAGGGCCAAGAATATCCAAAGTATTTTTGGAGAAGAACATAGCTGAAGGATTTACTTTGCCAGATATCAAAATCTATTATGAAATTATAGTAACTAAAACAGCATGGCTTTGGTAATAGGATAAACAAACTGACCATTAGGATAGAGTCTAGATTTAGACTCACATACATAGTCACTTGACTTAAGATAAAAGTATAAAAAAGCACAGTGAAGAAAGAATAGTCTTTTCAATAAATAGTGCTGAGTCAATTGGATATCCTCATGAAAAATATGTGCGTGGCCCTTACTTCATACTTTATAGAAATTAATCAAATTCAGATGGATTATATATCTAAATGGAAAAGACAAACAATACAGCTTTTAAAGGAAAAGTAAGGTGATCAACTTTGTGATCTTGAAGCAGGCAACTTTGTGATCTTTTAAAGAGAGCACAAGAACTTTTTTTTTTGAATTCAAATGTTCTTTATTTTAGAAAATGACTGTGATGCATAAACATGATAGTTTGCATACAGCTTCAAGATCTTTTTTTTTTTTTTGATGTAGTGTTCCATGAACTTTTTTGTTGTTGTTGTTATTTTCTATTATAGCATTTTTTCCCATGGAATGAATATTTTACTTCCATGAATGAAATATTTCTCATATTTGTACATTTTCTTGTCTACCATAAGCTCTAGTAATTAGATCTTTTTCAAGAATGAATTTTACTGTATCATTGTCACTTTCTTTAAAAAAAGGTTTTTATAATTTTTTAATTCAAGTATAGTTGACATACATTACTATACTAGTTTCAGGTGTACAGCACAATGACTTGACAATTATATCCACTACAAAATGCTCACCATGACAAATGAAACCACTATCCATCACCATACAAAGTTATTATAATGTTATTGACTGTATTCCCCATGTTGTGTTTTTCATCCTGTGGTCTATTCATCTTATAACTGGAAATCAGTACCTGTTAATCCCCCTTACCCATTTTGCCCAAGCCCCTAGCCCAGTCCCTTCCTGCAACCACTAGTTTGTTCTCTGTATTTATGAGTCTGTTTCTGCTTTTTTGTTTGTTCACTTGTTTTGTTTTTTTTAGATTTCACATAGAAGTGAAATCATATAGTATTTTCTTTGTCTGACTCATTTCACTTAACATAATACCCTTCAGATCCATTCATCCATTCATGTTGTTATGAATGACAATTATGGCTGAGTAATATTCCGGTGTGTGTGTGTGTGTGTGTGTGTGTGTGTGTGTGTTGCATCTGTTTATGTACATTTAGGTTGCTTCCATATCTTGGCTATTGAAAATAATGCTGCAATAAACATAAGAATGTATGTATCTGAATTAGTGTTTTCATTTTCTTTCTTTTTTAAGATTTTATTCACAGAGAGAGCACAAGCAGGGGGAGGGGCAGGGAGAGAGGGAAAGGGACAAGCAGACTCCCTGCTGAGAGGGGAACATGATGTTTTGCTTGATCCCAGGACCCTGAGATCATGACCTGAGCCAAAGTCAGATGCTTAACCAACTGAGCCACCCAGGCACCCTATTTTCTTTAACTACCAGGAAGTGGAATTACTGGATCATATAATGTTATTTCTCTTTTTAATATTTTGAAGAGCCTCCATATTGCATTTGGCTGCACCATTTACATTCTCACCAACAGTGCATGAGGGTTCCCTTTTCTCTGCATCATTGCTGACACTTGTCATTTCTTGTCTTTTTGATACTAACCATTCTTACTGGTGTGAGATGATATTGGATTGTGGTTTTGATTTGCATTTCCCTGATTATTAGTGACTTGAGCATCTTTTCATGTGTTTGTTGGCCAGCTGTATGTCCTCTTTGGAAAAATGTCTATTTAGGTCTTTGGCCAATTTTAATCAGATTAAGTTGCATGAGTTGTAGGAGTTCTTTATATATTTTGGATATTAAGTCCTTGTCATATATATCACTTGCAAATATCTTCTCCCATTTGGTAGGTTGCCTTTTTGTTTTGTTGATGGTTTCTTTTGCTGAGCAAAAGCTTTTTAGTTTGATATAGTCCCAATTGTTTATTTTTGCTTTTTTAAAATATTTTTAAAAATATTTTTTAATTTTTGCTTTTGTTTTCCTTACAAAAACAAAAAATTTTAAAACAAAAATGATAATTCAGTTCATATCCAAATCAGGAGCCTCTGTAAGAACCTCAAAATAATCGTATCAAGATATAAAAAGAACTTCTAGAAATCAATAAGAAAAAGGCAGATAAACCAATAGAAACATGAACAAGGCTTGAGCAGATCATTTACAATAAAAGATGCTCAAATAGCCAATAAACTTACAAATTGTATCAACCTCATTCGTCATCAGGAAAGTGTAAAACAGAAAAACCACCATATGACAATGCTGTGCTAGGTATACTAAGGTACATGACCAACAGAAATGTATGCATAGCTTTATCAAAAGCCATGAACTAGGTTATCTTAGTAACACCACTTATAATAGTAAAAAATGGAAAACTCCTCAAGAGCCTGCCAAGAGTAGAATGGATCAATGAATTGTGGTAGCATCACAGAACAGAATGCTGACAAGTGTTCACCTCAGGACTTCATTCAGAAATGCGTATTTGCTTCTAGAGTGTGTCTAATACAGTTGAAACACACATTTCGGAAAGAAACAAGAGGCCCAGTCTGGATAACTCCAGGGAGGACACCATGCACCTCTCTGGTAAGGTGTTTAGCCTGTGAGAGGTAATATTCCTATACATTGCCAACTCTGCCTTCATTATTGCCATGTGACTCACCAGTGTTTGAGTAGAGTTTGGCCTAATGTCAGCTAAGACTTGGGTAATATGTCCCTAATTTAGTCACAGAGGGACCAGAAGTGATCAGTCTCTCTAACCACTTCAGTGGTGTTTACCCAATGGTTTTATTCAGTGGGATAGATTTAAAGTATTTTTTTTTAGATTTTATTTTTTTATTAGAGAGAGAGGGAACACAAGCACGGGGAGCGAGAGGGGGAGAAGCAGGCTTCCTGCTGAGCAGGGATCCTGATGCGGGGCTCGATCCCAGGACCCTGGGATCATGACCTGAGTCGGAGGCAGATACTTAATAGCTGAGCCACCCAGGCACCCTGATTTAAAGTATTTTTAATTTGGAACTCCTTTTTTTTTTTGGGTGGGGAGTTAGGGCTGGAAAACATACCCTCAGATATTTGGAGAAAGCAATCTAGTGTGATAAAAATCTGTCCCTGAGGCTGAAATTGCTATTTTGGTATGCTTTAATGTGGCATCTAACATGCAGTGAGAAAAAAAATATGAGGGAGGATTGGTTTTCTTCTGTGACAACGAATTAGACCCAAAACCTTGATCATTAACTTCAGTCTGCAGTCAAACCAAGTTTTGTAGTGTCTTTTTAAGGGTCAGGAAATTCTACCACCAAATAAAATATTTTTCTTTTATCCATATTACCATACTACTGACAAGTCTTTACCTCAGAACTCATCATTCAGAAATGTGTAGTTGTTTCCAGAGTGTGTCTAATACTGCTGGAACATGCATTTCAGAATGAAATGGGAGGCCCAGTCTGGGTAACTCCATGGAGGGTGCGGTGCACCTCGCTAGTGAGGGTTTGGCCTGTAAGAAGCGATGTTTCTGTCATTTGCCAGTTCAGCCTTTGTTATTCCCACATGGCTCACCAGTATCTGAGCAAAGTTTGGCCTTGTGTTAGCTGGGGACTCGGGTGGTGTGTCCCTTTAGTCACAGAGTGACCAGAAGTGATCAGTCTCTCCAGCCACTTTAATGATGTTTTGATATAAAAAAAATAGTTTTTAAGAACATTAATCATATTAACTCATTTTTTAAGCATATTTTTCACAGTCCCTGGCCTAGAATGGATATGTCACTACTGGGCATCAGCAATCACAGATTTGGCTATTTTAGCAAAGCTGGGAGAAAGTAGTCCTGGTGGCCAAATGAGTTGCCCGAGTTATTTAGAGTTGGAGTGAGTCCTGTTATAGTCAGGGTTAGGTTCCTCCTACTTACCACTGTTCCTGGCAGCGCTATTCTTTGTGGCTGACAGGAGCCTCTAGGACTCAGGAATCTGAGACTGTAATGGGAGAGGGGAGGTCCAGGTCCTCCCAGAAAGGAGATGTCTCAGAGTAACCTCATGTGGCCTATATGTGCCTGGCCCCTGTGCCAGTCTGCACTCAGATGAAGTACCACTTAATCCTTCCCATGTCTGCATGAAGTTGCTTGGCCTCCAACAGGGAAGGTGCATTCAGGACACTGGAGTTATTTATCATGGTTTCAGAGCAGGTTCAGCTGTCTTCACTTCTCACTTATGTAACTCCCACAAAACAGGCAGATAGTCTCTCCAAATAGAATAAGGGATGGGGGAGACAATGGAGGAGAAACAGAAGTATTCCCAGGTAGACTATTATTGGGCTGGGAATTAACCACAGGAGGTCAAAAAGTTTTAGAGATGGAAAGATCTTAGATATAAAATCATCTAAATCTTTTAGTCTGTATGTGTAAAAACAAGAGCTCAAATAACTAAAGTGACTTATCCAAGGTCAAAGAGATAGTTAGCATTGTCAGGATTAAGATTTTTTCCCCAAAGGTTAAGATTTCACTCTTTCTCTCACTCTCTACCTATTTATATGTACCATACACACCTACCTTTGGGTTTCAGTCAAGTTTGGCTCTCTTCTCAGTGGGGAGCCTGCTTCTCCCTCTCCCTCTGACCCTCCCCCTGCTGATGCTCTCTCTCCCTCTCTGTCAAATAAATAAATAAAATCTTAAAAAAAAAAAGAAAGAAAAGAAAGTTATATTATTCTCAAAAGCCCCATTATGTACTCATAGTACTGAAATTATGTAATATTGAGTAAACTTTTTTTCCCCCCATGCTTATTTGTTAGGTCCAAGGATTGTTTCCTCTTGGCTACAGCAAATCCATCATTCTTGAGTTTCTCCACCTTAAAAATTAAGGAAATTTTTTTCATCCCTGTATTTGCCTGGCAGAATCCTCAATTGAAAACAAACAAGCTGTTAATCGGTGAATAAAGGAGAGAGAAAAATCTTCAGAAATTATATTTAGCCCCATCTGGCCTTAGAAAAACATGGGAATTGGTGATCAAGTACATTCAGCAGGATGGCTGCCTTTCAAGGGAAACAATATCTGGATATTTCTATGTCTAGACCACAGAGGAAAAATGCTTTCTTGGTAATTAACCCATTGAAAGCAGAACAGGCCCACGTGGCTCTGAGAAACACAGGGAAGAGCTGGAGGGATGTATTCACTGAAAATTCAGCCCACAGATGTGAAAGTTTGTTCCCCAATCTGTATTTCAGCATTTTAGATCCAGAGTTTATATAGAGTGAAGAATGAATAGGGAAAAGTAAGAAGTTATTTTTTTTCTTAACCAGCCAATGGTACTTTTCACTTTACTATTCCCATTTTGCTCCCTATTTGCATACCATTGCTAAAGATCTTGTGACAAACCTCCATTTTCCTGGTGCATAAAGCAGGGACTCTACAGCTCAGGCCTTAAGGACATTTCATTAAGAATTAAAAGATAAGAAGGTTACTTAGATAAGTGGTTTGTCTGGGTCTTGGGAATTTATGTGAACCCTGGTAGGATTATAAATCTTGATTCGATTTAATAATCTCAGTCTTTGAGTTCTGTTTTATCATTTGCAAAAGCTGGATGTGAATTGATATGCATCATTACCCAACTATATAATTTATTTTTATTTTTTTATTTTTATTTTTTTTAAAGATTTTATTTATTTATTCGACAGAGGGAGAGACAGCGAGAGAGGGAACACAAGCAGGGGGAGTGGGAGAGGGAGAAGCAAGCTTCCCGCGGAGCAGGGAGCCCAATGCGGGGCTCGATCCCAGGACCCTGGGATCATGACCTGAGCCGAAGGCAGATGCTTAACGACTGAGCCACCCAGGCGCCCCTATATAATTTATTTTTAAAGAATACTTTGCAGCATAGGCCACAGAATAACCCAGATCACAATGAGATATTTTGAACTTCTTGTGGGCATATTATACATTAACAACCATAGAAAGTGAAACAGTTCCTTTTACATTCAAGTTTCCTCAGTATAATCTTTCATATTCTTTCCATAAGCATTTATTAAATGCTGCTGCATGCTTACAGAGGTGTTTAAAATCATAAGGATCTGAAGAGATAAACAGTGCCTACTTTTATTTTTATTTTTTTTTTTTTTAATTTTTTTTTATTGTTATGTTAATCCCCATACATTACATCATTAGTTTTAGATATAGTGTTCCATGATTCATTGTTTGTGCATAACACCCAGTGCTCCATGCAGAACGTGCCCTCCTCAATACCCATCACCAGGCTAACCCATCCTCCCAACCCCCTCCCCTCTAGAACCCTCAGTTTGTTTTTCAGAGTCCATCGTCTCTCATGGTTCTTCTCCCCCTCCGATTTCCCCCCCTTCATTCTTCCCCTCCTGCTACATTCTTCTTCTTCTTTTTTTCTTTCTTAACATATATTGCATTATTTGTTTCAGAGGTACAGATCTGAGATTCAACAGTCTTGCACAATTCACAGCGCTTACCAGAACACATACCCTCCCCAGTGTCCATCACCCAGTCACCCCATCCCTCCCACCCCACCCCCCACTCCAGCAACCCTCAGTTTGTTTCCTGAGATTAAGAATTCCTCATATCAGTGAGGTCATATGATACATGTCTTTCTCTGTTTGACTTATTTCGCTCAGCATAATACCCTCCAGTTCCATCCACGTCGTTGCAAATGGCAAGATCTTATTCCTTTTGATGGCTGCATAATATTCCATTGTATATATATACCACATCTTCTTTATCCATTCATCTGTTGATGGACATCTTGGCTCTTTCCACAGTTTGGCTATTGTGGACATTGCTGCTATAAACATCGGGGTGCACGTAGCCTTTCGGGTCCCTACTTTTGTATCTTTGGGGTAAATACCCAGTAGTGCAATTGCTGGATCATATGGTAGCACTATTTTCAACTTTTTGAGGAACCTCCATACTGTTTTCCAGAGTGGCTGCACAGTGCCTACTTTTAAAATGTAGTCTATATGGAGAAACAAAATAAATACAAAAAACATGTATACTTTATAACTAATATCATATAAATGATACGGCAGTACTGAAAAATATACACTAGAAGCATTGGCCAGTGTGTGTTGAAGATAGTTGAAAAAGGATTTTTACAAACTTCAGTTAACTGACAAAATAATGATACACAGAATGTTCCAATAGGTATAGAAGTATTAAAAAATGAAATAAACTCATTCAAACTAATCTCCTAGTTACATTTTTTTTTTTTTTTTTACATTCTCTTCTTAGCCTTTTCCATATTCAGGCATAATTTTAGGAATCTCCAGTGGAGCATGAGTTCATTCATGAGTAACCTTTGCCTTTTCAGCCTCTTCCTCACCTTGTGTCTTCTCTCCTGCCTACCTCCTGTGAAAAGCACCCCTTTCTCTACCATATAATTCTTCACTCTGGGGCCTTTCACCTTTACCTGGAGCCTTCTTATTCTACACCATCCCCCATCTCGTCTCCTTTCACCTGTCAAGCTCCTGCTCATGCTTTTAAGCTTTGGCATTGGATCTTCCAAGAGTTCTTCCTGAAACTTCCATGACTCCTTCCATTTCCTGTTTCTCTTTTTCTTAGTCTCACCTCCTGTCTTCTCCCACAGATTATATTAGATGCTCTTCCTTGGTAAACTTATAAGAACCCTTGATAATTTTTATCCATGTACTGACTATATTAGATTTTAGTGATCTATTTCTATGTCTGTCTCTCCAAATAAGATGTAAGCACTTTGAGAAGAGGAATCATCTTATTGATGTTATATTCGTTAGTGCCTTTGTCAATGTCTGCCAAACAGAAAGGGTTCCATAAAGTTTGTTGAATGAACCAACAATGAGACTTCATATAGTGCTGAATGAAAAATACAGACTCGGCCCTCAAGGAGTTTATAATATAGTAGAGAAATAGAAAATATACACACAATTAGAAATTGTGCTAATGCAATAATGGAAACAAAAAAATTTAAGATAGAGGGTAATAGAACAGATGTGCCCTAGATGGGAGATTATAAATGTTAGGCTTTAGTTACAAACAGTGGAATCAACTGTGGTTAGTTCTAGGAGAAAAGGAATTTTTCAACATATAAAAGATGGCTCATAGACTCTTTGGGAAAATTATGGAGCCAGGAACAATATCCAACCACACTGAAGGAGGCTACTCTAGCAAAAGAAGCTAGCCACCATCATTTAGCTCCCAAACTACAGTTTTAACAAACCCTCCACCCCCACAATGATGCTCAGGATGGGCTGTCAGAATGCTCACAATTACTATTCTGCAGAGCTTGTCACCTCTGTCACCTGCTTTCTGATAGGTGAATTGTAGTGAGACTAATTCCTCATTTTGTTTTTTTCTTCTCAGTGGAAGGCTAACTCTGGTGCAAGTGACTAGCAGTTTCTGGATCACAGACCTGCATTCCAGCTGCCATAACAGCTGGGAAGTTGAATTCTGATATCTGCCTTGGAGAGGCAGGGTTCATAATGTGGGAATCACCTGCATTATGAGAATTTCTATTGATATAAAAGAATATTAAAGAGATGCTAAATAGCCACAAATGTATAATCACTGACTATCAAGGAAGAGCTCTCTGAGAAGGTAATGTTAAAATTGATAACCTGAAGTATGACAAAGAACTCGCCAGGCAAAAAAAACCACAAAGATTAGAAAAAAATGGAGAATGTTTTATTTATGGCAGGGAACTACCCAGCAGTATCCAAAAACTGAAGGAATTCTATATAGCCAAAGAGTGGTGACTAACAGAGAGCGAGAGCCATAATGAGATTAGAGAAAGTACCAATCACTCAAAGCCTGGTGGTAGATGTGAAGGAGTTTCTATTCAATTCTAAATTCAGTAGGAAGCCCTTAAAGGTTTGAAGCTAGAGGGTTGAGATGATCCAATTTATACTTTACAAAGTTTATACTGACTTTTATGTGGAGAATAGATTGGAAAAGGCAAGAGAGGGAACAGGAAGACTAGGAAGGAGGTTATAGGAATTGTCCAGGTGAGAGATGATTGTGGCTTAGACTGGTGTGGTGGCAGTGGCTATAGAGACAATATACTAGGGAGAATTTAAGATATAATTTGGAGGTAAAAATGTCTGTACTTAATGCTTATATATATCGTGGGTGGCTGGTGATAAAGAAGATATTATGAGGGACTCCTAGACTTCTACTTTTAGAACTGTTGGATAAATCCTTAAAATGGGGAGGAGTGGAGAGGGATTATATTTGAGGGAGGAGGGTGTTGGTTGAATTTTAAGAATTTGGTTTGGGACATTGTAGTGGATACTGGGATTTACCACCCAGATCCCCCTTCAATGAAGAACTTATTGCCCCACCTGTGAGAGCACTATCAGAAGACAGTCTCTACCTGTCAGCCCCTTTAGGAATTATTTCAGAAAGCCACCTCACACAATGCCATGCTGCTTCTGGGGATGTGGGGGTGTGTACATCCAATGACTGATAACAGCCTGGCCATCTTGCTCCAACAGGGGACAATCTTTATGATTCATCTAGTTCCACAGCTCTTCATGGGCTTGGCCAATGCTGTTGCTAGTCATTCTCCTTCCATTTTTCATACTTGCTTTCTACAATTATTGATTCCAAGGGCACTATGGTAAACATCCTATGTGCTAAACACTGTCTTATAATCCACTTCCCAGAAAACAACCACCTGTGAAGTTGGTACCCAAAGTGATTAAAGATTGAGTGATCCCATCACTGGTGGAAGGTAGAACACAAAGAGTCCTGATAAAACTATCTAGTTGTTGAAAGTATACTGGTGGTGCATTGGGATCATATAGCAGTGTAAGGGAATCCATTAGTTAGTCTCATATATCAGGCATTTGAGAAACATGTGGGAAGTGAAAATTAAAATGACATGAATTGGGGGGCTTATTGTTAAGCTCAACTGATGCTCTGAAACAGACAACAAAAAACTTAGAGCATTTTAGAGGGCTTCCTTGGAGTTATACAAGGAGTTTCTAACCTCTTATGGGGAGAAGGTGGAGAAAACAGAACCTAGGTGAGGGCTTAATTGACCCCAAAGAAGGGAATGTTAAACCCCTAATCAAGGTGGGTCTGCTCTGTGAGTCAGTGCACTGGTGAGGAAAGAATAAGATCTTCTTTTTTTAAGATTTTTTATTTATTCATTTGAGACAGAGAGATACAGAGAGAGAGAGCATGAGGAGGGAGAGAGGCAGAGGGAGCGGGAGAAGCAGGCTCCCCACCAAGCCAGGAGCCAGAAGTGGGGCTTGATCCCAAGACCCTGGGATCATGACCTGAGCCAAAGGCAGACGCTTAACCATTTGAGCCATCCAGGCACCCCGGAAAGAATAAGATCTTAATACATTGGATGGGGACATCTGGATTTATAATATGGAGATAAAAATTTATGACTCATTAGCATATAGGTAACATTGGAAATCATAAGAAAGATTATCGCCACCCTAATAAGTAAGGGTAGATATAGAAGAAGTGTGCTCAGGACTGATGTCTAGAGAAAGTCAAACTGTAAAGTTTGAATAGAAAAGAGTATCTTGCAAAGGAGACTTAAAAGAAAGTACCAAAGAGCTAATAGAAGGAAAACTGGGGGATGTGTATCATGGAAACTGAGACAGGATAGAGTTTCACAAAAATATAAAAAGAAAGGAAGTAGCGGGCGCCTGGGTGGCTCAGATGGTTAAACGTCTGCCTTCGGCTCAGGTCATGATCCCAGCGTCCTGGGATCCAGCCAGCCCCGCATCAGGTTCCCTGCTCGGCGGGAAGCCTGCTTATCCCTCTCCAACTCCCTCTGCTTGTGTTCCCTCTCTTGCTGTGTCTCTCTCTGTCAAATAAATAAAATCTTTAAAAAAAAGAAAGGAAGTATATGTAATGGTGCTAAAAGGTGGGTGAATCTCAAATACACTTAACTAAGTGAAAGAAATCATACTCAAAAGGCTATATGCTGTTTGATTACATTATATGACATTCTAGCCAACATAAAACTACAGGGACAGAGAACAGATAAACAATTGCCAGGGTTGAGCATGAAAGTGAGTTTACTACACTACAAATGGTATGGGTGATTTAGGGAGATGATAGAATTATTCTATATTTTAACAGTATTGGCATATATGTTTCTCAAGACTTGCAGAACTCTGCTACAGCCATACATATTGTATCAGTAGTTTGATAATTTTTAGTGCTGTGTTGTATTCCATTGTATGGATAGATCACAATTTGTTTATCCATTCCCCATTTGAGGGATATTTGGGTTGTTTTAAATTGTTCATGATCATTAATAAAATGATTTGTGTATGGGTTTTAGGTAAACATAATGGTACTGGGTCATATGATAATTGTATATTTAACTTTATGATAAACTCCCAAACTGTTTTTTGTTCTGAAATATTTTGCATTTCTACCAACAAGGTATGAGATTTCCAGGTGCCTTAAATCCTTGTCAGCACTTGACATTGTCAGATTTTAAAAAATTAGCCATTATAAAAAATGTGCATGGGTATCTCATTGTGGTTTAAATTACCCAAATGACTATGAAGATAGTTTCAAGTACTTATTTGCCATAAATCTACCTTTCCTGGTTGTGTCTGTTTTGCCCATTTTTTTTTTGGATTATATTCTTAATATTTATTTTTGAGAGTTCTTTTTATAATTTAGATATAATATCTTTTATTAAGTATGTGATTTACAAATATTTTCTCTCAGTCTATAGCTAGCTGTTTCATTCTCTTATCTGATCCTTTAAGGAGAAGTTTGTAATTTTGATGATACTTACTCTGCATATAAAATTCTTTGTAGACAGTTTTTCTCTTTTGCATTTTAAAGATGTCACTCCATTGTTTCTGGCTTTCCTGGTTTTTAAGTGAGAAGTCTGCTGTAATTTTGCTGCAATCCTATATGTAATATGTCTTCTCTGACTTCCTCCAGGATTTCCTGCCAAGATTATGCCATGTCATTTCTTTTAAAAAATTCTCTGTGGTGTTTTTAAGCTTCTTTAATATGTACTTTGGTGGCTGTCAGTAATTTTGGAAAATTTTCAGCAAAATCTCTTTAAGTATTTCTTTTTCTTTTCTGTCTTCGGTTTCTGACATTCAATTATATTTATTTAGACTTTTTGTTTGTACCACAGCTCTGGGATGTTCTGTCCTTTTCTTTTTTCTTTTTAAATTCTCTTTTTAATATTTGTTCTTTAGTTTGGATAATTTTTATTGATTTATCTTTACGATCATTGATTCTTACTGAGTTGTGTCAGCTAGACTGATGAGCCTTTTGAAGGCATTCCTGTAGTCATGATTTAGATTTTTCATTAGCTGGTATATGGAATGTAGTAATGTTTTCTCTATTAATATTTATTAAAAATGAGATGTTCTAATACTTTCTTTTCTTGTACTGTCCTGTTTGAAGTTTGTTATTAAGCTTTTCCTAGCCTCACAGAATAAAATGGCAATTTTCTTTCATTCGAAGAGCCAGTTTGTATTATATAGGCATTACTTGTTCCATGGAGTTTTTCTAAATCTTTCTTGTAAATTTATCTTGTTCTGGTGTTACTTTGGGGAAGACTTTTTTGAAGTGAAATTCACATAAGTTAATCATTTAAAATTCCTATTTAGTTGTATTTAGGGTACAATTCAGTAGTATTTAGTATATTCACAAATTTATACAACTACCAGCTCTTTTTAGTTTCAAAATTTTTCATCACCTCATAAAAACATCTCCTATTCATACTAAGTAATCACTCTCCATTCCTCTTTCCCCAAATCCCCTGATAACCTCTTTAGTGTACCTTCTGTCTTGATTGATTTGCCTATTCTGGATATATCATATAAAAGGAATCATGTAATATATGATCTTTGTGTCTGACTTCTTCCATTCAGCATAATGTTTTTGAGGTTGATCTGACTTGTAGCATGTACTTCATTCCTTTTTATGGATGAATAATATTCCATTGTTTGTATATACCACATTTTGTTTAGCCATTTATCTATTGATAGACATTTGGGTTATTTCTACCTTTTGACCCTTATGAATAATGCTGCTATAAAATTTTGTGTACAAGTTTCTGTGTGAACATGTTTTTATTTCTCTTGAAATGAAATATACCTAGAAGGGGAATTACTGGGTCATATGGTAATTCTATGCTTAAATTTTTGAGGAACAGCCAAACTGTTTTCTACAGCAGCTGCACCATTACATTCCCATCAGCACTATATGAGGGTTCCAATTTTTCCATGTCCTTGCCAATACTTGTTATTTTCCATTTTCTTGATTAAATCCATCCTAGTGGGTGTGAAGTGGTATCTCATTGTGGTTTTGATTTGCATTTCCTTAATGACAAATGATGCTGAATGCCTTTTCATGTACTTTTTGGCCATTTACAGATCTTTAGAGAAATACCTATTCAAGTCCTTTGTTGATTTAAAGTTGCGTTGCTTGTCTTTTTTGCTGTTGTGTTGTAGAATCTGGATATTAAGCCATTATCAGATATATGATTTATAATTTTTTCTCTCATTCTGTAAGTTATAGGAAAGATTTTTGATTAATGATTAACAGCTAATTTTCCTTAGTGGTGGAAGTATTTTCAAGTTGTCTGTATGTTCTTGAGTTAACTTTATTTTTTCTACAAGAATATTTTTCATCAATTTCATTAAATTTTAAAAATATAGTTCTATAAAGTTTGAATTATTCTCTGATGACAGTGTTAATGTCTGCTCTGTCTCAGTGACCTTTTATTGTTCCTAATATTTTTTATTTGTGTATTTTTGTGAGTAACACATTCTTGGTTTTATAAGTTTTCTCTCTTTTGTCTTTGTTTTCCACTTCATTATTCTCTATTCTTATATTATTTCTTTCCTTCTATTTTCTTTAAGTACTCTGTTTTTCTTCCAGTCTCTTAATTTGACTAAATCATTATTTTCAAACACTCTTGTTTTATAATAAATATGTTTCAAGGCTTAAGGTTTATATGTACTGCTTTAGCAACATCCTGACATTTTATATGTGGTGTTTTATTGTCACAGTCAAAATATTTTGTCACTTCCAGTGTGATTTGCCCTTAAGCCAATGAATTACTTGAGACTGCCATTCTTATTACACAAACACAGAGGTTTAAAAACTACTGTTTTGTTCTGGATTGTTTGTTTTTTACTGCTGATTACTAATTTCTTTTAATTGGGTTTAGAGAATGTGGTCTACATAACACTGGATTTTTGATAGTTGTTAAAACATGGAACACTACATCAAAAACTAATGATGTAATGTATGGTGATTAACATAATAAAATAAAATAAAAAAGAAAACAAAAACAAAAACAAAAAAAATCTTTTGTGACTTAGTGTATTGACTTAGTCAATTTGGAAAACAATCAATGTTGAAAATACTACATAATATTCTCTATTGATTGGATGCAGACTTTTTAGGTGATAAGTTAGATCAAATATATTTCGTCATTCAAAAATTCTATAACTTTACTACTTTTTTATGTGCTTGATATATCAATTTTTGACAGTTGTTTAAAAATAACTCATTATGATTTTAGATTTGCAAAATTCACCATTAATTTTGACACTGCTTAATAAAATTTTAGGCTATATATTTAGGTTAATATTTATGATTTTTATATCTTCTTGTTAGGTTGATTTTTTAGTTATATAGTATTTTTCTTAATTTCCAGTAATGTTTGTGCCTTTAATTTTATTTTATTTGACATTAAGTTATTATACCAGCTTTACCTTGGTCAATAAATATCTGGAATATCGTTTTTCATATGTTTATTTTCTGTGTGGCTTTATTATGTGCCACTTTTAGTAGCATATAGCTATATACATGTATGTATATGTATATTTATGGTCATCTGTGTGTTTTATTAGATGAGATTATTCCATTTACATTTATTATTACTGATATTTTGGACTAATTTCTTCCATCTTGTTTTCAGTTATGTTTAAAATTTGTTACTTTTGTTTCTGTTTACCTTTTTCTTCTTCTTTGCTGTCTTTTCATGATATTTAATGGATTGATAACATTTGAGAAACTTTTTCTTTTCCTGCTCTTTTTATTTTCAGTAATATATTTTTAATCTTTAATGGGTAGCCTTACATTTTAACCTTTCATATTTAGCTAGAAAGTTTTCTAATAAATCTATAGTTAGTCAGCATTTATATCTTCTACCTTAATATGACAAGACTTATTTGTCCTTTAGCTGCCTACTATACTGTGCCCCCTCTAGATCTTACTATTTTTCTTTATGTTGTAGGTTTTAACTTATTTTAAACCAAAAATGTATTAATTTATAATTAGTAGTTTATTAAATTTATCAATATATTTTGTCATTATCTGTGTTCCCCAATGTGTAGTTTAACTTTTGCTTTCCTTATGTGTTTATTTTTCTTAATACTTATTTTTTTTCTTTTTGCTTAATCATATCCAAATGTAATATACTAATTTAGTAATGGTTAGAAGAGGGGTAGGAATAAAGACTCTTAATTTTTGTATTTCTGAAGTTGTCTTTATTTTGCCTCACAATTAAAGTTACAACTGAAACCTGTTTTCAATCTACATGTGTTCAAGCTTCTAAAATTATTCTTCATATATTTTAACAACTTTTAATTTTTTTTAAGTAACCGCCACACCCAGTATGGAGCCCAGCACAGGGCCTGAACTCATAACCCTGAGTTCAAGACCTGAGATGAGATGAAGAATTGGATGCTTAACTAACTGAGCCACCCAGGTGCCCCACAACTTTTAATATTTTTAAAGTCTCCTTATCTTTCTGTTGTGCATTCTGGATAAATTCTTCAGTACAATCTACAATTTTACTAATTCTCTCTTTGATTGTGTTCAGTATAGAATTCATTCCCTTTGAGATTAAAACATGATTTTTTTTCATTTTTTAAAAGGTATCTAATTCATCCTTTTCCAAAGTCATGTGTTTTAGACTGTTTGTAATATTGTTTTATCCAGAATGAATTCACATTGATTTTTTTGGTTATCTTTCTTTTTCACTAATAATCTTCACATGTTTTTCAATTTTGTTTTCCAGGCCTTTTTAAATAAGAGTCTTTTCTAATAGTTTGCAGTTTTTTCCACCTGACTTCCGGAGCCCTCTTTCAGAACTAGGTCTTATAAAGGCATTTTGGCATTATTTTTGTGTGGTTAAGATTGCAATCTAATTTGCAGTTTTGTTGTTATGTTTGATTACAGCAATCCATAGATTCAATTCTACTTAAGATATAGCCTTAGGCTGCTATTGAACAACATTATTTTCAGCCTCTTCTTACAAACAGAGCAGCCCCTCCCTAGTCCTTGGCATTAAGTGGTAAACCTGACTCAGTTCCCCTATAATTTTGTGTGGAACACATTTGTTCCTGTTTCCTGTAGGTCCAAATGCCTCATTCTGAATGTCTGCTTCCAATTACATTGTATCCAACAGGCCTTTGGCTCAAACCCTTCCCAGTGTTTTGCAGGTAGGTAGGTTCTGGTTTTGATCAGTAAAGATGTTTATTTTTATTTTGTGTATATATACATATACATAATTTTTAAAATATGCATACATATAACATATGTATGTACATGTGTGTAAATAGACACATATATACATGTGAATATATATTTTTTCAAATACATAATTTAAATAAATACATTTTGGAAATCTTTAATATATTTGAAGTAAAAGAATTTTACATATCATTAGTTTACATCTAAAGTTGAGTTTAATATATTATCAATAATTTGGTTAAAGTTTAAACATATAGAGAAAGTAAAAAAAAATTAACTTATTACCCGAATCCTATATGTTATCATATTTCTCTTCCAATTTCTCAAAGTAGGTATTATAGATAAAGCTAGTGTTTGCTTGACCTATGACCCCTGGTTGATTTCTCTTTCCCAACTCTAAAGGCAGCCACTCTATCATAGGTTTGGTGTGCGTCCATCCAGTTCATATATATATACATTCATAATAAAATATGGTATTATTTTCTGTTTTTAAGTGTATACCCTGCTGATTTACTTCTTGCCTTTTCACACTTAATTTTATGTTTCTGATCGTCATCCTTACTGATTCTTATCAGCATAAATACTTTTAAATTTATTATTCTATTCCAAGATATGAATATAATTTCTTTCTCTTTAACTTATTGTTTGTTTTAAATATTTTTTATTATTACAGCACTGCTACAATTAATATTCTTGAAATTGTTTCCTTATGTGGCTATTTTTAGCTTCTCTAGGAAATATAATATACCTTGAAGTAGAATATCTGGATTTTAGAGTATAAGTCCTTGTAATTTTATGAAGAGCTATCCTCACCAAAATGATAATAAAAAAATTACTGTCAGTAGTGACATATGAATAAGTCATATACCCAATATTTCCCTCAAAACAGTATTGTTAGACTTTTAAATGTTGCCAATGCTATTGTGAAAAAACGTCGTTTTTGTTTGCATTTCTCTGATTATAATTGAAATTAACATTATTTTCAAATATTGATTTTCCATTTGGATTTCCTCTTCTGTGAATTTCCCATTGATATTTTGACTAATTTCTGTTGGATTATTTGCTTTGCCTTATTCATGTGTTTGTATGTCTGTGTGTATGTGTATAAAAAATATATATGCATATACAGTTGACCCTTCAACAACATGGGTTTGAACTGTTTGGGTCTACTTATATACAGGTTTTTTACAGTACTGTAAATGTATTTTTCTTCCTTATGATTTCTTAATAGCATTTTCTTTTCTCTAGCTTACTTTATTGTAAAAATACAATAAATTATATAAATAACACAAAAATATATATGTTAATAGACCTGTTTATGTTATTTGTAAGTCTTCTGTCTAATCAAGAGTAGGCTATTAGTAGTTAAATTTGGGGGGAGCCAAAAGTTATAAACAGATTTTCAACTGCACAAGGGGTTGGCACCCCTAATCCCCATGTTGTAATTTAAGGATTAACTGTACATATGTATATATAATTATATATAATAACATATAATATATAGCATTCTATATATGCATATATATAGTATATAGCATAATATTTTCCCCCAACTATTCCTAAAGTAATTCTTTCTTAAATATCTTACAAATATTTTATCTATATATATTGCTTGCTAAAATCTTTGTGTACTTATCATAATGTTGAATACAAAACTGATACTCATTATATTGCATTTTAGTTAAGAAGTGATATGATGGATATTCTTAATGAGATATGTATCCAGACTAGATAAAAAAGAAACTAGGCACAGAGGAACCAGTAAGGTGATTGCTCACTAATTTAGGCATGGACTGATGAAGTTATAGATGTGGATGGTGGTAATGAGCATAAGGAAGAAATTAAAAAACATTGTAGAGAAAGAATGGAAACCATGGAAAACAAAGACATTAAATACATTTCAAAATTAGTGTTTTAGGAATCTTACACAGGTAGTTGTATTTAAATATTTTAAGTAAATATTGTTTAATAAGTACAGTAAGTATTGACATTTTGTATTTCTCAAGTTCCAGAATATTTACATGAAAATATCCTGCCTAAAGCTAGAATGCAAAGCATAAAGAGAATAATCATTATAAATTCAGATTAGAATACATATACCTTAACAGGTTTGGTGGATGATATGGAACAGGACTGGGAATTGAAGTATGCGGGTGAAGTTGTGGTGCTAGTAAAAAAGAAAAGGAGGAATTTGTGGCCTCAGAAAATAAGATAGAGATAGAACATAAATCTCAGAAGTAAGAGAGAAATAGGAAAATGTGGGTGCAAATGTACTCTAACAGCACCCTGTGCTCATATCCACTTGTGCTTAGTTTTTACTAGACCCTCTCACTGTACTCACCCCTTGTTATACTCTAGCTAAGAGAAACTATGATTGTCTCCCCCTTAACAAAGAAACAAAAACAAAAACAAAAATACAACTCTCTTTGCCCCATATACTGCAGTGCCTGGAACATATTTAACAAATGTAGGTGAAATAAGAATGAAGAAAAGAAAGAAAGGAAAGAAAAAGGGGTTTAATAATGCCAAATGCATTTATTTAATTTGTGTTTATTACCTTGTTACAGAAAGAATTTAGAGTAGCAAAGAGTCAACTATTTTTTTAGTAAAATGTTTTATTTTTTTTAAGATTTTATTTATTTGAAGAGAGAGAGCACACGTGTGCATGAATGGGGGGAGGGTGCGGGGGAGGGACAAACAGACTCCATGCTTAGTGCACAGCCCAAGGTGGGGTTCAATTCCAGGACCTTAAGATCATGACCTGAGCCGAAATCAAATGCCCCACAAAGAGTTAACTATTAGATTGGCTGAAGAAGATAGAGAAAAGGGAGTAATAAGTTGAGACCACAATTTTTCATAGACCAAGTAGCAGGTAAAATTTATGATCTTAAAGGACAAGGAATCTATTAAATAAAAACCCTTGGAAAGAATGCATTCACAAAAATTAGTGCATTTTACCCAAAGAATACAAAAAAATACTAATTTGAAGGGATATATGCACCCTGATATTAATAGTAACACTATCTACAATAGCCAAATTGTGGAAAGAGCCCAAATATCCATTGACTTTTGAATGGATAAAGAAGATGTGTGGTATATATACAATGGAATATTACTCAGCCTTAAAAAAGAATGAAATCTTGCCATTTGCAACGATGTGGACAGAGCTAGAGAGTATTATGCTAATGAAAATAATTCAGGGAAAGACAAATACTGTATGATTTCACTCATATGTGGAATTTAAGAAAGAAAACAAATGATCATAGGGGAAAAAGAGAGGCAAACCAAGAAACAGACTCTTAACTATAGAGAAAAAACTGATGGTTACCAGAGGGGAGGTGGGTGGGGGAATGGGTTAAATATGTGCTAAGGATTAAGGAGTACACTTGTTGTGATGAGCACCAGGTATTGTATGTAAGTTTTGAATCACTAAATTGTATAACTGAAACTAATATTACACTGTATGTTAACTAACTGGAATTTAAATAAAAACTAAAAAAAACCCCACAAAATTAGTGCATTTTAAAATTAAAAAAACAATAAAATACTTAGGAATAAATTTAACAAAAGAAGTAAAAGATCTGTGCAAAAAATATAAGACTTTACTGAAAAAAAATTAAAACACACACAAAAAAATGGAAAGACATTCCTGACCATGGAGGAATTAATATGTTATAGTGTCTATACTACCCAAAGGCATCCAAGGAGTTAACGCAATATCCACCAGAATACCAAAGGCATCTTCACAGAAGTAGAAAATGCAATCCTAAAATTTGTGTGGAATTGCAAAGGATGCTGAGTAGTCAAAGCAATCCTGAGAAAAAAAGAACAAACCTGGAGGTATTATGTTTCCTGATTTCAAACTATACTATAAAACTCTAGTAATAAAAACATTATGGTATTGGCACAAAAATAGATGCATAGACGATGAAACTAGAATGGAGAATCCAGAATTAAATTCCAGCATAGTCAACTAATACTTGACAAGAGAGCAAAGAACACCTAATGAGGAAATGATAATCTCTTCAACAAATGGTGCTGGGAAAACTGAAGAAACACATGGAGAACAATGAAATTAGACCTCTGTCCCATACCATTCATAAAAATTAACTTGAAATGGATCACAAACTTAAACATAAGACCTGATACCATAAAACTCCTACAAGAACACATAGGGAAGAAGCCCCTCAACATTGGACTTGGCGATGACTTTTTTGGACATGGTACCAAAAGCATAAACAAAAGCAAAAATTAACATATAAGACTACATCCAACTCAAATCTGCACAGCAAAATAAACAAAATGAAAAGACAGTCTACATAATGGGAAAAATTTTGTAAACCATATATCAGATAAGGGGTTAATATCCAAAATATATAAAGAACTCACACAACTTAAACCAGGCAGAACTAAGTAGGCATTTTTCCAAGAAGGGTATCAAAACAGCCAACAGGCCCATGAAAAGATACTCTACATCACTAATCATCAGGGAATTGCAAATCAAAACAAAATGAGATATTACCTTACACTCAGTAGAATGGCTATCTATAAGAAGACAAAACAAGAGGCATTGGGAAGGATGTGGTGAAAAGAGAACCCTATACACTACTGGTGCAAATATAAATTTGTCCAACCACTGTCTAAGACAATATAGAGATTCCTCAAAAAATTAAAAATAGATCTGCGATACAATTCAGTAATTCCACTGTTGGGTATATACCCAAAGGAAAAGAAAATAGTATTTTAAAGAGATATCTGCATTCCCATATTTATTGCAGCATTATTCCTGATAGTCAAGATATGGAAACAACTTAAATGTCCATCAATGGGTGAATGAATAAAAAAGATGTTGTGTATATACACAGTGGAATATTATTCAGCCATGAGAAAGAGGATATCCTGCCATTTACAACAACATGGACCTTGAGCACATTATGCTAAGTGAGATAAGTCAGAGGAAAAAAAGTACTGTATGAAATCAGTTATATGTGGCATCTAATAAAAGTCAAACTCATAGTAAAATGGTATTTACCAGGGGAAGCGGGTAGGGAGATAAAATCATGGCATTTAAGGATATCAACTTGAATGAGTAGTCAATAAGCCATAGAGAACTAATGTACATATAGTGAATATAGACAGTATTGTACTATAATTACATAATGGGATAAATATCACTATACTGGCAATCATATTACAATATACAAACATGTCAAAGTAACATACTATGCACCTTAAATGTACTTAATGTTATATGTCAAATATATTCATTAAAAAATCATTGCATTTTAATTTAAATAAAACAATACCACCATGAACAGTAAATACTACACTAAATGCCAAAGATTTAAATTTTCATTTTGAGTTTGTCATAAACTCCACTCTGGAACAAGTGATTTTGCCTTTCTGGTGTTATATTCCCCATTTATTAACTAAGGAGTATTGAATAAAGATTTTTGAAGATTCCTTCTTAATACAAAATTGTATGGCCTCTAAATGCATGTATGGGTAGTTTTAGAGTTCCATCATAGTGAGTGATATTTGAAATTTTTTTAGCAATATATCTAAATAACAAAATCAGTGTAATCCAGAGGCAAGAGCTTTTCCATCTTTTTTTGGGGGGGGGGGTGGGCACTGATGTTGTGCCCTTATTTGCTAGGTTGTTTTCCTCTATGCCCCTCCCTAGGTCCTTTACTTTTTAGCTCCCCTTTGCAGCAAAACTTCATGAAAGATTCCTTTATTTTTAGTCTCTCCAATTCTTCACTTCTCATTCTCTCTTAAACTCATTCCTGTCAAGCTGTACAGCCACTGTCCGCAGTCCTCTGAAATTGCTCTTACCAATGTCACCAATAGTCTCCACACTGCTGAAAGTATAGTCGATTTGCATTTCTCATTTTATGTGACCTATTACAGTGATCATTCTATTTTTTTTTAATACATTTCCTTCACTTGACTTCCAGTTCCCAGAATATTTTTTTTTTCATCTTATTGGTTTTTCTTTCTCAGATCCCGCACCAGTCCCTCCTTATCATCCAATCTCTTAAGGCTAGAGTACTGCATGTCTGCCATTGGTCCTGTTCTCTTCTTCATGTGTGTTGACTTCCGATGCAGTCTCACCCAATCCCATGTCTTTAAATACCACCTACAGGCTGAAGACTTCAAATTTATATCTCTAGACAAAACTTTAGAATCCCAAACTCATATATGCAACTACCTACCTGTCATCTCTACTTGGATGACTGTTGGACCTTTCATACTCAACATGTCTGAAACCAAACTTGTTTTTTTACCTCATATCTATTCTATTTGCAACCTTCCACATTTTGGTCGATAGCATCTTTCAAGTCGCTTAGACTAGAACTTAAGAGTCCTTGAGTCCCCTCTTCTCATACTCAGTAGACATCAGGAAATATCTGTTGGGATAAGCCTCAAGATATATGTAAATAACTACTTTTTACCACTTCTTTTTTATTGCTAGGGTCTGAACTATTACCATCTCTCACCTGACTAGTTACAGTGGCTTCCAAACCAGTTTTCCTACTTCTATCTTTGTCTCTCTAATCCATTACCAACACTGAATTCAAGAATACCCTTTGAAAGCATAAGTCAGGGCATGGCACTTTTTGATCAAAATCTAATCATGGATCCCCACTTCCCTCAGACAATGCCAAAATCTTTGAAATTCCTACAAAGTATCTGCATGATCTGACACCTCCCCCCCCCCGCCCCCCGCCATTACTTCTCTGACCTCATTTTCTACTATCTTTGCCACTGGTCATTTTGCTCGAACCATACTGATCCTCTTGATTTCCTCCCAATGTACCACCATGCTTCTATCTTTGGAAATTTGTCTTAACTGTTTCTTCTCTGAGGATACTTTTTCACTAATATTCACCTCTTTTATTTTATTTTATTTATTTATTTATTTATTTTTGAGAATTTATTTATTTGAGAGAGAGAGCATGAGTGGGAGAGGCAGAGGGAGAGGGAGAATTTCAAGCAGACTCCACGCTGAGCATGGAGCCAACATGGGGTTCATTCTAATGACCCTGAGATCATGACCTGACCTGAAATCAAGAGTCGGATGCTTAAGTGACTGTGCCACCCTGGCCCCCCAATATTCACCTCTTTTAATGTCACTTTCACAGTGAGGCCCACCATAACCATCATATTTAAAATTGTAGCCCATCTTTTCATTCTGGTGCTCTTGACATCTTTTAACCTGGTTTACTTTTTCTTTTCTACATAGTACTTATTACCTTCCAACATACTATATCATTTATTTATTTATTATATTAATGGTCTGTTTTCTGACTCTAGAATATAAGAACCTAGTATAAACAATGAATAAATATTTGTTGAATAAATAAATGAAGTTTAAAATGGATATTATATCTAATGTCTAAACTAAGGTTTTAAGAGACAAAATGGAAATTTCTTAAAGAACTTTAGATATGAGAATTTCTTATCAAAAATTATTTGAAATTTATTAGTTATAAGACCACACATCTTTATAACAATAATTTGTCATAAAATGCAGTATGTACTCTAACCTCTCAGTATCTGAATTGTCCACAATATCATTGAATTATTGTTAATGTTATTTAGTAGATTGCTTTTAATTAATCTTTTTTTTTCCCCCTCTGACTCATTGGCTCATAGAAAGCAGTATCCTGTTGAAATGCCTTTTTTTTTTCCTTTTTACACTTTTGGGGACATCAAGTAATCAACTCAGTGTTCAGTCAGACTTCATATCCAACATCCTTCAAAAACGTCCTTTCCTCAGTTTACAATTACCTGAGAAAAGCCTTTCTGGGGGAAGGATTGGGGAAATTGCTGTTATTTACTTGGCATTTTATTGCAGTGTTCCTCCTTAACGGATCTGACTTCTTTGTGGTTTATTTGTTTTTTGCTTTTTGTTTTTTAAGCAAATTAGCATGTATCTTCCCTAGTCCAATACTGTAATATTCAGCCTTATTCATTCTCCTTCAATGTTCTATAGTGCTTAGCTCACTGTTGGAGTTTTTTATTCATCTTTAAAATAGAAAAAATGAAAGCATTAACATTTAAAATTTGTCTTAAAGACCTTGTCTGTAAGGAATGTTACTCTTTTAAAGAGAAGTTAATGCATAAATACAAATGACATAATTTTCACTTTATGATGTTGGAATTTTACAAGTTGTTACATTAAGTTTAAGGTCTTTCTAATGACAGTCAAGAAAATGTAATTTGCATTTGCTGTTCTGCTTTCTGTGATTCCATTCATGTTCTTCTTTTCTTCCTCATTTTTTATTTCAAAAATACATGAACACCAAATATGCACTGACTATGGGCTAAGCATCGTGCTAGGCTTGAGGAACACTGGTAGGTCCTGGAATGTTGATACACATCTGGACAAAAACATTCCTTTCCATAAATTTAGCAGGTTGGCAATAAATTTCTGCAGCAGATGCTTATGCAAACAGAATCCCTGAAAGGAGTGGGGACCACATGTCTGGGAGACTAATGATGCTTTAGACGAGATACATAAGGTTTAGCTATTTTATATAACTGCCTAGTGCATGACAATTTAACAACCAGCCAACAAAAAGAAATATACACACTAAACTGAAGAATATTTTATAAACAACCTTCATGCCTCTGTATATATGCTTGAGTGTAGGCAAACACACCCAGAGGAAAATTCAGTAATTACCAATGCACTGTGTTCAAATATGGATCCAGGAATGAACCAACTAGAATTGCAGAAGAAAAACAAAGAGAACACAAATATAGGAAATATTTTGCTTAAATTTTCTCCTCTATTTTGGCCAGAGAAGCAAATTAATAAATCCAACATGTATACTTTTTGTTGATATAAAATTAGGGTTTTTGACCTGTAAATTAATGGACAAGAAATATTTTAAACTATAATTTTGAATTGGCACTATGAGAGGCAGAATGTTGGTCCTCAAAAATGCCTATGTCCTAATCCCAAGTACCTTTAAATATGTTATATTACATGGTAAATGGGACTTTGTAGATATGATGAAGATTACAGACCATTAAATAACAAGATTATCCTGGATTATCCAGGTGGCCTTGATTTAATCAGAGCAGTTCTTAAAACAGAGCTTTCTCTGGTTGGAAGCAGAAGAGATATGCAACACAAGAGACACTGAAGAGAGGTGACAGAAGAAGGAATCAGAAGAGAATTAAATGTGAGAAGGATTAAGCATGCTTTTGCTGGTTTTAAAATGCAGGGCCATATGCAAGATCTACAGAGAAGTTGCAGCCCTTGGCTGACAGCCAGCAAAGGAGCAAGGACCTCAGTCTTAATCCGCAAGAAACTGAATTCTGCCTACAACCTAAATGAGCTTGGAAAGAGTTTATTTCCAGAGTCTTCTGATAACAGCCCCACTGGCTAACACCTTGATTTTGACCTTGTGAAACATGGAGCAGAGTAACTAGAGTGATAATAGATTTGTGTTGTTTCAAGCTGCTACTATAGACACCAATTCATTAGTATTTCCAAGGCACCTAGGTAGAGTTCCAAATATTCAATTTTATGTCAATTTTGGGGGGCATTATAATCTATTTATCAGAGAGATAAAGGCTTACTAAACATCTATGTCCCTAGACAAGCTCATAAAGCCTTGATTTAACCTATATCATGCCTTAAGTGTAGCACTTGTATTTTAGTCAGGTCTGTCCATTCTGTATACCATTATTTCTGTCAATAAATTCATACCAAGTCTCAATACATCTTTTTATCCTAAGGGCAACACTTTTTCTGAAAAAGGCGTTGGAAAGCATGGTTTGTGTTAGGAATCTGCTGGGGTAGTAACTCATGAATTCCAAAAGAATTTCACTAGAGGGTATATACTCTCTCAGTGTTCTGAACTGAACAACTTTTAAAGGGGGTAATTACTTTCACATGAGAAATTTATTCCCTTGATAGCTTATTAATCAAGTATTTATTAACTTCTATTTCACGCTAGGAATTATCTTAAGGGTTGAGGAAACAGAGATGTATTAAAGATCATGTTCATGATCTTTGCCTTCAGAGAGGTCACAGTCTGGATGAGAGAGACAAAGGATAAAAGCTTAGGAGAAGGAGTTAATGAGACTCTTGGGATTGCTCATGGAAGGCTTCTCAGAGGAGATGGCTATTGAACTCAGACTGAAAGCTCATAGAGGAATGACTTATGGATAAAGAGGATTTGGATTTGTTCTAGTGAAGGTGTAGATCATGTTCAAAGACAATCAGGGGAGAGGTGCTACAAGCAGCTCTGTGTTTCTGGAGCGTAAGGAGAGGAAGTGGATGAGAAGAGAATGGATTAGTAGGAAGATGCCAGATCACGAAGAGTCTTGTGTGTTACGCAAAAGGCTTGGTAGGAGTTTGGAAGGGCAGAAGCTAAGTTCTTGTGAGTTTCTTTATATTTTTATAAGAGTCTTTATGTCCTTGTGTATGCACATGTACACCTGTGTATATAATTATATGCATGTGTTAGTGTACAGAGTAGATGCTTACTACATTTTTTTAATGAATGACTGGGAACACAAATACAACAAAGTCAGACATTGGGGAGGGTATGGGCTATGGTGAGTGCTGTGAATTGTGTAAGACTGTTGAATCACAGACCTGTACCTCTGAAACAAATAATACATTATATGTTAAAAAAAAGAAGATAGTAGGAAGGGAAGAACGAAGGGGGGGGAAATCGGAGGGGGAGATGAACCATGAGAGACTATGGACTCTGAGAAACAAACTGAGAGTTCTAGAGGGGAGGGGGGTGGGAGGATGGGTTAGCCTGGTGATGGGTATTAAAGAGGGCATATACTGAATGGAGCACTGAGTGTTATATGCAAACAATGAATCATGGAACACTACATCAAAAATTAATGATGTAATGTATGGTGATTAACATAACATAATAAAAAAAAGAAAAAAAAAACAAAGTCAGAAAGCAGAAAGGGAAAAGGAAGGGAAAAAAGTTAAAAACTGGAAACTGTTTTTGAAAGGAAGACATATTTCCTGAATCAGAGAAACAATTCAGGGATAAATGGGATCAGAAGCAGATTTTGATTAGTTAGACTCAATGGCAAAGAGAAAAGATCCAAAATGAATCACGGGAAATGGCTTTAAATTTATCATTTCCTGACATTGGGTATAATAATGTATGTAGTACGTATGTAATCACAGAGAATGAAAATTACTTGTTACCATACTCAGTAAATTTATAAAGTATTAAGTGTTCATATTAGACTCATTTAACTTCTTTTTGGAATTTGTCATTAGTAAAAATGCTGTTCTATAGGAAATAATAGACAATGAAGTCAATAATCATTCTTTTTAAGCTGGGAGGCAACCACCTCATTTTCAAATATGGTAGAGTTTTATGATTTTGTCTGAATGTAAAGCTTGGCTCCAATTTATTTTAACACTTAGTTAGATTTAGTATGCCAGAAAATCAACTATTGCTGAACAAAGTTAAACTGTCTGAATATGATGATTTCTCTCATCTGACCTAAAAGAGCAAACTAAAAACAAAAATTATAGCCAGTCAGGACAGACATGCTTATGTAAGAGTAACTTCCCTACTTATCATTCCAAAAGCAATTATTTCTTAGTGGAAAACCTGTCATTTTACCCCTTGGGGAGGGTTCTATAAATGTGGTGTATTACCTCAGCCTAACATTCCTGGAAAACAAAGGAGCGTTTTATTCTCTGAACCCAAATCTGACTACCTCTTTTTTGAATCAAGCTCCAAAACAGCTGGAATAGAGACAATGGGCAAAGCAGACACAAATGACCTTGCTTCAGTGAATTATATATTTAGCTTTGAAAGAGAGTCTATGCAAAGTTTTTTTGGGGTTAAAAACATAATGATTTTCACTTGGGCTGTTTCCATAATTTGGCTATTGTACATAATGCAATAAAGATCAAGGTGCATGTATCCCTTTGAATTAGTATTTTTGTATTCTTTGGGTAAATACTTACTAGTACAATTGCTGGATTGTAGGGTAGTTCTATTTTTAACTTTTTAAGTCCATACTGTTTTCTAGTGTGGCTGAACTAGTTTGCATTCCTACCAACAGTGCAAGAGGGTTCCCCTTTCTCCATATCTTTGCCAACACCTGTTGTTTCTTGTGTTGTTGGTTTTAGCTATTCTGACAGGTGTGAGGTGATATCTCATTGTAGTTTTGTATTTCTCTTATGATCATGATGTTGAGCATCTTTTCATGTCTGTTGGCAATCTGCATGCCTTCTTTAGAAAAATGTCTATTCATGTCTTCTGCCCATTTTTTAGTCACCAAATGATGAATGGATAAAGAAGATGTGGTATAGATATACAATGGGATATTATTCAGCCATAAAAAAGAATGAAATCTTGCTATTTGTAATGACATGGATGGAGCTAGAGAGTATTAATGCTAGGTGAAATAAGTCAGTCAGAGAAAGACAAATACCATATGATTTCACTCATATGTGGAATTTAATAAATAAAACAAATGATCAAAGGGGACAAAGAGAGAGAGAGGCAAATCAAAAACCAGACTCAATTATAGAGAACAAACTGATGGCTACTAGAGGAGAGGTGGGTTGGGGGATGGGTTAAATAGGTGATGGGGATTAAGGAAGGCACTTGTGATGAGCACTGGGTGTTGCATGGAAGTATTGAATCACTATATTGTACACCTGAAACTAAACTGTATGTTAACTGACTGTAATTTAAAAAAATTGTGTATAATATATATATAGTGACTTTCCTTCCCAATATGTCCCTCTATACAGAGGAGGAGAATCTTCACTTGCTGTTGCTCTAGCATTTGCTTAAGACAGCTCCTGCCTATCACTACCTTAGTGTGATCTCTTACATTAAGGGTGGGTACTGATCAAAGTGGGTAAAAGGTTGCCCCAGGTTCAGCAACCCAGTCTTCTCATGTTAGTGTTCTCTTTTCAGAAATATATCATTTATAAAAATGTATCTCCTTTTAAGTTTTGAATGAAGGGAAAGTGAATAGAGAGAGGAACTAATAGGAAGAAGAGTTAGAGGGTTTGGTTGGCAAAATTGTAGTATTTAAAGAGGGCTACTAGCCATCCTCTCTGTTAGCCTTTTGTTTATACCATGATGACAACATGTTTTGGGGTATTTTGCCTTTCTAATTGCCACACTCCTGGAAATGGCATGGAATTTCCTTCTGAGTTTTTAACTGTGCCCCATTCCTGAAATTGGGTACTTGGCTTCCTTTAAGTGAACTTGGAACTTCATCTCTCTGAGCCTCCATTTTTTAATTGAAAAAAATTAAAAAAAGAAATATCTTATGTCTTCCAGCTCTATGAGTTTTTGTCTAACTGTAATCCTTAAAACTGAGATCTTCAGGTACTGAACAAAAATTCTTAAGAAATGGATCAAGTTTTATACTTCCCTTCCTTCCTAATAACTTATATATCTCCCAGGTGTCAGACTTGTATCACCTTTTTTCCCTTCTGCTTTAAATTTTATGCCACATATATTAGATTGTTAGGGATGCCATAACAAAGAACCACAGATTGGGTGGCTTAAACATTGGAAATTACTGTTATGGAAGCTAAAAGTCTGAGATCAAAGTATTAGCAGAGTTGCTTTCTTCTGAGGCCTCCCTCCTTGGCTTATAGATGGCAATCTTCTCCCAATGCCCTTTGTACATGTCTGTGTCCTAATTTCCTCTGCTTATAAAGACACCAGTCATATTGGATTAGAGCCTATCCTGATGACCTAATTTAACTTAATTACCTCTTAATGATCTTATCTGCAAATACAGTCACATTCTGAGGTACTAGGGTTAGAATTTCAACATATAAATTTTGGAAGGACACAATTAAGCCCATAATACCACATATAGATTCTATACCTTGTCCTCTTTTTGTATATGTTGAAGTCTCTTAGCTAGGTCCATACTGAATTCTGTTTGTAAAAATATTTGATCTGTCAATTGTTGAGAAAATTTGCATGAATATGATATACATAGGGACTTTTGTAGATTTTGCTGACATAGAATGTGTGTGTGTTTGTGTGTGTGTGTGTGTGTATAGGAATGTCTAAAAAGGAGAAAGGTGGATATAGAAAGGAATACAAGGGAGAAAGATATACTTGGTTTTTACCCTATCCTTAGCCCTGATCAAGTGTTCTTGAGCCCATAAGAGAGTTTCAGGCAAAGTTGTTGTAAGGCTCAGATAAATTCATCTTCTTTTGAAGCTATCAAGACAAAAATTCAACATTTTCTTGGAGAAATAGGATTTCTTCTTTACAACCTACCCCCAACCCCTAACCTGACCACTCTGTCACAGATCACAGGACAGCTTGGATATGCTTGGGGCTTAGTAAAGCCCCAGCAGCAAGTCTAAGTTATTTCATTTCTAGTCACTGAAAATTAGGAGGCAATATATAAAAACCATAACATTTATCCTGACATTTTAACCATCAACTAAACAGCAGCAGATCAACCTTCAGATTCCAAGCTGGATTTCATGGTAGGCAATCACCTTATGATGTAAAGGATGCATTTTTAGCCTATACACAAGTTTTAAAACTCAAAGACAGAAATTCTATGAAGGAAGTCTTGGGGGGGGGGAGAAATTTTACTAAATCTCTATGTTAAATATCCTAGAATCCCTCAAATGAATATCAGATGAAGAATATCTTTTCTCCCACATTCTTTGGTGAGTAGGGTTTTTGTGTTCACCTGACACCAATAGAAAGTAAATGAAAGTAGCTAAATTTGAGATAGACAAAGCAAAGTTTTGTGTATTACAAATGCATTATTGAGTAGTATAATTTTAGAAACATGATGAAGGAAGATATTTTCAATAAGCCATAGTGGGTCTCTATTATTGGAGATGTCAATGAAAATCCCAGTTTTCTAAATAAGAAGAAAAAATGGGGAGCCAATTCCTTTCACATCTTATTCAAAAGAAAAGATGTAAAAGAAATTGACTGAATATACATAATCTGAATATACAGTCCATCTGAAAAAAATATTCAGATCTTTCTCAAGAAATGAGTTTTTAAAAAGTAAGTGACATGAGAAGTCAAATATGATGAGTTTGGGAGTTGTAAGAACTTTCCAAAATTGCATGTGTAACCATGGAATTAGGATGTTTTAAAATTTGACAACTAATTTGTGTTAAAGTGTGTTATGGATGCCAGACCGAAATAAATAGAATAGATTTTAATGTTTGTTTTGAGTGAGATTCAGCACTTTGGATAGGGAGACCATTATTGTCTGGAAAAGTTTTATGTAATCAACTCCTTATTATGGAATAAGAACTAGAGATATTGAACCATTGTGGTAGATTAAGGAATCAGTAAAGAAAATTATCTGTTAAAAAAGGTTTTATTGGGAACAATAGAGTTTTGATTAGTATATGCTCAACTAACACTTTCTTAGCTAGACCATAATGGAATACTATGCACACTGGAATTTTTCCACTTTTTTTTTTTTTTATTGTGGTTCTTTCCACATTCATTGGTCTGAGCATACTCAAATTCTTTATCTGTAGTTTTATGTCCTTCAGTTGTGGATATTTTCTTTGATAATTTATTATTTTCTCTTTCTCTTAATTACTATTAGATGCTGATCCTCTAATTTTCATATCTTTTTTACTCTAATATTCCTCTTCTTTGCATTTTAATTCTACTTTCTGGATGATCCTCTTACCTTATTTTACTTATTTTTCTTAAGTTTCAGCTGTTTGATTTTAATTTCTGAGAGTTCTCATTTTCCTTTTCCTCTTTCTGTAACATATATTTTTATTTCAAGATTACAGCATCATCTTAAATATCTAAAGGTATTAAGTATTAATTTATTTAAATATCTCTCTGCATTCTCTCTATTTTCTCTGTTTCTTTTCTTAGATTTGCTTGGTTTGCTTTGGTCATTCTTTTCCATATTGGAGACTTTCCTTGAATATGTGTTGATCTTTCCTCTCTCCAGGAGTGTGGAACTGAAAGTTGATTGGAGTTCTGTGTGCATGAATGTGGCATGCCAAGTAATGAGCTTCCTTTAAAACAATTGGATGAAAAACTGATATTTCCATTTCAGATGCAAAAAATGTCAGTGTCTGTATATCAGTTTTCTAGTTCTTGTAACCTTTTGCCTGGGGGCTGTGAGTCTTGCTGCTGATGCTCAGGAGGCAGGTTTGACAAAGAGGCTGGGATCTCACTACTTAATATTCAGACTTACACTTAATGTCTTCATCCTCAGACTGGAATCTCATGCCTGCCCTCCTCTGTGCTTGGTGTTTCAGTGTTTGGAGTCTCGCTGACTCAGTTTCTCTGAAACAAATTCCTTCTGCCTCCTAGAGTTGAAGAAAGGAGGCAGTCATCTGATGCTACAGGTTAGAGTAGATACCTAGGGCCTAACAACTCCATATACAGGCTTTCAGACCCCTGTTTTCAGCCTCCTACCTAATCTCCACTTTTTTGCTCCTTCTTATACTCCTAATTGCTGAGCCTTTCTTGAAATCCTCAGGGGTGCATTTGTTCACTTTTTATCAATTATCTCCATCTCTTCTACTATACCAGGTACTTGAATTTGATCTTTCCTTTCTCTGCTAAGATTTTCATAATTCCTCTGTTTTCTTTCTTTAAATATCATAATTTAGGATTGTAGATATTTTTGAGTTCGGTTAAACATAGGGCTTAACTCTTGTTTTGTTATGACCTTCAGCAGAAGAGAGTGGAAAGGTCTCTATTTCACCTTGAAACTGGAAATCTAATGCAATACTTTATAACTCTGAAGATAAAATAATAGAAATATTTGGGAAAACAATATATAAATTTAAGAGTAGGCTATTTTAATGTAGCCAGCACATTCTACTGGCAAGAAAAAAAGAAAAAGAAAAAGAAAAAAGCTAATGTTTCCGAATTGTCCTGAATATCCAGACATGAGTCTTGATTTTTGACCTGAGCATCATACTTCTTGTCTTTGTTCTTTGATTTTTTATTTAAAAATGGTTACATACTGATCCTAATAATAGAACCTCCATATTTCTCTGGTCCTATCACTAATGTGTCCTGTTCTCTTTAAACTTGTATACCTGCCATCTCCTCATTTATTTTATCTCTTTAAAAGATTTCATTTATTTATTTATTTATTTATTTATTTATTTATTTAGAGAGAGGACATGAGTGGGGGGAGGGGGAGTGGGGAGAGAGAATCTCAAGCAGACTGCGCTGAGCACAGGGCCTGATGTGGGGATCTCATGACCCCAAGATCATGACCTGAGCTGAAACCAAGAGTCTGATCACTTAACCAACTGAGCCTCCCAGGCTCCCCTGCCATCTCGTCATTTATCCTTAGGAGATAGCATCACTTTGGACTTTTGAGCCCACAAGTTTCCACTTCTTCCACCTTCCTCACACCAAACCTTCGCCCCTCCTTTCTTACTATGGTGAAACAAGGGTCCTTTCTCCCATCTGGAACCAATGCCTCTGCCTGGGTCCTGGATTTCATCCTTTTCTACTTTCTCAGGGACCTGCTGTTTTTATTACTTCTTTTTTCTTTCACTTTCCATTGCCCCATCTTGTTAACATTTTAACATCCTTTAAGCCTCTGTATTGAGGGAAAACCACCTTTCTGAATTTCACATTTCCTCCAATTTCTAACTTACTTTTCTCCTTACTTTCACAGAAAAGCTTTTTGAGTTTTCTATCATCACTCTGTCCACTTCCTTACTTCTCATTTACACCTAAACCTATTGTAGTCTGGTTTCATACTTATCACTCTATAGAAACTATTCTCATTGAAATAAAAAAAATTAAAAATGGCTTTCCTGTAGCCTAGTACAGTGGACATTAGCCCTTACAGGAATTAACTATTGTTCAGCACTTAGCACTGTTGATCAATCCTATATTCTAGAAACACTTTTCCTTTGGTTTTCATGATAACCCAGTATCAGTCAGGATGGGTTAGCTTATGCTACAATATAAAACATCCTCTATATTCATAGCAGATTGAGATGGGCTCTGATATGCCTTGTCTTCACTCTTAGATAGAAGCTGATGGAGCAGACATTATCTGGAACATGGTCAATTGTTAAAGCAAATGGAAAGAGAGAGGATGATAAATCAGATACTAGCCCTTTTAGCCTCAATTAGAAATTAACATGTGCTACTTCTGTTCACATTCCATTGGCCAAAGGAGTTTTGTGACCCCACCTATCTCTAAGGGAGTAGAGAAGTGCAAACTTACTAAGTGCTTACTGGAAGTAATTTAGGAAAAGCGCTGAAGAGGACCATTACCACCTTTTGCCATAAAACTGCCTAAAATATTCATATCTAGGCAAGCAATATAAACCAAAATATACAGTATTTGAAGTGTCATTTCAGCCATATTATCAACTGAATGAATCAATCATGATTAAATGATAACCACATGTATTAGGAATAAATATATTTAAAATAACTACGTAAATTGTACTGACATATAAACATAGCTCCATTTATTCTATTTCCACTAAGTACTTACTGTATGCTTGGCACAGTGATAAATGATGAAGATTAAACAAAATATGACAAATATAAGGAAATACTGTATAAATCTTGTAATTCTTGGTTTTGCTCCTTATTCATCAATGAATTCCTTTCATTTATAAAATGTGAACCTGAAAATATAGTTATTGTTGTCTAAAAGATAGAAATTTGAATAGTAGCTAGAAAAGTGAAGCTCCAGCAGTCAAGAGCAGAGAGCATTCCAATTGTAAAAATTCTTCACAGTTCCTATTTAAAAAAAAATCCTGAGTTTTTTCAAGTGCTTCTTGAGAACATGCTGAGATGGAAAGAAAGTTAGATGAAAGATAGTACCGGGAGCAGACAGTAACTCAGAAGCCTAGTTATAAAATACTTTTTGAGGTGGAAAAACCATGCTAGCACTTCCCAAATCAGGCCAAATTCATTTTAGCTTATGCAGTTGTTTCCTACTGAGTCAGTGCACTACAGAAGGCGAAGACATCCAACACTTCTGTAATAGGTCAAAGGAAAGAACGTGTGACTGGAGGAAAGAGTGTGAGGCTCACTAGAGCAAGTCAGTGCTGCTCCAAGATCACCGCATGGAGACCTGAAAGGGTGGCTAGTTTTTATCTCCAGTGTAAGAAAAATGTGTATGGCTCTATTTACATGGATAGGAATTCATTTAAACAGGTCTGTATTTGGTTACTTTTTGGAGGCTCATGGTTATTTTAGTTGGATCTTTAGGAATACAGGTGACCTTCAAATGGAGGACATTTGAAAAATTGAAACATTGACATTTATTAAATAAAAAGTGTAAATTGAGTTGGAGGACACATCTACGTCATGGGAGATGCAACTGTTACCAAGATGTTGTGTTATTGTATTTTTTTATTGTTATTAGATATACTATATAATGTATAATACTAATATTATTATTATATAATAATAATAATATTATTTTATTATTATATAATATGGTCTTGTTATCTTTAGACAGGATTTTCTTTTCTTTCTTTATTATTTCTTTATTATTTATTTTTATTATGTTCAGTTAGCCACTATATAGTACATCGTTAGTTTTTGATGTAGTGTGCAATGATTCACCAGTTGTGTATAACAGCCAGTGCTCATCACAACATGTGCCCTCCTTAATTAATACCCATCACCCAGTTACCCCCTCCCCTCCCTCCTCCCCTCTGAAACCCTCAGTTTGTTTCCTGGAGTCCATAGTCTCTCATGGTTTGTCTCCCTCTCTGATTTCCCCCCTTCGGTTTTCCCTCCCTTCCCCTATGGTCTTCCGGGATGTTGTGTGATTGTAATGTTAAACATTCAGTGAGTTGATCAGCAGGCTCTCCAGTCTGCTTTATCGGAGATTCTCTTGAAGGCTCACATAGGCATTCTATGTAAAAACAGCCAGTTGGCTGGGTAGAATAAGGAGAACTCTGGCTGATTTCCTCTACCAAAGCAAGTCCCTGATCTCACATCTGTCCTTTATTCAGGAATATCCCTGGCTCTGTTTTTATATAGCTCTTCAGTAGACCATCAGAGTTGACTCAAGGGAACCAGAGGAAAGTGGCAAATGCCCCATCTAGACTTACTTCTGTGGTTATTCAGTTGTTGGGGAAAGTGCAAAAGCATGATCTCCTGTTGAGACTTGGCTCATAATAAGTAGAAGAAAATATCCATATTAGAAGAGTTGTTGCGTAGTCCAAGTTAAATATGACACCCTTCCTCCTCTCCGGTTCCCATATGTGGATATGCATGCTTGACAGAAGGATTAAAACATTTCTGGTTTCATCTGGCTTAATTTGGCACATGTGAATACCCATTTCTCTTCTCAGAGTGGTTGCTTCTCTCTGGCCAGGTTCCAATGATCTCACAGTGGAAATTTTCATCATTAAATTTTATGTGCATGAAATATTTTAAAGATTTTAATTTTTTTGTTTATTTTAAGGAAAAAATGTCAACATGAAATAAAATACTAGCAATTCTATTAACAACTTGAACTGAATCATACATGTAATAGAGATATCAAATTTGAGCAAACAGCCCCTTAGCTGCTACTAACTACTTTTGCCACCTTAAGCAAGTTATTTCACTTTCTATGCCTCATTCTCCTCTTCTGTAAATAAGGATAATGTAACTACCCAGAGTTACTGTGAGGATTAAATGAGTTAACATATGTAAAAAGTGCTTACAGCAAGGCCTGGCACATAGTTAAGGCTCCATAAATTTTGGTTATTGCTGCTATTGGCCTATTGCAAACATTGCTCCAGGTACTGTAGGACAAGAGATAAATGAACGATGGTCCTTACCTTCAAGGTACAGAAACCTATGAGGTATGAGTGAATTATAATTCAACTCAGGCTGCTATAAGAGCTCTAACAGAGACACAAAGTACAGTTGGCAGTACACAGGAAGGGCAGGCTTATGACAAGGGCTGCATCTGATTGGGTCAAATTATGGGTAAGATTCTTACAGGTAAAAGGAGAAAAAGAGGGAATCATCAAACATTCTAGTCAGAGGATACAAACAGGATAAATTGATAAAGATAGGAGATAGAATGTAGCATATAGTATCAGTGTTACATGTTTTCCTGTGCCTAGTGGCAGCCATGGCTAATCTATTTCACAATTCTTTCCCACTGAGCCTGATTTGCGTGAGAGTCCTTCTTAATATAGGGCTCAAGAAACAACTACTTCTTGACCAATTTGGTTCAGGTAATGAAATTTGTTTGCTACCTCAGGTATATAATAGCTTAGTGGTAGGGGTGAATGTAGTAGTAGATAAATTTGAAAAAATAAAAAAAACAATAATGACTACCATATATTGAGTATTCATTGTGTACGTTCAAATGTGCCTATTTGATTCTCACAACAAATATATAAGATAGGTATTCTTCTTTCCATTTTATATGTAAAGAAACTGAGACAGAAAGGTTAGAACTATTTCCAAGTTCACTTAGCTAGAAAATGTTGGAATTAGAATTTAAAACCAGGGCTTTTAAAATTTAAAAACTGTATTCTTAATCACATTACAGTATTGGATCTCTTAAAATACTAAGGAGTCAAGCTGAAGTTAATCATCAGTCAGCCTTTAATTTCATGTTAAAGTTTTAAAAAATCTATTCTGCATATAGAGGGAAGCTATTGAATGCTTTTGAACAGAAGAATAGCTTGATTGCATTTGTGCTCTAGGAATAAAACTCCGGTGGCATGATGACAAATATTGGAGGTAAGGATATTGGAAATGGGATGATCAATTAACTGGGAGAAATACAGGGATACGAATGGAAAGGAAGTAATAGAATCAAAATTATAGCTTCAAAGTGAAAGTCATAAGATTTGGCTGCATGGAAAGAGGGGCATTTCTGAAATTTTACATGTGGCAACTTGACAATTGATATGGACAGGAAGACAGTAAATTAAGTTTGAGATATTGGTGGAATATACAGATGGGGATTTTCTATCAGAAAATCTTTCTTTTCTTTTTTTTTTTCTTTTCTCTTCTCTTCTTTCTTTCATTTGTATAAATAAGGCTTAACATGTTAGGTTTTGTTCTCATCAAAAAATAGTGGATACTGTGCTAATGAAACTCTAAACATCTTTAATCTATATCAAGAATGGGCACATTCTTCAAATATATTAAAGAGTGTGTGTGTGTGTGAGAGAGAGAGAGAGAGAGAGACAGAGACAGAGAGAGACAGAGAGTGACAGAGAATAGAGTTGTAGGATTTAATTTAAAAGAACTGTTTGATATTATCAGAGAAATTCTCTAAATTTCTCATTAAATCACTTCTTTATAAGCAACAAGGTAGATTTATTATGTCGTGGTCATTCTTCCATTGTAGAGAGTCCTTGTCCAGTCAGAAATAAAGTCAATGCCAGGACTCTCAGCAGTCTGACCTACTTAGCTAGGATTTTTATTGGGTTTGTAGCTGAATTCTGCTGAGAAGGTGTCAGAATTGTAGCTTCTAAGGCTGACAGACAGTAGAATGCTCAGTGTTGTTGGAAAGCATGCAGGTTCCTGAAGCTCAGTTCCTCCCTTTCTTTAACCATATTGGAATCCCTTGAATTCAGTAGAGCATGGCAAAGTGTAAAGGATGTTTATGTTTTTATATAATCTTTAAACATCGATTAGGGTTTATATTATAGCAATGCCCAGGAACTTTACCATTCTACATAGTATTTCCATGTAGCTAATAGAAAATGAATGGATCATCTTGTAGAAATTTACTTTAGTAGTCCACACAGATGAGGAAGCATTACGGTGAGAGCAATCATATGCTAAAACCAAAAGCATCATATAGACATGAAAATATCAGATGGTGAGAAAACAACACCTACCAGTTCTTATACTAAAATCAAGGTGTGGTCATTAATAAACTTAATTTTTATATTACAAATGCTAAAATTCCTAGTAATGAAAGATAACATTTTTATTTAAATAAAGTCTTTTATAATTCAGTGAGAGTAAAAAGCAATTTGTTTTTCTCACAGATAACTGTAAATAGCCAATAGACCTTAGTGTAACTTACTTACAAAAAGTTTAACATGTTCATAGAGACTTAGGGCTCATTGTAAGGACATACTATTCTTAAGGAATTTAGAAAGTAAAAGAAGTCATGGGAGATATATAATAACCATGAATGCATTTATGTAGAATAATAATTAAAGGGAGTTAGAGACAGAGAAAGGAAATAGCTTATTTAGAAGTGATGCAAGTGTTCATTAGAAAGACAAAGCTCCCCTGAAAACAGCAGGTCCTGATCTTCAAGCCTTGGGGTTAGTCATTCACATCCTAAAGAACCAAGGTTTCAAAATTGATTAGTGTTCTTAGTGCTATTGCATTTCTATATATCAGCATAACTTTAACTGAAATATCCTTAGTTTAGAAAATTTAAGTAAATTAATGATTAAAGATTGAGTAAAATGTGGTTGGCAATAATTTTATGAACATCTGTCTTCAGAGGAATATGATTACTGATTCAAAATTGCAGGGAAAAAGTGACAAATAACCAGGGTCTTGGCTGAAATTTTCATATTTGGGTTGGGAGCCAGCTTCCTCAGAAATCAGCTTGGTAGTTGTCTCTCCTTCCATGTCCTTGGCACACAGAGCAGCTGCTTGTCTCTGGAGTCCAGCTGTGAAGAATTTAAGGGAGCCCTCTCCAGGAGTGCCAGCCCCAGGAATGTTCTCTGTGCAGATTTCTCCCAGAATCTCAATATGGCAAAGCTCACCATGGGACCATCTTTTTATTTAGACTTTCCGACAAATGTAAAAATATTTGGCATGCTCTTTCCACCTTTGCTACTATTCATTTAGTCTTTGCCTCTGAAAAGTATTGCCAAGAGGAAAGTTTCCTGTGTTTATTTTATTTCTAGCATGACATCTTGCTTTGAAAACTTTGGGTATGTGTATAGGCTGGGAAAGAAAAAAATAGGCTCCACTTTTTCCCTCTTTGCATTAATACACAGTCTAAAGAGGAAATGCAGGATAAATGACAAAGTCATGGGCTTGTAAGATCTGTGGAGGGAGTTTATAGGCTGGCCTGATGATAGACATTTCATTGCACTTTCAGACACTGTGATGGCAAATAACTTTTGAGAGAGCCTTAATCATTTAAAAGCAAATCATTTAAGTAAGTAAATCCTTTAAAGAGTAAATCATTTAAAAGCAAAACAAACAAACAAAAAACTAAAACTGAAGTATGAGTTCTTTATTCAGAAATTACAAAGATTTGTATGCATTTTTTCATTGTTGTTGGAGGAGACAGGGTGTAATAAGAAGTGTTAGAGCCTTTTTTTGTTTGTTTGTTTTTTATTATGTTCTGTTAATCACCATACATTACATCATTAGTTTTTGATGTAGTATTCCATGATTCATTGTTTGCATATAACACCCAGTGCTCCATGCAGTACGTGCCCTCTTTAATACCCATCACCAGGCTAACCCAGCCCCCACCCGCCTCCCCTCTAGAACTCTCAGTTTGTTTCTCAGAGTCCATAGTCTCTCATGGTTCGTCTCCCCCTCCAGTTCCCCACGCCCTTCATTTTTCCCTTCCTACTATCTTCTTCTTTTTTTCTTTTTAACACATAATGTATTATTTGTTTCTTTTTTTTATTATGTTATGTTAATCACCATACATTACATCATTAGTTTTTGATGTAGTGTTCATGGTTCATTGTTTGCTTATAACACCCAGTGCTCCATTCAGTATGTGCCCTCTTTAACACCTATCACCAGGCTAAACCATCCCCCCACCCCCCTCCCCTCTAGAACCCTCAGTTTGTTTCTCAGAGTCCATAGTCTCTCATGGTTCATCTCCCCCCTCCGATTCCCCCCCTTCATTTTTTCCTTCCTACTATCTTCTTTTTTTTTTTTTTTTTTTAACATATAATATATTATTTGTTTCAGAGGTACAGGTCTGTGGTTCAACAGTCTTACACAATTCACAGCGCTAACCATAGCACATACCCTCCCCAATGTCTATCATCCAGCCACCCCATCCCTCCCACCCCCCACCACTCCAGCAACTCTGTTTGTTTCCTGAGATTAAGAATTCCTCATATCAGTGAGGTCATATGATACATGTCTTTCTCTGATTGACTTATTTCGCTCAGCATAATACCTGCCAGTTCCATCCATGTCATTGCAAATGGCAAGAATTCATTCCTTTTGATGGCTGCATAATATTCCATTATATATATATACCACTCTTCTTTAACCATTCATCTGTTGATGGACATCTTGGCTCTTTCCATAGTTTGGCTATTGTGGACATTGCTGCTATAAACATCGGGGTGCACGTACCCCTTTGGATCACTACATTTGTATCTTTGGGGTAAATACCCAGTAGTGCAATTGCTGAGTCATATGGTAGCTCTATTTTCAACTTTCTGAGGAACCTCCATACTGTTTTCAGAGTGGCTGCACCAGCTTGCATTCCCACCAACAGTGTAGGAAGGTTCCCCTTTCTCCACATCCTCGCCAACATCTGTCATTTGCTGACTTGTTAATTTTAGCCCTTCTGACTGGTGTGAGGTAGTATCTCATTGAGGTTTTGATTTGGATTTCCCTGATGCCACGCTATGTTGAGGACTTTTTCATGTGTCTGTTGCCCACTTGGATGTCTTCTTTGGAAAAATGTCTGTTCATGTCTTCTGCTCATTTCTTGATCGGATCATTTGTTCTTTGGGTGTTGAGTTTAATAAGTTCTTTATAGATTTTGGATACTAGCCCTTTATCTGGTATGTCATTTGCAAATATCTTCTCCCATTCTGTCGGTTGTCTTTTGGTTTTGTTGACTGTTTCTTTTGCTGTGCAAAAGCTTTTTATCTTGATGAAGTCCCAATAGTTCATTTTTGCCCTTGCTTCCCTTGCCTTTGGCGATGTTTCTAGGAAGAAGTTGCTGCTGCTGAGGTCGAAGAGGTTGCTGCCTGTGTTCTCCTTTAGGATTGTGATGGACTCCTGTCTCACATTTAGGTCTTTCAACCATTTTGAGTCTATTTTTATGTGTGGTGTAAGGAAATGGTCCAGTTTCCTTCTTCTGCATGTGGCTGTCCAATTTTCCCAGCACCATTTGTTGAAGAGACTGTCTTTTTCCATTGGACATTCTTTCCTGCTTTGTCGAAGATTAGTTGACCATAGAGTTGAGGGTCCATTTCTGGGCTCTCTATTCTGTTCCATTGATCTAAGTGTCTGTTTTTGTGCCAGTACCATACTGTCTTGATGATAACAGCTTTGTAATAGAACTTGAAGTCCGGAATTGTGATGCCACCAGCTTTGCTTTTCTTTTTCAACATTCCTCTGGCTATCCAGGGTCTTTTCTGGTTCCATACAAATTTTAGGATTATTTGTTCCATTTCTTTGAAAAAAGTGGATGGTATTTTGGTAGGGATTGCATTAAATGTGTAGATTGCTCTAGGTAGCATTGACATCTTCACAATATTTGTTCTTCCAATCCATGAGCATGGAATGTTTTTCATTTCTTTGTGTCTTCCTCAATTTCTTTCATGAGTATTTTTAGTTTTCTGAGTACAGATTCTTTGCCTCTTTGGTTAGATTTATTCCTAGGTATCTCATGGTTTTGGGTGTAATTGTAAATGGAATCGACTCCTTAATTTCTCTTTCTTCTGTCTTGTTGTTGCTCTATAGGAATGCCACTGATTTCTGTGCATTGATTTTCTATCCTGCCACTTTACTGAATTCCTGTATGAGTTCTAGCAGTTTTGGGGTGGAGTCTTTTGGGTTTTCCACAAAAAGTATCATATCATCTGCAAAGAGTGAGAGTTTGACTTCTTCTTTGCCAATTCAGATGCCTTTTATTTCTTTTTGTTGTCTGATTGCTGTGGCTAGGACTTCTACAACTATGTTGAATAGCAGTGGTGATAGTGGACATCCCTGCCCTGTTCCTGACCTTAGGGGGAAAGCTCTCAGTTTTTCCCCATTGAGAATGATATTTGCTGTGTGTTTTTCATAGATGGCTTTTATGCTATTGAGGTATGTACCCTCTATCCCTATACTCTGAAGAGTTTTGATCAAGAAAGGATGCTGTTCTTTGTCAAATGCTTTTTCTGCATCTATTGAACTGATCATATGGTTCTTGTTCTTTCTTTTATTAATGTATTGCATCACATTGATTGATTTGCAGATGTTGAACCAACCTTGCAGCCCCGGGATAAATCCCACTTGGTCGTGGTGAATAATCCTTTTAATGTACCATTGGATCCTGTTGGTTAGTATTTTGGTGAGAAGTTTTGTATCCATGTTCATCAGAGATATTGGTCTGTAATTCTCCTTTTGGATGGGGGGTCTTTGTCTGGTTTTGGGATCAAGGTAATGCTGGCCTCATAAAACGAGTTTGGAAGTTTTCCTTCCATTTCTATTTTTTGGAACAGTTTCAGAAGAATAGGTATTAATTCTTCTTTAAATGTTTGGTAGAATTCCCTTGGGAAGCCTTCTGGCCCTGGGCTTTTGTTTTTTGGGAGATTTTTGATGACTGCTTCAATTTCCTTAGTGGTTATAGGTCTGTTAAAGTTTTCTCTTTCTTCCTGGTTCAGTATTGGTAGTTTATACATCTCTAGGAATGCATCCATTTCTTCAGATTATCTAATTTGCTGGCATATAGTTGCTCATAATATGTTCTTGTAATTATTTGTATTTCTTTGGTTTGGTTGTGATTGCTCCTCTTTCATTCATGATTTTATTTATTTGGGTCATTTCTCTTTTCATTTTGATAAGTCTGGCCAGGGGTATATCAATCTTGTGAATTCTTTCTAAGAACCACCTCCTAGTTTCGTTGATCTGTTCTAATGTTCTTTTGGTTTCTATTTCATTGATTTCTGCTCTGATCTTTATTCTTTCTCTTCTCCTGCTGCTGGGTTTAGGCTTTATTTGCTGTTCTTTCTCCAGTTCCTTTAGTGTCGGGTTAAGTTGTGTATTTGAGACCTTTCTTGTTTCTTGAGAAAGGCTTGTATTGCTATATACTTTCCTCTTAGGACCTCCTTTGCTGCATCCCAAAGATTTTGAACAGTTGTGTTTTCATTTTCATTGGTTTCCATGAATTTTTTTAATTCTTCTTTAATTTCCTGGTTGACCCATTCATTCTTTAGTAGGATGCTCTTTAGCCTCCATGTATCTGAGTTCTTTCTGACTTTCCTCTTGTGATTGAGTTCTAGTTTCAAAGTACTGTGGTCCGAAAATATGCAGGGAATGATCCCAATCTTTTGGTACCGGTTGAGACCTGATTCGTGACCTAGGATGTGATCTATTCTGGAGAATGTTCCATGGGCAATAGAGAAGAATGTGTATTTTGTTGCTTTGGGATGGAATGTTCTGAATAAGTCTGTGAAGTCCATTTGGTCCAGTGTGTCATTTAAAGTCTTTATTTCCTTGTTGATCGTTTGCTTAGATGATCTGTCCATTTCGGTGAGGGGGGTGTTAAAGTCCCCTACTATTATTGTATTGTTGTCAATGTGTTTCTTTGCTTTTGTTATTAATTGGCTTATATAATTGGCTGCTCCCATGTTAGGGGCATAGATATTTACAATTGTTAGATCTTCTTGTTGGATAGACCCTTTAAGTAGGATATAGTGTCCTTCCTCATCTCTTATTATAGTCTTTGGTTTAAACTCTAATTTGTCTGATATAAGGATTGCCACCCCAGCTTTCTTTTGGTGTCCACTAGCATGGTAAATGGTTTTCCACCCCCTCACTTTCAATCTGGGGGTGTCTTTGGGTCTAAAATGAGTCTCTTGCAGACAGCATATCAATGGGTCTTGTTTTTTTTTTATCCAATCTGATACCCTGTGTCTTTTTGGGGGGCATTTAGCCCATTTACCTTCAGGGTAACTATTGAAAGATAGGAATTTAGTGCCATTGTATTGCCTGTAAGGTGACTGTTACTGTATATTGTCTGTGTTCCTTTCTGGTCTATGTTACTTTTAGGCTCTCTCTTTGCTTAGAGGACCCCTTTCAATATTTCTTGTAGGGCTGGTTTGGTGTTTGCAAATTCCTTTAGTTTTTGTTTGTCCTGGAAGCTTTATATCTCTCCTTCTATTTTCAATGACAGCTTAGCTGGATATAGTATTCTTGGCTGCATATTTTTCTCGTTTAGTGCTCTGAATATATCATGCCAGTCCTTTCTGGCCTGCCAGGTCTCTGTGGATAGGTCTGTTGCCTATCTAATGTTTCTACCATTGTAGGTTACAGATCTCTTGTCCCAAGCTGCTTTCAGGATTTTCTCTTTGTCTCTGAGACTTGTTAGTTTTACTATTAGATGTCAAGGTGTTGACCTATTTTTAGTGATTTTGAGGGGGGTTCTCTGGATTTTGATGCCTGTTTCCTACCCCAAATTAGGGAAGTTCTCTGCTATAATTTGCTCCAATATCCCTTCTGCCCCTCTCTCTCTTTCTTCTTCTTCTGGGATCCCAATTATTCTAATATTGTTTCATCTTATGGTATCACTTATCTCTTGAATTCTGCCCTCGTGATCCAGTAGTTGTTTATCCCTCTTTTTCTCAGCTTCTTTATTTTCCATCATTTGGTCTTCTATATCACTAATTCTCTCTTTGGCCTCATTTATCCTAGCAGTTAGAGCCTCCATTTTTGATCGCACCTCATTAATAGCCTTTTTGATTTGGCTTGGTTAGATTTTAGTTCTTTTATTTCTCCATAAAGGGTTTCTCTAATTTCCTCCATGCTTTTTTCAAGCCCAGCCAGTATCTTAAAATCATCATTCTGAACTCTAGTTCTGACATCTTACTAATGTCCATATTGATTAGGTCCCTGGCAGTCAGTACTGCCTCTTTTCGGTTTTTTTTTTTTTTAACTATTTTATTTTTTATTTATTTATTTGGCAGAGAGAGACACAGTGAGAGAGGGAACACAAGCAGGGTGAGTGGGAGAGGGAGAAGCAGGCTTCCCGTGGAGCAGGGAGCTCAACGGAGGGCTCAATCCCAGGACCCTGGGATCATGACCTGAGCCAAAGGCAGAGGCTTAACTGACTGAGTCACCCGGGCGCCTCTCTTGTTCTTTTTTTTTGAGGTAATTTTTTCTGTCTTGTCATTTTGTCCAGAGGAGAATAGATGAATGAGAGAACAAAATGCTAACAGGGTAACAACAACCCCAGAAAAATATACACTAAACATATCAAAAAAGACCTGAAACCAGGGGAAAAGAAAGGGAAAGAAAGAAAAAAGAAAAAGAAAAAGATTAAAAAAAAAAAAGAATATGTTCAAATATGATCAGGGTGGTGCATAGATCAGTGCCACACACTAGATTTTCAGTGTATTTTGGTCTGTTAGAAGAAAGTACCTCCCAAAATTTTAAATAAAGAAAAAATTATATATGTAAAAAAATAAGGGTAAATACAATGAAGGGATGGAATATGACTGTAAAGATGAAAATTATAAAAGATTTTATTAAAGGAATTGATAAGAAGTTGGTTGAAAAAAGAAAGAAAAATTAAAAAAAAAAAGAAGAGAATGTGATCAGGCAGGAGACTAGAACAAAGCCATACACTAGAGATTTAGGGTATATTTTGGTCTGTTAGAAGAAACTGTATCCCAAAATTTTAAAGAGAGAACAATTATATATATATATATATATATATATATATATATATATATATATATATGTCAAAAATAAGGTTAACTACTATGAAGGGATAGAATATGACTCTAAAAATGAAAATTAAAAAGATTTTTTAAAAAAGGGATTGATAAGATGTTGGTTGAAAAAGGGAAAAAGAAAAATTCAAAAAAAAAAAAAAGAAAGAAAGTTAAAAAAAAATTAACTTTAAAAGACTAAAGAATCAGGGGGAAAAAAGCCATGAATTCTCTGTGCTGTATTCCCCTAGTGCTGGCATTCTGCCATTCTCATTGATCGGTAAACTTGGTCTTGGCTGGCTGTTCTTGCTGATCTTCTGGGGGAGGTGCCTGTGGCAGGGGTTCTCAAATGTCTTTCCCAGAGGCAGAATTGCCCTGCCTTGCTCGGGTTCGCTCTCGGGAGCCTTTGTTCCCTGCAAGCTTTCCGCACAACTTTGGAGGACAAGAGTGAAAATGGCAGCCTCCTAATCTCAGCCCTGGAGGAGCCGAGAACTCGGTGCCCCACTCCTCAGTGAGCCCCCAGAGAAAAGCAGTCAATCACTCCCGTCTCCCCAGTCTCCCGCCCGACTCCGTGCTCACCCGGCCTGTGACCGAGTGTTTCTGTCTCTGGCACACGACCTCGTGTGGAGTCTCCAAACCCAGCAGATCCCTGCAGTGCGCACCCGTGCTGCTCCTCCCAGGGGAGGAAGGGGAGTCTCCCCAGATCTGCTGCTTGTTGGGTCCCTGCTGGAAGAGCAATGGCCCGACTGTACCGCAGATCATGGTTTATGGCCACCCCGAGCTGAGAGCCCACTCCTCGGATCCATCTCTGCAGCCGGCTTCCCTGTTCCGATATCTGGGAGCTCTGCTGCCCTCAGGCACCCCAGGTCTTTCTGTGACCCCGAGGGTCCTGAGGCCACACTGTCCCAGCGAGGGTTCCACCCCCTCAAGTAGCCACTGGAGCGATGTCCCTCAGCGGAGCAGACTTCTAAAAGTTCCGATTTTGTGCTCCACTGCTCTATCACATGCCAGTAGTGGCTGAAGGAGGCTCCCTCCCTCCTGTCGTCTATCTCTCTGAATATCACCTCCAATTCACTTCTCTGCACGTCTTACCTTCCAGAAAGTGGTCACTTTTCTGTTCAGAGAGTTGCTGCTATTCTTTTCTTCGATCTCCTGTTGAGTTCGTAGGTGTTCAGAACGGTTTGATCCCTATCTAGCTGAATTCCTGGGAACAGATGAAATTTAGGTCTCCTACTCCTCTGCCATCTTGCTCCTCCCTGTCTGTTTGTTTTTAATTTTGGTACCCAAAAGGTTATGTTCAAGTATAGATAACAAGAGAAAGCAATAGGTTCTAAGGTTGAATAATCTCATGGGGATGAAGGACTTGGATATCTTGATGTGGAATAAAGGGAGGATATCATGAGCTGACTTATCCCTGAGGTATGACATAGTAAGTATATCAGAAAAAGGCATTAGATAGGGCAAAATTTAAACTAGTGAGGAAAAGACAATAAGAAGTCTTCCAGATACCATTTAGTTTGCCCCATGGTGACCAAGGAGCTCTACATAAGGGAAATACTATGATCTCACTAATTGTAAAACCTATACTTTTAGAAAACTAATGCCTTCTAGTAAAGGAGAAATTCATAGCTTAAGAAAGTGACAACCATGATAAGGTACTGAAAAGTCAATTTTTCTAAGGCAGTTAGCATGGACTCTGTAATGAACTAAATACTGGGAAACTTAATTTGAATTTTCCAAACTGTGTGCCCAGATATGTAGGACTGAAACATATTTTTAGAAAGCTATAAACCAACCATATTTTTTGACAAGGACTGATAGTCTGCTTACACAAAGAACCTTTTTTTTTTTTTTTAAATCTGAGGGCTTCAGAGAATAAGTATAGAATTAACTATCATATTACCATTTGCAATTAGAGAAAATGAATTGGTGGTAGGGAAACAATTAATCTGAAAGTTCCATTGAATCAAAGTCATATTTTATATTTTTAATCTTGAATTATTGTATTCTCTTTGATTTTTTAAAGTTAAAAGAATTTTAATTATATTTATCAAAGAATATGCCAATATTTAAAGTGTTTGATATTGTATTTCAAATAATGAAAATATTACCAAATTGTATTTATTTTGAAAAATACTTGAAACAATAAAATTCCAAGACAGCAAAATGATTCTTCTCACTTCCTGGATATCGAGTCTGTGATCTTTTGTTACTGAAAGATTTTGTCAATGCAACAGGAAAGAGAACAGAACTTAGCCTCAGAGCACTGATTAATTTATAGGAGTTGTGGCTGGTATTATCACAGAGAACCTGAGGAAGGTAGAAGACATGTTTGTCAAAAGAGTGAAGACCCAGAGAGGATTATATGGGGCATGCCACATGAAACCCCAATATCAGAAAGAAAATGTAGAGAAAGGGATCCTGGATATAAAAGCTAATTTTGGAACGAGCAGGACAAGAACATTAAAGACAAATATTGTCTACATTGGAACGCTGTCTAGTTCATGGTGTGCCTAAGTTACTATTACAGGAGCCAGAATAGACTGGCTGTCATAGCCTTCATAACCCATATCATGGCTCCATGTGGAGATTCAAAAGAAAGATATTAATCCCTGACCTTCTTTGGCTGCTGAAGACCATGGGCAGCCATCATTCCCTGAGCCCTTACAACTGTCAGATGTGGTGCTGAACCCTTAATTCTCAATCTCATCTGATCCTCACACCAGCCTAATTATTGTGAATAATATCCCCCACCCACCCATGCACCCTGTTTTTTTTTCTTTTTTTAACAGAAGATACTGAAACTCTTGGTTAAATGACTTCAAGTTCAAACAAAAAATAACAGTACAACTGGTGTTTAAACCTCAAGCTATCTGACCTGAAAGCTCTTGTTATATCTGTGTCTTGAGACAGAGGAACTCCTATCAGAGAAATGTCTGGGGAACTTGATGCTGTTTGGTCTCCAGGCTCTGAGTTCAGACCAGAGCAGCAGACCTCTCTAGCTGGGGCAGGAATTGAAAGAAAATTCCTAGGACTTTAGCACTTCCTCTAGCTAGTCTCAGGCCCTCCCTTCTGTTCTCCCTCATCAGATTCTAAGCTGCAAATATCCTACTTCTGCTCCAAAAAGAGAAAAATGGAAGTTGGAAGGAGAATGCAAGCCTTAAAGAGGCAAGGGAGTAAATGCCCATCTAAGTTTCTCCATTTCCTCAGCCTCTCACTAGCTGCCTAATTCCCAGCATCAAAGAGGATGTAAGGAAAGGCAGGGTTTGGAGGGATAGGGGCTCTTCACCCTATGCTTTTTTCTATATATCCCCAATTCCCCTTGAAATCCATTGTCCCTTTCTCTAGCTGTGACACAGCCCTTTAAAAACAGACTACTTGTTCTTGGAATTTGGCAGGGAAGAAGGCAAGACTTCATCATCAGGTGAGTTAATTATTATATCCTGTAAGGATGTCTACACTGCAGTCCTAATTGTGGCATTTGCTACTTATAAAGTAAGGTGTTTTTTTTTTTTTTTTTTTTTTTTTTTAAATCAAGCCCCTGAAGATCCTCAGGGCAAAGAGAGTTTATAAATTACACTAATTGGAAGGAAGATACTTTTAAAACATGTCTTAACACAGAAGAATTTTTCTTTTTCTAGAGCATCCAGTGCTTTACCCCAGATAGATAAGATAGTTAATCCTCCTCCCTCACTTATTACTCTCCTGCCCTGTCTATGAACACACTGACTAACCTTTCCCTAGGGCCTTGGCACACACCACAAGTACAGGCGGTGATGTGGAAGGATAAAAACATTACTCAGACACTTTACGAAAGTTTCTAGCAGTTGGCAATACTCAGTCTGACCTTTATATTGGATTTTGCCATCATTTTAATCACTTTACCATCACTTGCAGGAGAGAATGTGTCTTTAAAAGTGCCCTATTTAGGGAAAGCATCAGAGCTAAGACTAAGTGTACATTCTCATTATTTCACATGTTGTCAAAGTAACCAGTACAGTGAAATGACAGCATTTTGAAGAATATAGGTTTGTGCAAAGCTCTTCATTAAGGTAGGAGGGCATTATATTGCAATTATTTATATTTGGATATAATCTTTTTATTGACATTTTTATGTATATTCAGTAATAAATAGAATATATGTGAAGTTATTGCATCCAAAATTTTACTTTTAGTTCCCTACCACTATTGGCCAAAGCCCTTGTAAATTTCTATGTCTTTTGCAAGAGTTTTTCACCCGAGTTTTTGGGCTATCTACTGTATTCTTTGTTTCTGTGTATTTGGCTGATTATTTTACTATAACTATTTTACTCTAACTGTATATTTGGCTAATTATTTTACTATAATTCATTTGCAAAAAATCAATACACACATAGCATACTGAGAGAATTTTCAGTGTACTTATCAATTGAAAGTAAGCTTAACTTTTTGTCCTGTGTGATGTCTAACACCCCTAAGGATAAAGCATTTGATTTTATACTGACTATCACTACTGTCGTTCATCTTATTTATTTTTTCATTTTTCTATTTTAAAAAATATCAAGCCTACAGAAAAGTTGCAAACAGGACTCTTCAACAGACTTATTGTTAACTTTCAGCTATTTGGGAGTTTAAGTGTAGACATTATGACACTTTGTCCAGTACTTTAGCATTTCTCTCCTAAAACGAGAACATTCTGCCGTAAACTGCAATATAATTACCATAAGAAAATTTAACTTGAGATGAAACTTTTATCAAATAAACACAGTCCATATTCAAATTTCCAAAGTTGCCCCAATGAAATTCTTTATAACTATTCCTATACCTCCTTCCAGGATCCAGTGAAGAATCATGCATTGCATTTATTTATCAAATTTCTTTATCCTCCTTTAATCTAAAGCAGTCCCCAGATATTTTTTCTTATGACATTAACATTTTTTAAAGATACCAGGTCATTGTTTTATACAATATCCTTAAAATGACTATTTTCTCCTAATTAGATTCAAGTAGAGTATTTTTGGCAGGACTACAACAGTTGTGATGTTGTGTCCCTCACAGAGTATCATATGAGGAAGTATATAATATCAGTGTGTCCAAGTTTGGGAAATAAATTTGATTATTTGGTTAAGGTGGTGTCTATTGTATTCGTTCATTGTATAGGTATGCTTTTCTTTTGTGATTAATGAGTACTCTGCAAGGTGATATTTTGAGACTGTAAGAATACTTTGGTCTCCAAAAATCCTTCCCTCAATAGTTTTGGTATCCATTAATACATATTCCTTAGATTAATTGTTACTCTGGTGCCAGCAAAAGGGTGATTTTCCAATTTTATAATTTCCTCTGTATTTGTTCATTGTCATTTTTCTGTAAAGAAGAACTTTTCATTCTCTGTCTCCCCAACACTTGAAATTATTATTTTGGGGTATTATTATGAACTGATGGATTCCTTTTTTAATGTATTATAATTTATTCCACTCATTATTTGTTATACTGCATGAGTTATTCCAAATTGGGCTCGTGAAAACCCTGCTAAGCTCTGTTATCCATCTCAATTGTCCTAGTCACTTAACTTATTTATTAGAAATAAGCTTTGAAGATAATTCAAAATATTTTTTAGCCCAGTTAGTTGTAGCAGTACATCAACTCCCTTATCACATTTATTTTTACCTGTGAAAAACTGTATAATGGCTCACCTTCAATAATACATGAAGAGCTTGGAAGTTGTCACTCCTGTCTTCACAAGAAGAAGGTTGAATATACTGAAAATCAGTGACCTTTCTTGGACACAGCAACAAACTAAGGTCTCAGGTCAAGCTGCTACCTCAAAACCATGCAAATTCAGAAAGTCACAACAAAGATCTGCCTACCTGGAGCAGAAGTCATGGGAGCCATAAACTTATAGCAACAGTTAAATAGTTATTTTAATAATGAATTTTTAGATGCTGATTATGGACTGGCATGAGAATGAAAAACTCCTGAGGCATACTGTCTTAGGGGGAACCCCGCACTTTCATAGTATTTGCCTCCAGGAACCCCACCATCCTCCTGGTGAAAGGCCAAGAAAGATCTCCTGTTCCTCTGGCAGGGGGAGGGAAAAAAAAATTTTTTTTTAAACTTACTGAGATCATTCACCATAACAAAGTCCCATTCTCCAGGGTATAAGACTTTACCAGAGCCTTATCCTACCTAGGGGAAGGCCATGCATATAACTTGGTGCCATCTCGGCTCACCTAAGAGGGGGAGTAAAGCTAAGATATATTGGTGAAGGTTATAGCCCAGTGACACAGGCCCACTAAAAGAATGAGATTTCCTTATAAGATTATAGAATGCTCCTCCTCCCCCACACCTTACTCTCTCCCCTGACACACACACACACACACACACACACACACACACACACACACACACACATACACACCACTAAGTCTCCAGTATAATAGTGAGTTAAAGCTGAAAGGGCTGCAAGACAGTTGCTGAGGAGTTCTTAGGGAAGCTCAAAGTGATTGGGAAGATAAAAACAAAGGCAATAAAGGTGTTTGAAGCCTCTAGTATGTACAACTATATAAAATGTTGAACACTGCCCAACTTCTAGATAGATTAACATAAAACTTCACACTAAAGCCCGATTTACCTCAGTTCCTATTACCTAATACGTTGTGTCTAACTTTCAACAAAAAGTTATAAGGCATCCTAAGTGGCAAAATAAATAAATATAATGACAGTGTCCTCTATTAACAAAGACATTTTTCCCATTCACCTGACTGTTAGGTGGGATTACCCAGAAAATTCCTTTGTTATGTTTGTGTTGTGAAATTCCATATGTAATATCTGATTTCTGCTTATAAAAAATCATTATGGTGGCTCCTATAACACAAAGGTAAACTTAATTATTGATTTGGTACTAGCTCAAATAATATGTACAATTAAAGAAGTACATTAAAAAGTAATATTAAATCAATAGACAAAAAAACAAAACAAAACAAAACAAAACAAAACCCAACCTGATTATTTTCCTTGGGAACAGAGAAACTAAAGTGAAATATTTGCATTGAAGGGACCTGCTGGTTTTATGGTCACATCTGCTAACCAGTCTGTATCCTTGGCTCACAGAAATCCCCATGACTGCTGAAAACAGTGATTCTTTCAGAAACATTTCCCCTTCATGTACCCTAGCATATTTCAGCAGTCTGTGTTCCCAAAACTCGTGGTTGAAAAACACTCAACCTCATGCCTACATTTCCTGAAAAGAAGATCAGTCCAGAGGTGATTCAGTAAGACATGAAGCTTGCTCTCCAGACACAAATACAAAATACAAATCAGAACACTGGCATAAAAATGACAGAAACCTCATCATGTTGAGTTGGGAAGTCAACCTTATTATTAGTTAACAGGGATTGAGTGTTCTCTGGCATTCAGTGGCGCCAATAAAGGGCTAGGTGCTGTAGAGAACATGGAATTAGACAAAGTTCTTGCCCAGGGGGCTCATAATCAAATTAGACAAACCAGACACTCACACAGTCCAGCAGTCTGGAGTGGGGAAAGTTGGGTTTATATGGGGAACCTAAGGTCACTCTGTCCATAAACATACTTAGTTTGCCTCCAGCAAGCTTGCTATCGTGTGTTTCTCCCAAACACAAGAGAAAATCTTAACATTCTTTCTCATGATTTTCATTTCAACATCACCCAGGAAGTCTGCTTTGCAAGAAAGTACAGCTGGGTTTTCATTGTCCTGTGACAGGATTTAGGATAAATTCTACAAAGCACATGGTCTGGTTTACTGGAGAAGGAAGGGCAAAATCACAAGGTCAGAGTCACTAGAAAGAGAAGCAAAGTTATGTAGGAGAACATTCCGTAGGGAGGCCATCAGAGCCAGATTTCTGCTGAGCTTGCAGTACACATTCAGCCATTTTATGATGGATCCATTTTTACTTTTAGTCTGTCATGAGCAGTGGAGGTTTCATAAGCAACCTCAACAAGTGAGCAAGGCTGCTTAGCACAGGCAGTCTAGATTTGAATTGTCAGTTTTTCTAAATTTTTTTTCTTTTAAGATTCCATTTATTTATTTGACAGAGAGAGACACAGTGAGAGAGGGAACACAAGCAGGGGGAGTGGGAGAAGGAGAAGCAGGCTTTTCACGGAGCAGGAAGCCCAATGGAGGGCTCGATCTCAGGACTCTGGGATCATGACCCAAGCTGAAGGCAGATGCTTAATGACTGAGCCACCCAGGCACCCCTGAATTGTCAGTTTTTTACAGGAGATTTCTGGGTATACCAGTTAGCCAGCAATTGGAAACCTTTGGGCCCTTGTGGTATTCCCAATGGGGGAATGTCCCTGTTCACATGGGGTCTGAATTTAAAAAACAATAACATACGTGTGAAAACTAAGTTCAAGGTTGGGTTAGATGATTTCTGATGTCCTCCACTTAATACTTACCTTCCTCACAGAACTTAGCCCTCTGTGTTATGATCACCACCTTTTTGTCTATAAACCATCCTCCAGCACCTATATAGTACTTGACACATATTTAGATTCCAATAAAAATTCATTAATTAATAAATGCCATAAGGGATGTAAACCAGGAGAACTCAAATATCACAACTTTCAAGAATCTTCACATAGTCCCCAAACCTCATTAAGTTTTTTTTTTTAACAGTCTAGGGGCACTATAATTATATTTAAGCATATAGTATGATTTCCATGGTTGATTAGTTAGAATCACAAGAGTGGCCCCTCCCAAATTATCATCAATTCCATAGTTTTATGTATATATCACAGGGTATACATTATGTGTACAGAATTATGTCATTCTTTTATTTTGTGTATATAGCAGTACTAATACACTTTTCTATAATCCCCATCCACTCCTTAATCTGTGACAGTTAATTTGTTCTTCATTTCTGTGGATTTGTCATTTCAAGAATGTTATATGAATCATATAGTATGTAAACTTTTGAGGCTGATATTTTCACTTAGCATAATTCTCTGGAGATTCATCAAGGTTTTTATGTGTATCAATACTGTGTTCCTTTTTTCCTCCTGAGTATTCCATGATATAATTGTATCACAGTTTATTTAACCATTCACCTATTGAATAACACGTAGGCTGCTTAGTTTTTGGTTAATCCAAATCCGCTATAAACATTCATGTAGAGATTTTGTGTGAAAACAAGTCTTTATTTTTTCTGGGATAAATGCCCAAGAGTGCAACTGCTGGGTTGTATGATAGGTTTGTTTTTGGTTTTATAAGAAACTGCCAAACCATTTTTCATTTTGGCTGTACCATCTTACATACCTACCAGCAATATATGAGGGATCCAATTTCTCTGTATCTTTGCCAACATTTGGTGTTGGCACTGTACTTTTAGTCTATTTAATAGATATGTAGTTATATCTCATTGTGGCTTTAATTTGCATTTTCCTAAAGACTAATGATGTTGAATATTTTTATGTGCTTATTTTCCATCTCTACATCTTCAGTAAGTGTGTCTTTACCTCCTTTGCCCATGTTCTAGCTGGATTATTATTTTTTTCTTTACTGTTGAGTTTTGAAGTTCTTTATATATTGTATATACTGGTCCTTTATCAGAAATATGATTTGCAAATATTTTCTTCCATTCTGTAGCTTGTCTTTTCTTTCTCTTCACAAGGTCTTGCACAGAACAAAAGTTAACTTTGATGTCAAATTTATCACTTTTTCCTTTTATAAATTGTGCTTTTGGTGTGAAGTGTAAGAACTGTATTAAATATTCAGAAACTCATATATTTAACATTTTTTTGGTGTGTGGTGAGAACACTTAAGTTCTACTCTGTTGGCACATTTCAAATATGCAATACAGTATTATTAATGATACCTACCATGCTATACATTAGGTCACCAGAACTTATTCCATCTTTCATACCAAAATTTTGTATCCTTTGACCAACATCTTCCTTTTTCCCTTACCCTCCAGCCCCCGGAAAACACCATTCTACTCTCTGCCTTTTAAGAGTTCAAATTTTTACCCTACAACCCAGCAATTACACTACAGGGTATTTACCCCAAAGATACAAATGTAGTAATCTGAAGGGGCATGTACACCCCAATATTTATAGCAACAATGTCCACAATAGCCAAACTATGGAAAGAGCCTGGATGTCCATCAACAGATGAATGGATAAAGAAGATGTGGTGTGTATATATTGTGTGTGTGTATACACACACACACACACACACACACACATATATATATATATAATGTGGTATGTATATATATAATGGAATATTATATATATATTAGATATAATGTAGTGTATATATATAATGGAATATTATATATATAATATGTTATATAATGGAATATTATGCAGCCATCAAAAATGAAATCTTGCCATTTCCAATGATGTGGATGGAACTAGGGGATGTTATGCTAAGCTAAATAAGTCAATCCGAGAAAGATAATTATCATATGATCTCACTGATATGTGGAATTTGAGAAACAAGGCAGAGGATCTTAGGGGAAGAGAGGAAAAAATGAAATAAGATGAAACCAGAGAGGGAGACAAACCATAAGAGACTCTTAATCTCAGGAAACAAACTGAGGGTTGCTGGGGTGGAGGGGGGTGGGAGGGATGGGATGGCTGGGTGATGGACACTGGGGAGGTTATGTGCTATGGTGAGCACTATGAATTGTGTAAGACATGAATCACAGACCTATACCCCTGAAACAAATAATACATAATATGTTTAAAAAAAAAAAGTTCAAATTTTTTAGATTCCACATGTAAGTGAAATCATGCAGTATTTGTGTGTATGGTTTATTTCACTTAATCCATTCATCCATTGACAAACACTTAGGTTGTTTTTGTATCTTGGTTATTGTGAATAGCGCAGCAATAGACATGGGAGTGCAGATATCTCTTTGAGATACTGATTTCATTTCTTTTGGATATATACCCAGAGTAGGATTACTGAATAATAAGGTAGTTCTACTTTTAATTTTTTGAAGAATCTCTATACTGTTTTCCATAATAGCTGCACCAATTTTGATCTCTACCATCACTGTACCAGATTTCCCTTTCTCCACATCCTTGCAAACACTTGTTATTTTTTGTTATTTTAATAATTACCATCTTAATAAAGGTATGAAGTGATACGTCATTGTGGTTTTGATTGGCATTTCCCTGATAATTAGTGATATTGAGCACCTTTTTGCATACCTGGTGGCTACTCGTGTTTTCTTTTGAGAAATATCTGTTCAGGTCTTTTGCCCATATTTTAATCAGGCTATCTCTTATTTTATTTTTGATTGAGTTGTAGAAGTTTTAAAATATATTTTAGATATTAATCCCTCATTAGATGTATGCTTTGCAAATATTCTTTCCCAGTCTATAGATTGCCTTTTCACCCCATTGATTTTTCCTTTGCTGTGCAGAAGCTTTTTAGTTAGATGCAATCCCAGTTGTCTGTTTTTGTTTTTGTTGCTTGTGCTTTTGGGGGCATATCTAAATCATTGCATAGACCAATGTCATAAAGGTTTTCCCCTATGTTTTCTTCTGGTAGTGCTACAGTATCAAGTCTTGAATCCATTTTAAATTGTTTTTTGTGTATGGCATAAAATGAGTCCAATTTCATGCTTCTCATGTAGATATCCGGTTTTCCCAACATTTATTGAAGGGATTATCCTTTCCCTCTTGGTGTTCTTGGCACTGTTGTTGAAGATCAGTTGACCATATATACGTGGATCTATTTCTAGGATGTTTATTCTGTTCCATTGGTCAATGTGTTGTTTTTATGCCAGTTCCATACTGTTTTGATTGCTATAACTTTGGAATATGTTTTAAGATCAGAAAATGTGATGTCCCGGCATTGATCTCTTTGTTCAAAATTGTTTTGGCTATTTAGGGTCGTTTATAGTTACATAGGAATTTTAGGATTTTTTTCTATTAATGTGAAAAATGTTGTTGGAATTTTAATAGAGATCTGTATATTACTTTGGGTAGTATGGATACTTTAACAATATTAATTCTTCCAACTCATGAACAAAGGATATTTTCCCATTTCTTTGCATCTTCTTCAATTTCTTCCATCAACATTTTATAGTTTTTAGTGTACAGATCTTTCACCTCCTTCATTAAATTTATTCTTAACTATGTTATTCTTTTTAGTACTATTGTAAATGTGATTGTTTTCTTAACTTGCTTTTTTGGATAGTTCATTGCTAGTGTTTATAAATGCAACTGATTTTTGTATGTTGATTTTATATCCTGCAACTTTACTGAATTTATTATTTCTAAGAGCTTTTTGACCAAGTCCAGGATTTTGTATATATATAAGATCATCTGCAAATAGAGACATTTTTACTTTTTTCTTTCCAATTTGGATGCCTTTTATTTCTTTTTTCTTGTCTAATTTCTTGGGCTAGGCCTTCCATTACTATGTCGAAAAGAGGTGGTGAGAATGAGCACCATTGTCTTATTCCTAATCTTAGAGGAAGATGTAAAGCTTTCAACTTTTCATCATTAAGTCAGATGTTAGCTATAGGATTGTCATATATGGCCTTTATTATGTTGAGGTACATTCCTTCTGTACCTAATTTGTTGAGAGCTTTTATCATGAAAGAATTCTAAATTTCATCAAATTCTTTTCTGTATTTATTGAGATGCTAATTACCTTTTATTCTATTAATGTAGTATAACACAGTGATTGATTTGCATTGTTGAAATATCCTTGCATTCAGGGATAAATCCCATTAGGTCATGGTATATGATTCTTTCAATATGTTGTTGAATTTTGTTTGCTAGTGTTTTGAGATTTTTGCATTTATTTTCATCAAGGATATTAGACTGTGGTTTTCATTAGTTGTAGTGTCCTTGTCTGGCTTTGGTATTAGGGCAATACTGGCCTCATAAAATGAGTTTGGAAGTATTCCCTCCTCTTCAATTTTTTGGAAGAATTTGAAATGGATTGTCATTAATTCTTTAAATGTTTGGTAAAATTCACGAGTGAAACCATCTGTTCTGGACTTCTTGATGGTTATTGATTCAATATTCAGTATTCTTCTCAGTTATTCTATTTGTTCATGAGTCAATCCTGGTAGGTTGTGTATTTCTAGGAATTTATCCACTTCTAGGTTACCCAGTTTGTTTATTGTAGTCTCTTTTAATTCTTTTTATTTCTGTTGTATTAGTTGTAATGTCTTCTCTTTCATTTGTAATTTTATTTACTTGAGTCATCTCTTTTATTTTCTTGTTCACTCTAGCTAAAGGTTTGCAAATTTTATTTATATTTTCAAAAGCCATCTTAGTTTCATTGATCTTTACTATCATTTTTCTAGTCTGTATTTCATTTTTTTCCTGCTCTAATCTTTATTATTTCCTTCCTTCAGCTAATGGTAGTTAGTTATTCCTTTCTTAGTTCCTTAAAGTGGAAAGTTAGGTGCTTTATTTGAGATCTTTCTTTTTTCTTAAAGTAGGCATTTACCAATATAAACTTCCCTCTTAGAACTGCTTTTGCTGCATCCCATAAGTTTTGGCATGTTGTATTTCTATATTCATTTGTCTCAGGTAGTTTTTTGTTTCCTTTTTGATTTCCTTTTTGACCTTTTGGTTGTTCAGGAGTATGTTAATTTCCACACATTTGTAAAATTTTCAATTTTCTCCTGTTATTGATTGATTTCTAGTTTCCTGCATTGTAGCCAGAAAAGTTACCTGATATGATTTTAATCTTCTTAAATTTGTTAAGACTTTTTTTTTTTTGCCTAACATATGGTCTATCCTAGAGAATGTTCCATGTGTGCTTGAAAAGAATGTGTTTTTTGCTGCTGTTGGATGAAATGTTCTGTATATGTCTGTTACATTAATTTGGTCTATAATGTTATCCAAGTCCTTTGTTTCCTCACTGATTTTCTGTCTGAATGTTCTATCTATTTTTAAAAGTGATGAACTCCCTCAAGAGGCAGACCCTTTGTTGAGTTCCATGCCCTGGTTGCTGTAAGACCCTGTTCCTTTTTCGTGCTCTTAGCTGCCCCTAGACTATTCAGCCATGCTGAGCCAATCCCTTCAGTGTCCAGATTAGGGTGAGAAATAAGTGGGTCTCTTGGGTAGCATCCTGCATGGCTGGGAAATCCAGGTGTCCACTATATTTGCATTTTCCTCTGTGGGAGAGATTGCAACCAAGATCTCTTTTGGCATTGAGCTGTGCCACCTTAGGGGAGGGGTTACATGGGTAAAGAAAAACTAATCTTCTTACCTTCTTCAATGCATTTTGGACTTTTTGATCCAGTAGAGCACTGGAACTTCTCTACTGGACTTCCAGGATTCCACAAAGATATTCTCATTTGTGGCTGGTTATCAAAATCAGTATTTCTGTGGGGATGGGGGTGGGGAGATGAGGGCAAAAAGTTCCGTTCTGCCATCTTGTGATATCAGTCTCCAAATTTGGAAAATTTTCACCATTATTTCTTCAATACTTATTTAGTCTTATTCTCTTTTGCCTCTCCCTTGAGTATCCTGACGATACAAATGTTAGATCCTGTTTTTGTCCCACAGGTTTATGAAGGTATGCACATTTTCTTTTTAGTTTACATTTTCTGTATTGTCCAGAATTGGTGATTTTATTGGTGAGTCCTGAAATTACCTGATTTTATCCTCTGGACATTTTCATATTATGTTCTGAGATTCTGGATCTTATTATATTTTCTGTTTTGGCTAGCTTTTTGGACACCTCTCTGGTGGAGGAAAGGAGGATTGCACTTCCTTATTATTGCCAATGGAGGTAAAGTACAGGTTCCCCACTTGGTTTCTATTGACATTTGGGAGGAAGGGTATCGTTGGGGCAAATGAGAGTTCTGGCTCTCCATATGGTCTCCACTGACACAGATGTGAGGTGGACTTAATACCTCCGGGTGATGGCAAAAGTCCCGATTCTTTATTAGGCCTTATTTGATACCACCCTAACAGGTAGGGGGAAAGGATCTCATTACTATTAAGTGTGGAAGTCTAGGCTCCCCACTCAGGCTTTGATGTCATAGCTGTGGGTAAAGCCATAGTTTTTTTGTGTTGTTTGTCTAGAATAAAATGGTTATTGTCTAAAAGTTTTCTGTCTTGACAGTTTATCCCTTCCCTAGTCCTTTGGCCTGACAGAACTTTAATCATAATATTTTATTTTTATTTATTTATTTTATTTTGTTTTAGGTCTGTGTTCATCAGCATTTCTAGGTTTTTGGCTTCTTCAGCTCCAAGTCTAGGACATATGTGATGAAAAGAAAACCCAGGAAATTCACTTCTGTGTTGTTCCTTCTGTCTTTTAGTACCACATCATCTTTCTTCTTCCCTCTACCTTTCAGAGTCATCTTACATTGTTTTGCATAAAATGTCCATGGATTTTAGTTTTCTTAGTGGGAGGAATAGGAAAAAAATGTACCTACACCATCTTCCTAGAATTGGAAGTTCTGCTCTTTCATTTCAAAATGAGGCATGCAGTGGCAGTCAGCGGGAGTTGTTGCTTGAAATAGTAGCAAGTGTGTGACACCTCTATCATTAGCAAATTGACCTCAGAAATAAAAAATTTGGGTCTCTCCAAAGTGGACCAACACTCCTCTCAATCTATTCTCTGTAAGAAGTTGTTTTATTACAAAAAGCAAATTCCATGGTGGGGAGGCGGGTAGGTGGGTGGGTGCGGTGGGGAGGAAATATATCTTTTGCCTCTTTGTGGTTTATTCAATGCCTACTACTGCTATAGGTGGTGTAGTGTAATGGTTAAAATAAAGGCTCTGAAGTCAGACTGCATGGATTCAACGTCTGGTTTAATCACATGCTAGATTATATGAACTTGGGTGAGTCTCCTAACTTCTCTAAGTTTTCTCAACTGTAAATAGAGATAATAATATTATCTCTCTGACCAGACGGTATGGAACTAAATGAGATTTTAAAAAGCACTTAGCAGAAGGCCTGACATGCCATAAGTGTGCAGCAAATGATAGCTTGTTATTAATATAATATATGAATATGCTATGTATAGTTAATATAGAAACATTAATAAACACTTGTTGAACAGATCTTGTCTCTTTTCCATAATGCCTTGGTTTTAAGCATTGCCTTGTAATATACTTAAACCTTGTTTGGTATTTCTTCTAACAGAGAACTCATAGTCTTGGGTGGTGAATACTCTTGCACTGTGTCATCATATTCTAATGTGTTATTTTGGCCAACCCATTCCAGCTGGATAGTGGGTAGTGAAAACAAATCCATTTTGTCTCATAAAACACAAAGACTTTGTCAGAGAGGAAACCATTTTTATGTACAAATGAACAATTTCTGATAGTTCAGGTAATTCCAGATAGACAAGCAAGTATTTATGCTTAGGATTTTCCAGAGGAGCTGTCTATACTACTCATATTCATCCAACTTTCTCACTTTGGCAGTATAGACCTGATTCTAAACATACCATGCAATAAGCTGTACATTTGGCTCAAAGTTTATTCTATATGGTCCAAAATGGCATCAAAATCATTTACTTAATACACATTGACTTGGAAGGAAGAAGAACGCAAATGAAAAATTATTTTTATTGCCAGAGCTGAGTTCTCTTTCAGTGGCTGCAACAACCTAACACCCAAGACAGGCAAGAGGCAGGCATTTTTTATGCTCTAGATGAATTATAGTGGGAAAACATACAGTACTTTTTAATAAAGTTCTGGCTTGTTTAAAAAAATAAATAATTTCCAATATCAAATTTTAAAAATGTTCATTTGCAAGTCTTTCTATTTTTTCTTGCTTCTTTGGCTTTGAATTAAGTCTTTTTGTTGAAATGACAGGTTTTCAAAATACTTTCACTATCATTATGCTTTTTACTTATATTCTTCCAATACATTGGTGTCTCATTTTATGCTTTATAAGTTTCCAGAAGACTATGTGACTTTTCTTCACAAGCACACTGAAAACAAGACAAGAAGACTCATTCCCAGTCAGTGCTGCACCACCATATTCTCTACTGTGCTATTTTGGTCAAACCAATATTTTGGTCAAGTAATAAGGGATAAGAAAAAAAATTAATAACATACCATAAATTGTCCTGATAAGACAAAGCAAAAAGTGACTGTGGACTAGGTTAAGCAAAAACATGCTGTTAGTACTCTAAATAGATAATAAAAAAAATTGATGTTTTTTAGAACATTAATTTTTAATGCTTTAATTTTACTCCTTTTTTGTTTTTTATTTATTTATTTTTAACAATCACACTTGGGTTTATCTTTTTATTTTATTTTTCTATTATGTTCAATTAGCCAACATATAATACATCATTAGTTTTTGATGTAGTGTTCAGTGATTCATTAGTTGCATATAATAACACCCAGTGCTCATCATCACACGTGCCCTCCTTAATACCCATCACCCAGTTACCCCATCCCCTCACCCCTCTTCCTTCTGTAACCCTCAGTTTGGTTCCTGGATTCCAAAGTCTCTCATGGTTTCTCTCCCTCTCTGATTTCTTCCCATTCAGTTTTCCCTCCCTTCCTCGGTGGTCCTCCATGCTATTCCTTATGTTCCACATATGAGTGAAACCATATGATAGTTGTCTTTCTCTGCTTGACTTATTTCACTTAGCAAAATACCCTCCAGTTCCATCCATGTTGATGCAAATGGTAGGTATTCATCCTTTCTGATGGCTGAGTAATAGTCCATTGTATATGTGAACCACATCTTTATCCACTCATCTGTTTTAAATTCATTGATATATATATAGCAAAGAACTGATATCATGTTTCTAAGTATAAGAAAATATTAACTTATACTTGGTATTATTCCTGCTAAGGACCTCAATATAATTTGAAGGGCCTGTGTATTATAAATGTTAAGGCCCAGGTGCTACTTCTTTATAGAATAATTTTTGATCTATTAAATAAAATATTAATATATTATTTATATAAAAATGAAAATTGGACATTATAAGAATGTTTTTAAAATACAAAGGTATAAATAAAATAAAGGTAAACTGTAATCCTATAACCAAATGAAACCAAAGTTAGTGTTTTGTAGTATATCCTTCCAAGCATTTTTCTAGTCATATATATAAATTTTTTTGAGGGGGGAGGGGCAGTGGGAGAGAGAGAGAGAATCTGAAGCAGGCTCCATGCCCAGCAGTGAGCCCAATGTGGGGCTTGATCTGACAATCCTGAGATTATGACCTGAACCAAAATCAACGGTCAGATGCTTAACCAACTTAGCCACCCAGGTGCCCTAAAAATAATTATGTATAATAAAAGAAATAATGCTGTAAATTATTCCATAGCTTAATTTTTATTTATTTATTTTTTAAAATTTAGTTTTAATTCCACTATAGTTAACATACAGTGTTGTATTAGATTCAGGTGTACAATATATTGATTCAACAGTTCCATATGTTATTCAGTGCACATCAAGATAAATGTACAATTAATCCCCTTCCCCTATTTCATCCATTCCCCGATCCACCTCCCCTCTGGTAACCATCTGTTTTTTGTAGTTAAGAGTGTGTTTTTTTGGTTTGTCTCTCTCTCTCTTTTTTTTCCCTTCCTTGTTTGTTTTATTTCTTAAATTCCACATATGAGTGGAATCATATGGTATTTGTCTTTCTTATTTCACTTAGTGTTATACTCTCTAGATCCACCCATGTTGTTGCAAATGGAGGTATTTCCCTTGCCTCAGGAGACATACCTAGAAAAAATGTTGCTAAGGCCAGTGTCAGAGAAATTACTCCTTGTGCTCTCTTCTAGGACTTTTATATATATAGTATCATATCATCTTCAAATACCAAAAGTTTTACTTCTTTCTTACCAATTTGGATGCCTTTTTTTCTTTTTGTTGTCTGATTGCTGTGTCTGGGACTTCCAGTACTATGTTGAATAAAAATGGTGAGAATGGACATCCTTGTCTTAGTCCTGCTCTTAGAGAAAATCTCTTACTTTTTCACCATTGAGTATGTATTAGATGTGGTTATTTTATTTTATTTTATTTTAAAGTCAATCACCATACATTACATCATTAGTTTTTGATGTAGTGTTCCATGATTCATTGTTTGCATATAACACCCAGTGCTCCATTCAATACATGCCCTCTTTAAAACCCATCACTAGGCTAACCCATCCCCCCACCCCCTCCCCTCTAGAACCCTCAGTTTGTTTCTCAGAGTCCATAGTCTCTCATGGTTTGTCTCCCCCTCCGAATGCCCCCCCTTCATTTTTCCCTTCCTCCCTTTTTTTTTTTTTTTTTTTTTTTACATATAATGTATTATTTGTTTCAGAGGTAGAGGTCTGTGATTCATCAGTCTTACACAATTCACAGCGCTCACCATAGCACATACCCTCCCCAATATCTATCACCCAGCCCCCCCCACCCCCCCCCCCCCCCCCCCCCCAGCAATCCTCAGTTTGTTTCCCGAGATTAAGAATTCCTCATATCAGTGAGATCTTGATACTTGTCTTTCTCTGATTGACTTTTTTAGCTTAGCATAATACCCTCTAGTTCCATCACTTCATTGCAAATGGCAAGATTTTGGGGTTTTTTTGATGGCTGCATGATATTCCATTGTGTATATATACCACGTTCTCTTCATCCATTCATCTGTTGATGGACATCTTGGCTCTTTCCACAGTATGGCTATTATGGACATTGCTGCTATAAACATTGAGGTGTGGTTTTTTTCGTGTATGACTTCTTTATGTTGAAGTATGTTCCCTCTAAATCCTACTTTGTTGAGAATTTTTATCATGAATGTTGTTGTACTTTGTCAAATGCTTTTTCTGCATCTATTGAAATGATCATATGATTTTTATCCTTTCTCTTACTGATGTGATGTATCATCTTGATTGATTTGCGAATATTGACCCACACTTGCATCCTGGGAATAAATTCCACTTGATCGTGGTGAATGATTTTTTTAAATGTGTTCTGGGATTCTGTTTGCTAATATTTTGTTGGGAATTGTTGCGTGTATGTTCATCAGAGATATTGGTCAATTTTCTTTTTTGTGGTGTCTTTATCTGGCTTTGTTATCAGGCAATGCTGGCCTCATAGAATGAACGTGAAAGTTTTCCTTTCTCTTCTATTTTTGGGGATAGTTTGAGAATAGGTATTAACTCTTTTAATATTTGGTAGAATTTGCTTGTGAAGCTGTCTGGTCCTGGACTTTTGTTTGTTGGGAGTTTCTTGATTACTGATTCAATTTCATTGCTGATAATCAGTCTGTTCAAATTGTCTATTTCTTCTTGCTTCATTATTTTAGGTTATCTGTTTCTAGGAATTTATCCAGTTCTTCTAGGTTTTCCAATTTATTGACATATAATTTTTCATAATATTCTCTTACAATCATTTGTATTTTTATGGTGTTAGTTGTTATTTCTCCTCTTTCATTTGTAGTTTTGTTTATTTGAGTTCTCTCTCTCTCTGATTAGTCTGGTACAGGTTTATCAATTTTTTTGATTTTTTTTTTTTTAAGATTTTGTTTATCTGACAGAGAGAGAGAGCATGAGCAGGGGGAGCAGCATAGGCAGAGAGAGAAGCAGGCTCCCCACTGAGCAAGGAATCTGATGCGGGGCTCGATCCCAGGAACCTGGGATCATGACTTGAGCTGAAGGCAGACACTTAACCGACTGAGCCACACAGGTACACCAATTTTGTTGATTTTTCAAAGAACCAGCTCCTGGTCTCATTGATCTGTTCTATTATGTTTTGTTTTGTTTTAAAAAAACTGAAAGAAACTAAAAAGTTTCTATATCATTTATTCCTGCTGTCATCTTTATTATTTCCTTCCTTCTACTGGTTTTAGCTTTTGTCCTTCTTTTTCTAGCTCCTTTAGGTATAAGGTTATGTTGTTTATTTGAGATTTTTCTTGCATTTTGAGGTAGGCCTATGTTGCTATAAATTTCCCTCTTAAAATAACTTTGGCTGTATCACAAAGATTCAGGACCATGTAGTTTCATTTTCATTTCTCTCCATGTACTTTTTGATTTCTTCTTTGATTTCTTGGTTGACTCATTCATTGTTTACTAGCATGTTACGTAACCTTAATGTATTTGTGCTATTTTCAGATTTTTCTTGTGGTTTATTTCTAGTTTCATAGAGTTGTCATCAGAAAAGATTCATAATATAACTTCACTATTTTTTAATTTGTTGCAACTTGTTTCATGGTTTAATGTGATATGTTCTGAATATTGTTTCATCTGCACTTGAAAAGAATGTGTATTCTGCTGTTTTAGGATGGAATTTCCCGAATATACCAGTTAAATCTATCTAGTCCAATGTGTCATTCAAAGCCACTCTTTCCTTGTTGATTTTTGTTTTGGATGATCACTTCACATCCATTGATATAAGTGAGGTGTTAAAGTCCCCCACCATTATTGTATTACTATTGATTAGTTCTTTTATGTTAGCCATTAACTGTTTTATGTATTTGGGTGCTCTCATATTGGGTACATATATATTTATAATTGTTATATCTTATTAGATTGTCCCCCTTATTATTATATAGTGTCCTTCTTTGTCTCTTGTTAAAGTCTATTTTGTCCCTTTACATTGATTTGCTGCTCTAGTCTTTTAGTAAGCAGTTATACACATGGGAGAGAACAATAGGCTGTTGTAAATGGAGTTGAGTAACAATTTCATCTCTTCTGTGAAGTCCAGATATTGCTTTTATGTCTGAATGAACTATGTAAGCAGGATTCAGTCAAGGTGATTATGGTGAATTTCTATATAGACTGATTTTATAAAAATGTTGATTTAAGAATTTCACTTTATTTTTTAAAATAGCACTAAGACTCATACATCTGCACCAATTATCTTATGTGGGGCAAATGGTTTCACATGTGATGAGATGAAGCACTCTTTACATGATGCTCTTTGTGTTTTGAAGAGAGTTTTGTAGTCAAAATCCATGGTTCCACGTGGGGATGCTGTAGAAGCAGCCCCTTCCATATACATTGAAAACTAAACAACCAGCATGGGGTCTCAAAAACAGCTTGCTATTGCGGAGTTTGCAAGATCTTTTCTTATTATTCCTAACACACTGGCAGTTAATGCTGCCCCAAACTCCACAGATCTCACTGCAAAGTTAAGAGCTTTCCATAATGAGGCTCAAGTTAACCCAGAATGCAAAAATCTCAAATGGATTGGTCTTGATTTGGTCAGTGGTAAACCTCGAGAGAACAAACAAGCAGGGATATTTGAACAAACCATAGAGAAAGTTAAGAGTTTGAAATTTGTGACAGAAGCTTCAATTACCATTCTTCAAATTGATGATCTTATCAAATTATACCTGGGAAGGAAAGATAAGCATGGAGGTTATGAAGATGTCATTCACTCAGGAGCCCTTGATGACTGAGCTGATTGCTCTTTGATAGATAACAACATTAGATGCCATTATCTTGTACCTTGAGTATTGCACATTAAAAATAACGAGCTGTCAAAAAAAAAAAAAAAAAGTCTAGTTTGTCTGTTATTAGTATTGGTACCCTGGCTTTCTTTTGACATACATTTGCATGATAAATGCAAATCTCCATTCCCTCACTTTCAGTCTGCCTGTGTCTTTAGGTCTGAAATGAGTCTCTTGTAGGCAGCATTATCCATTGCATCATCCATGTTATTTGATTGGAGAGTTTAGTCCATTTACATTGGAAGTAATTATTGATATGTATTTATTGCCATTTTGTTACTTGTTTTATGGTTGCTTTAATAGTTTTTCTCTGATCCATTCTTCTCTTGCTCTCTTTCATGATTTGCTGGCTTTCTTTGGTGATGTACTTGGATTCCTTTCTCTTTGCATACTTATTACTGGTTTTTGATTTGTGGTTACCATTAGATTGTATATAACAGGTTATTCATATAACAGTCTATATTAAGTTTATGGTTGCCTAAATTTGAACCCATTCTTTACTCCTCTTTCCCCACATTTTAGGTATATGGTGGCATATTTTACATCCTTTTATTTTGTGAATCTCCCTGACTGATTTTTATAGATACATATATTTTTACTGCTTTTGTGTTTTCTACTTTTCATACTCTTATGATCTTTCCTTTCCACTCAAAGAGTACCCTTTAACATTTCTTTTTTTTTTTTTTTAAAGATTTTATTTATTTATTTGACAGAGAAAGAGAGAGAGACAGCAAGAGAGGGAACACAAGCAGGGGAGTGGGAGAGGGAAGCAGGCTTCCCGTCAAGCAGGGAGCCCGGTGTGGGGCTCAATCCCAGGACCCTGGGATCATGACCTGAGCCTAAGGCAGATGCTTAATGACTGAGCCACCTAGGCACCCCCCACCCCCTTAACATTTCTTACAGGGCTAGGTTAGTAGTAATGAATTCCTTTAGCTTTTGCTTGTCTGAAAAACTCCTTATCTCTTCTATTCTGAATGATAGCATTGGTGGATCGAGTTTTCTTGACTGTGGATTTCCTTTCAGCACTTTGAATATTTCATGCTCCTCTCTTCTGGCCTGCTAAGTTTTTGCTGAAAAATCCTCTGATAGCTTTATGAAGTTTCCTTTGTATGCAACTGTCTTTTCTCTTGCTGCTTTTAATTTTCTCTTTATCATTACGTTTTGCCATTTTAATTACTATGTATTTTGGTGTGGACCTTCTCATGTAGACTTTGTTGGGGGATCTCTGTACTTACTGGATTTGGATATCTGTTGCCGTTGCCAGATTAGGGAAGATTTCAGCTATTATTTCTTTTTATTTTATTTTATTTATTTTTTCTTTTTATTAAATTCAATTAGCCAACATATCATTAGTTTTAGATGTAGTGTTCAATGATTCATTAGTTGCAGATAACACCCAGTGCTCATCACTTTTATTTCTTTTTTTAATTTAATTTAATTTTATTATGTTACATTAGTCAACATACATTACATCATTAGTTTTTGATGTAGCATTTCATGATTCATTGTTTGAGTATAACACCCAGTGCTCCATTCAATACATGCCCTCCTTAATACCCATCACCAGGCTAACCCACCTCCCCACCCCCGTCCCCTCTAAAACCCTCATTTTGTTTCTCAGAGTCCATAGTCTCTCATGGTTTGTATCGCCGTCTGACTCCCCCCCTTCATTTTTCCCTTCCTACTATCTTCTTTTTTTTAACATATAATGTATTATTTGTTTCAGAGGTAGAGGTCTGTGATTCATCAGTCTTACACAATTCACAGCGCTCACCATAGCACATACCCTCCCCAATATGTATCACCCAGCCACCCCATCCCTCCCACCCCCGCCACTCCAGCAATCCTCAGTTTGTTTCCTGAGATAAAGAATTCCTCATATCAGTGAGACTTGATACTTCTCTTTCTCTGACTGACTTATTTAGCTTAGCATAATACCCTCCACTTCCATCACGTCATTGCAAATGGCAAGATTTCGTTTTTTTTTTTTTTTTTATGGCTGCATAATATTCCATTTTGTATATATATATACCATATCCTCTTTATCCATTCATCTGTTGATGGACATCTTGGCTCTTTCGATAGTTTGGCTGTTGTGGACATTGCTGCTATAAACATTGGGGTGCTCATGCCACTTCGGATCACTACATTTGTATCTTTGGTGTAAATACCAAGTAGTGCAATTGCTGGGTCATAGGGTAGCTCTTTTTTCAACTTTTTGAGGAAATTCCATACTGTTTTCCAGAGTGGCTGTACCAGCTTGCATTCCTACCAACAGTGTAGGGGGTTCCCCTTTCTCCGCATCCCTGCCAATATCTGTCATTTCCTGACTTGTTAATTTTAGTCCTTCTGACTGGTGTGAGGTGGTATCTCATTGAGGTTTTGATTTGGATTTCCTTGATGCTGAGTGATGTTGAGCACTTTCTCATGTGTCTGTTGGCCATTTGGATGTCTTCTTTGGAAAACTGTCTGTTCATGTCTGCTGCCCATTTCTTGATTGGATTATTTGTCTTTGGGTGTTGAGTTTGATAAGTTCTTTATAGATTTTGGATACTAGCCCTTTATCTGATAAGTCATTTGCAAATGTCTTCTCCCATTCTGTTGGTTGTCTTTTGGTTTTGTTGACTGTTTCTTTTGCTGTGCAGAAGCTTTTTTATCTTGATGAAGTCCCAATAGTTCATTTTTGCCCTTGCTTCCCTTGCCTTTGGTGATGTTTCTAGGAAGAAGTTCCTGCAGCTGAGGTCGAAGTGATTGCTGCCTGTGTTCTTCTCTAGCATTTTGATGGATTCTTGTCTCACATTTAGGTCTTTCATCGATTTTGAGTCTATTTTTATGTGTGGTGTAAGGAAATGGTCCACTTTCATTCTTTTGCATGTGGCTGTACAATTTTCCAACATCATTTGTCGAAGAGACTGTCTTTTTTTCCATTGGACATTCTTTGCTGCTTGGTCGAAGAGTAGTTGACCATAGAGTTGAGAGTCCATTTCTGGGCTCTCTATTCTGTTCCATTGATCTATGTGTCTGTTTTTGTGCCAGTACCATACTGTCTTGATGATTACAGCTTTGTAATAGAGCTTGAAGTCTGGAATTGTGATGCCACCAGCTTTGCTTTTCTTTTTCAACATTCCTCTGGCTATTCGGGGTCTTTTCTGTTTCCATACAAATTTTAGGATTATTTGTTCCATTTCTTTGAAAAAAGTGGATGGTATTTAATAGGGATTGCATTAAATGTGTAGATTGCTCTAGGTAGCATTGACATCTTCACAATATTTGTTCTTCCAATCCATGAGCATGGAACGTTTTTCCATTTCTTTGTGTCTTCCTCAATTCCTTTCATGAGTATTTTATAGTTTTCTGAGTACAGATTCTTTGCCTCTTTGGTTAGATTTATTCCTAGGTATCCTATGGTTTTGGGTGCAATTATAAATGGGATCAACTCCTTAATTTCTCTTTCTTCTGTCTTGTTGTTGCTGTATAGAAATGTCACTGATTTCTGTGCATTGATTTTCTATCCTGTCACTTTACTGAATTCCTGTATGAGTTCTAGTAGTTTTGGGGTGGAGTCTTTTGGGTTTTCCACAAAAAGTATCACATCATCTGCAAAGAATGAGTGTTTGACTTCTTCTTTCCTGATTCAGATGCTTTTTATTTCTTTTTGTTGTCTGATTGCTGTGGCTAGGACTTTTAGGACTGTGTTGAACAGCGTTGGTGATAGTGGACATCCCTGCCCTGTTCCTGACCTTAGGGGGAAAGCTCTGTTTTTCCCCATTGAGATTGATATTGGCTGTGTAGTTTTCATAGATGGCTTTTATGATATTGAGGTATGTACCCTCTATCCCTATACTGTGAAGAGTTTTAATCAAGAAAGGATGCTGTCCTTTGTCAAATGCTTTTTCTGCATCTATTGAGAGGATTATATGGTTCTTGTTCTTTCTTTTATTAATGTAGTCTATCACATTGATTGATTTGCGGATGTTGAACCAACCTTTTCCTGCAGCCCAGGAATAAATCCGACTTAGTCGTGGTGAATAATCCTTTTAATGTACTGTTGGATCCTATTGACTGGTATCTTGGTGAGAATTTTTTATCCATGATCCTCAGGGATATTGGTCTGTAATTCTTTTTGATGGGGTCTTTGGTTTTGGGATCAAGGTAATGCTGGCCTTATAAAATGAGTTTGGAAGTTTTCCTTCCATTTCTATTTTTTGGAACAGTTTCAGAAGAATAGGTATTAATTCTTCTTTAAATGTTTGGTAGAATATCCCTGGGAAGCCATCTGGCCCTGGCTTTTGTTTGTTGGGAGATTTTTGATGACTGCCTCAATTTCCATAGTGGTTATAGGTCTGTTCAGGTTTTCTATTTCTTCCTGGTTCAGTTTTGGTAGTTGATACATCTCTAGGAATGCATCCATTTCTTCCAGATTATCTAATTTGCTGACATATAGTTGCTCATATGTTCTTACAATTTTTTGTATTTCTTTGGCATTGTTTGTGATCTCTACTCTTTCATTCATGATTTTATTTATTTGGGTCATTTCTCTTTTCCTTTGATAAGTTTGGCCAGGAGTTTATCAATCTTATTAATTCTTTCAAAGAACTAGCTCCTAGTTTGTTGATCTGTTCTACTGTTCTTTTGGTTTCTATTTCATTGATTTCTGCTCTGATTTTTATTAATTCTCTTCTCCTGGTGGGTTTAGGCTTTATTTGCTGTTTTTTTTCCAGGTCCTGTAGGTGTAGGGTTAGGCTGTGTATTTGAGATCTTTCTTGTTTCTTGAGAAAAGCTTGTATTGCTATATACTTTCCTCTTAGGCCTGCCTTTGCTGCATCCCAAAGATTTTGAACAGTTGTGTTTTCATTTTCATTGGTTTCCATGAATTTTTTAAATTCTTCTTTAATTTCCTGGTTGACCCATTCATTCTTTAGTAGGATGCTCTTTAGCCTCCATGTATTTGAGTTCTTTCTGACTTTCCTCTTGTGATTGAGTTATAGTTTCAAAGAATTGTGATCCAAAAATACCCAGGGAATGATCCCAATCTTTGGTACCAGTTGAGACCTGATTTGTGACCTAGGATGTGATCTATTCTGGAGAATGTTCCATGTGCACTGGAGAATAATGTGTATTCTGTTGCTTTGGGATGGAATGTTCTGAATATATCTGTGAAGTCCATCTGGTCCAGTGTGTCATTTAAAGCCTTTATTTCCTTGTTGATCTTTTGCTTAGATGATATGTCCATTTTGGTGAGGGGGGTGTTAAAGTCCCCTATTATTGTATTGTTGTTGATGTGTTTCTTTGATTTTGTTATTAATTGGCTTAAATAATTGGCTGCTCCCATGTTAGAGGCGTAGATATTTACAATTGTTAGATTTTCTTGTTGGATAGACCCTTTAAGTATGATACAGTGTCCTTCCTCATCTTTTATTATAGTCTTTGGTTTAAAATTTAATTTGTCTGATATAAGGTTTGCCACCCCAGCTTTCTTTTGATGTCCATTAGCATGGTAAATGGTTTTCTATCCCCTTACTTTCAATCAGGAGGCATCTTTGGGTCTAAAATGAATCTCTTGCAGGCAGCATATCGATGGGTCTGTGTCTTTTGATTGGGGTGTTTAGCCCATTTATATTCAGGGTAACTATTGAAAGATATGAATTTAGTGCCATTGTATTGCCTGTAAGGTGATCATTATTGTATATTGTCTCTGTTCCTGTCTGGTCTATGTTACTTTTAGGCTCTCTCTTTGCTTAGAGGACCCCTTTCAATATTTCTTGTAGGGCTGGTTTGGTGTTTGCAAATTCTTTTAGTTTTTGTTTGTCCTGGAAGCTTTATATCTCTCCTTCTATTTTCAATGACAGCCTAGCTGGATATAGTATTCTTGGCTGCATATTTTTCTCGTTTAGTGCTCTGAATATATCATGCCAGTCCTTTCTGACCTGCCAGGTCTCTGTGGATTGGTCTGCTGCCAATCTAATGTTTCTATCATTGTAGGTTACAGACCTCTTGTCCTGAGCTGCTTTCAGAATTTTCTCTTTGTCTCTGAGACTTGTGAGTTTTACTATTAGATGTCAAGGTGTTGACCTATTTTTATTGATTTTGAGGGAGTTCTCTGTGCCTCCTAGATTTTGATGCCTGCTTCCTTCCCCAAATTAGGGAAGTTCTGTGCTATAATTTGCTCCAATATCCCTTCTGCCCCTCTCTCTCTTTCTTCTTCTTCTGGGATCCCAATTATTCTAATATTGTTTTGTCTTATGGTATCACTTATCTCTCAAATTCTCCCCTCATGATCCAGTAGTTGTTTATCTCTCTTTTTCTCAGCTTCTTTTTCTCCATGATTTGGTCTTCTATATCACTAATTCTCTCTTTGGCCTCATTTATCCTAGCAGTTAGAGCCTCCATTTATTATTGCACCTCATTATTGGCCTTTTTGATTCCGACTTGGTTAAATTTTAGTTCTTTTATTTTCCAGAAAGGGATTCTGTAGTTTCTTCTATGCTTTTTTCAAGTTCAGCTAGTATCTTTATTATTGTCATTCTGAACTCTAGTTCCAACATCTTACTAATGTCTGTATTGATCAGGTCCCTGGCAGTCAGTACTGCCTCTTGTCCTTTTTTTTGAGGTGAGTTTTTCCATCTTGTCATTTTGTCCAGAGTAGAATAGATGGATGAGAGAACAAAATGCTAATAGAGTAACAATGACCCCAGAAAAAATATACACTAAACAAATCAGAAGAGACCCGAAACTGGGGGAGAAGAAAGAAAGAAAGAAAGAAAGAAAGGAAGAAAAGAGGGTGGTTCAGTCATTGGGCATCTGCCTTCGGCTCAGGTCATGATCCCAGGGTCCTGGGATAGAGCACCACATTGGGCTTCCTGCTCGGCAGGAAGCCTGTTTCTCTCTCTCCCACTCCCCTTGCTCGTGTTCTCCTCTTGCTGTGTCTTTCTCTGTCAAATAAATCAATAAAATATTTTTAAAAAAAGAATATAATCAAATACGATCAGGCTGGTGAATAGATCAGTGCCATACACTAGATTTTGGGCATATTTTGGTCTGTTAGAAGAAAGTGCCTCCCAGAATTTTAAAGAAAGAAAAACTTATATATGTACAAAAATAAGGGTAAGTACGATGAAGGGATGGAATATGATGTAAAGATGATAATTATAAAAGATTTTATAAAAGGAATTGGTAAGATAAGAAGTTGGTTCGAAAAGGAAAGGAGAGAAATTAAAAAAAAAAAAAAGGGAGAGAATGTGATCAGGCAGGAGACTAGAATAAAGCCATACACTAGAGATTTAGGATATATTTTGGTTAGAAGAAACTGTATCCCAAAATTTTAAAGAGAGAACAACTTATATATATACAAAAAATCAGGTTAACTACAATTAAGGGATAGAATATGACTCTAAAAATGAAAAATAAAAAAGATCTTAAAAAAAAGGGATTGATAAGTTGTTTGTTGAAAAAGGGAAAATAAAAAATTCAAAAAAATATAGAAAAAGACAAAAATGAAGAAAATTTATAAAATTAACTTTGAAAGACTAAAGAATCATGGGGAAAAAAGCCATGAATTCTATGTGCTGTATTCCCCTAGTGCTGGAGTTCTGTCGTTCTCATTGATCGGTAAACTTGGTCTTGGCTGGCTGTTCTTGCTGATCTTTTGGGGGAGGGGCCTGTTGCAGTGATTCTCAAATGTCTTTGCCGGAGGCGAAATTGCACCACCCTTGCCTATGGCCGGGCTAAGTAATCTGCTTGGGTTTGCTCTCGGGAGTTTTGTTCCTTGCAAACTTTCTGCACAGCTTTGGAGGACGAGAGTGAAAATGGTGTCCTCCCAGTCACCACCCCGGAGGAGCTGAGAACTGGGGCCCCACTCCTCAGTACACCCCCAGAGAAAAGCAATCACTCCCGTCTCTCTGGTCTCCATCCGCACTCCGTGCTCACCCAGCCTGTGACCGAGCGTTTCTGTCTCTGGCACACGACTCTGGAGTCTCCAAACCCAGCAGATTCCTGTGGTGCACTCCCGTGCTGCTCCTCCCTGGGGAGGAAGGGCAGTCTCCCCAGATCTGCCACTTGTTAGGTCCTTGCTCAAAGAATAGTGGCCCGACTATGCCACAGATCATGGTTTATGACAACCCCAAGCTGAGAGCCCACTCTTCAGCTCCGTCTTTGCAGCCAGCTTCCCTGCTCTGATACTTAGGAGCTCTGCCACACTCAGGCACCCCTGGTCTTTCTGTGACGCTGAGAGTCCTGAGATCACACTGTCCCAGCAAGGGTTCCACCTCCCAGTTAGCCACTGGAGCAACATCCCTCAGCAGAGCAGACTTCTAAAAGTTGCAATTTTGTGCTCCACTGCTCTATCACTTGCTGGTATTGGCTGACAGAGGATCCCTCCCTCCGCGGTCTATCTTCCTGTATATGGCCTCAGATCCACTTCTCTGCACGTCCTACCTTCCAGAAAGTGGTTGCTTTTCTGTTCAGAGCATTGCTGCTATTCTTTTCTTCGATCTCCTATTGAGTTTGTAGGTGTTCAGAATGGTGTGATACCTATCTAGCTGAATTCCTGGGAACAGATGAAATTTAGGTCTCGTACTCCTCCACCATCTTGCTCCTCCTCCCCATCACTATTATTTCTTCACTTCAAGTACATTTTCTGCCCCTGTTTCTCCCTCTTCTTCTTCCCAGATCCCTGTAATACTTGATGGAGTTGCTGAATTCTCTGTCTGTTCTCATTTTACATAATTTTTTTCCTCTTACCTGTTCAGCTTGATTACTTCCATTATTCTGACTTCTAGGTCACTATTTTTTTCCTCTGTTTCCTTTAACCTGCTATTTATTCTATCTAGTGTATTTTTAATTTCATTTATTGTGTTGATCTCTGATTGGTTCTGTTTTATCTCTTTGTTTATGGTCTCATTGTTGTCCTCCACTCTTTTCTCAAGTCCAGTGAGTATCTTTTTGAATATTACTTTAAATTCTCTACCAGGCATATTATTTATATACATTTCACTTTGGTCTGTTGCTGTGGTTTTGTCCTATTCTTTCATTTGGGACACATTCCTCTGTCTCCTCATTTTTTTTTTCTGTCTGTTTCTCTGTGTATTAGGAAAGTCAGCTGTGTTTCCTGCTCTTGAAAATAATGGCTATATGAAGAAAAGGTCCTGTAGTGCCCTGCAATGCAGCGTCCCCAGTTACCCAGAACCTAGTGCTTCAGAGGGTATTTTCTATGTATATTACATGCACCCTGATGTTTTGTCCTGGTCGATTTTTCCTTCAGCCCAGTCATCTACAGAGGCTCTCTTTGGCTGTTGTAGGCAGAGTTTGGTCCCCAGTTGGGATGGAGCACCCAGATTTACCAAGGTATGCCTCAAGCTTCTGCAGAGCCCAGTGCTGCCACTGCCACCACCAAAATGCATGGGTTGGGAGATACGGTATTGGCACTGGTCTTCTGGGGGAGGGGACCTGTAGCACTGGGACTGAGGCAGGCATGACTGGGAAGGGTGGATTTGCTGAAGAGCTGGGGGGAGGGGGCAGAGCTTGATGTAAGCAAGTTAGTGAACATGGGCACTGCATGGTTCCTATAGGTGGCCATGTGTTTATGCTGAGGAGCAGGGGATGGAGATATCACCTGACAGCTCCTTTGTTCCTGGAGGAGTCTCCCTCTGAGATGAGTAAATAATTCTCCCTCCCGTATGCCCCAGGAATTTTTCAAACAGCTGCTTATATCCTGTATCTCTGTGGGCTGTTTGTTGTGCTGTCTCTTTAGGGTAGGGGACTAAGCTTCCTATTGCCCTCCAGGCTTTCCCAGAACTGAGCCCACTAATTTTTAAAATTCTAGGCTGTAAGTCCCTTTAGTTGTAAAAACTCACAAAATCCAGCCCCTCTCGCTTTCAAAGCCAGATGTTATGGGATCTGTGTTACCCATGCTGACTCCCTGGTGTGATAGTCTGTTTCTCACCCTTCCCCATGCCTGCATCCCCCTCCCAACCACAGATAGCAGCAGTCCATTTCATTCCCCACCACATCTCCATCCTTCCTACCCTCTTTGATGTGGCCTCTTCTCTACCTTTAGTTGTGGAGTTTATTCTGCCAGTCTTCTGGTTGTTTTCTGGGTTATTTACACTGATGCTAGTGTTACCTAATTGTATCCATGGGATGAGGTGATCTTAGGGTCCTCCTATTCTGCCATTCTCCCAGCCTGTCTTCTATAGGTTAATTAACAATTGTTAATTGTTATATGACTATTTTAATGCCAATGTGTATTTACATTATCATTTTTAGTGACTACAAAATATTTATCATAATTTAGCAAAATCTGAAATAATGGATGATCAAGTTTTCTGGGGGCAAAGACTTTTAGAAAAATTCCTAAAATGAAATAATTATTCATATATCTTTATGTAACTCCTGTTATTTCCTTAGGATAAGCTATTGGGAATGAGATTGCTGGATCAAAGAGAAATAATTTTTAAAGTGATTGGCACAGATTGAGAAATTGTTTCCCAGGGAGTTTGCGTTTACTTGTGTTTCCAACAACAGTGTACCTGTTTCTTTACACAATATTATTATTAAAAGTCATCATTCAGCTTTTTATTCCTTGCTAAATTGGTGAGTGGGAAATAATAGTACCTAGAGTTAGAATAAAGTTTCTACTTTAATTCTAAAATTATATTTATTCATTCACTATTTGATTATTGCTTTTAATAATTAAATTCTGCAGCTCATGCTTGACCCTAAGGGCAAATCTAGACATACACATATTTTAGATATAGAACAATTACTTTTTCTAGCCTCCCAATTTTTGTCAAATTCAAAACATCCAATAGACTCTTTGTGGAGAAAATTTACATTTGTTTAGGCCATTTGCTTTATCCATTGACAGAAAAAGAAAGATTAGATAGTAAAATAGTAATTTTATATCTTGTTTATATTTTGTTATTTATTGAGAGTTCTGTGTTCCATGTGCTGAATTAAACTTTTTACATGAATAGTCTATGTTTTCCTTATCCATTCTTATTTAGTAATAGTTAAGTATCCCCATTGTAAAAGGTGTCATGGCACTAAGTGATAAAACCATAACCTGTATCCAAGTTTGTGTGGGACCAGAGTTGGAATTACTAAAAATTGCAATATACTACTTTTTCTAAAGTGGTCTTATGCTAATGATGATATGAATCAATTCTTTCTTGATGATGGAAGAAAGATAATTAATGTCATCACATGATACATCTGGTAGCAATGTTTTATTCCTTCATCAGAAAGCTAAAGAATGAGAGGGGAGGGGATTGTCTGCTATTTTTTGCTTTCTTCAGTTCCTTTTCTTGCTGCCAGATTTCTGTTTAAGCCAGTCACTCAGGGCACAGTGGTTTGTGTGAGAGCTAATACTCTTCTTTTCCCATGGGCACTTGTCCATCCCTGTTCTGTTTCTCTTCATCTTTTCTTGGGGCAACATGTAATCTGCCAGGCCTAACTCATTATTCACCCTGGGGCCTGTATGTTTGCCAGAAGTCAGAACACTGGCCTGTGTCGTTATGTGGTCCTTGGTCTCTGCCCTCTGGAAGTCTAGGGTGAGAGATCCTGTCACATTGGAAAGCATTAATCCTGCTGTCTCTCAAGCCACCAGTCCTGTTCCATTGGACCACAAGCCAAGTTTTCTCCCCACTCTATAGAAAGCAGTAGCATACCAGCCAAGATGTGGCTGGGGCTTCTGTTGTTTATAGACTTGCAGAACCCATGAAATGGGAGCATAACTGTCAACAAGTATCTCCAAATATTTCTTACAATTTAACCTTTGTTTTCCTTTATGGAAATAAGTTTTCCACTGTGCAAATCTGAATCTGTAGCAACCCTTGCACAGAAGTGTACATTTACCCTCATATTTTCCCATCTTTGAGACTAGCAGAATGGGAATTCTATATAGCCAGAATTATACTGATTTACACAAAAAGAGGGACTTTGTTCATTTACTCCTCTCACAAATATTCAGTGGGGACTGAATGTATGCCAGACACAAGAAATAGAGGGGTGAACCAGACAGACTAGAAGCTCCCTTCATGGGATGGCATTGGGGTAAGGAGGCAGCAATAAACGAATAACCAAATAAATAAGATTCTTTATGCATGCTATGAAATAAATAAAAGTAAGATGTTGTCATAGAAAGTGATGGTTTAAGGTGGTGGGAAAGCCTACTTACAATTGAATGTCAGTGAGGAAGTGACATTTGAGCTGAGACTGAGTGACTAGAAGGCACCAGCTATGCAGAGGTCTAGAAACAGACAACTCTAGAATGAGGGAAAAACAAGGACAAACGCTCCAAGGAGGGAAAGATTTTGGCCCATTTTAGGAGGGCAATTTGGCAAGAACACAGGGAGTGAAGGATAAAGGAGGGAGAAGTCACAGGTAAGGGCAAGTCAGATTGTGTGGGACCTCATGGGCCATGGAATTTAGATTTTATTCTAAATGCAGTAGACGACTACTGAAGAATTTGATGTGGGAGTTTAAAAAAAATTTGTTTCATGTTTTTAAAACATTACTCTGGCTTTTATGTGGATTATAAAGGAGCACAAGTAGAAGGGAAACAACCATCTGGGAGACTTTTGCAGGAATCAAAGCTGGAGATAACAGTGATTTAGACCAGGATGAAAATAGTGAAAATAAAGAGAAATAGACAGATGTGGAATATGTTTTTTAGGTGGAATATATTTGTCGATGGATCGTATGATAGTAGTGATGGTGTTGAAGTGAAAGAAATAGAATCAAGGATAACTCTAGATTTTTCACCTGAGCAATTGGGTAGAAAGTGAGATATTTACTGAGACAAGGAAGATTCAGGAAAGAACAATTGTCAAGGAGTGGAAGTTAAAACCTCTGTTGGGCAGAATTATAATTGATATGCCCTTTAGATATCCAAGTGAGAATGTCAGTCAGGTAGTTGGATTATGTGGGATTTAGTTAAAATTAGAGTTAAAGAATCATCTTTTAATTAACTGAATCTGAAATTAAGAGAGCCTCAAATGAAAATATGTAGTTTTGTATGAGGAAAAAACCCCTCAATCTAGCATCTCTATTTCTGTCAATGATGCCATTTTTTCTCATTATGTAATGCCTTAGTCTATTTGGGCTGCTATGACAAAATACCATAGACTGGTAGCTTATAAACAACAGAAATTTATTTCTCATAGTTCTGGAGGCTGGAAAGTCCAAGACCAAGGAGATTATATATTTAAACACTTCACTAAAGCACAAAGCAAAACAGATGAAACCTAGGTGGGGACTGAATGAAAGAAAGAGCATTGGGCTTTGGAGACAGAAAGTTCTTGGGGATTTTGTGATTTTTCACTAAGAAAATGTGTATAAAAATTCTTTATTCCCTATAATGTACCACCCAAAATCATTCTTAGCATCAGAAATTTATAAAATGAATTACTATTAAATTGAAGCACCATATTGCAAATTCTCATGCCTTGCCTATTACTATACCTTTGTCTCTGGCCACATAAGAAAAAACACATTTTTCTTATATTCTGAAATCCTTTCATTTCTAACCAGAATGTTTAGAATTAAAGAGCTGAAGTTTGTTACTGTTGAATTAATGTTTTATACTATCCCTTTGGGTTTTTTTTTATGTTTATTTATTTTTTTCACCCTTTTTGAATTGGAAAAAAGGACACACAAGTGTGAATTTGTGGCCAGCACGTTCAGGCTTCTCTGAGGTATGCATCCTTAGACTCCTTTCTGAATCAATCTACCAAACACTTTCAACAAGCTTTTGAAGAAGCCTGATTGAAAACACTGACATACCGCACCCTTAGAATCATGACAATTCACATGTCTTCTCAGCCTCTTTGAAGTTTTCAGCAGAAACTAAAGAAAGAAAAAAATTCACGTTTCATACTTTGTTTATTCACAAGAAATGAAACACTTAAGAATTTAGATAACAGACATACATGCTGCCTTGAATTTATGCTGACAATTTATGCAGAGTGAAAGCAAAATATACAGCATCTGTGTGAAGAATGTACGCTGGTACTTAAGCAATGGGCAGCCAGACAACTTGACATTGTGGGCTAGATGAGCCAGTAACCTGCAGGAGGCCCTAACAACATCTACTGCTCCAAGTGCATTTCACTTTCACTCTGCTGCTGTTGGACTAAACAGTCTCCTAAAAGTTAATGGCCTTCTCCAGGGCTGGCAGTGAAATTGCTGGTATTGTAGAAGGTAATTTTTTTAAAGTCATTACAGCACACACCAGTAGAGTCTACTTCAAGTTTTCAGTCCTGTTCCTAAGGGACAAAGGTAGCTTTCAACAAAATGAAATCACAAGTAGAAATACAGTATGATTTTCAGTTCATAGATTTTCTGAGAGTGTGTTAAGTAAAACACTTCACATATTTTTTGGTGGGAAGATGTTTCTTTCTATAGTCTCCTGCCTGCCCTACCTCCCAACCCAGAGTGCAGACTGAAGAAGAAAGTTAAGTTCTTTACTACTGGTTTAACTGGTTTTGGGTGTGAAGATTATCTTCTAATTATTATCACAAACGTTCTGTTTTAGCTATGGAGAAGAGACGGCCTACAAAGAGACCAAATAGATTAGCAAGTTTTCTGCAATTATTCTGAATTGCAGAAGAAAATAGTTCCAAATAGATGAAATAGTTAAAGACAAAAAATTTATTTTTATGGAGGTATTCTGTTTACAAACTTAAAGAATTGCAGAGTTATTATATCATCATTTTGTAACCTCAAGCAAATTAACGGTTCTAGGTAATGACCATCAATGATTAGTAACTTCATAAATAGAGAAAAAAACCCTTTACATTATAATACCTATGAGGTGTTTTGCCAAGAATATTAAATTTGAATCTGTTCATGCCTCTACATGTATATAATATTATATGGAAAATATACAGAGCAGAGGAACATGTTAAATGACAGCATGGGGATGTAATCAGCAAAAACAAAACTGCAAAAACTATACAGAAAAAACAACCTACTCTCTTCAACAAGTAAATTGAAAAAAAAAACACTACAACCACAAAAAACAACCAATGAGGAATTTATAGACTTAAAGGGACTTAAAGACCTCATTTGCATTCTGATTTCAACAAATTTAAGAAGTGATTACAAATGGAGGAAATTTGAATTCTGACTGGACTGTTTTATGACCTTATGGCACTGTTGTTAGTTTTTACCTAAGAGTGGTATTATACATGAGAGCACTTGCTCTCAAACTTTTGAGTCTCAGGATCTCTTGCACTTTAAAGAATCATTGAAGACCCTAAAGTTATTTTGTTTAAGTGGTTTATATCTATTAATATGCATGTATTGTAAATTAAAACACAAAATTAAAATAAAGTATTAATTAACTCATTTAAAATAAAAATAATCTAGTTACACATTAACATATTTTCATAAAAATAACTATATTTTTCAAAACAAGAAAAATAGAAGTGTGGCACTTAACATTTTGCAAATCTTTAAAATAACTTTCTTCATAGAAAACAGATGAATTCTAATATCTGCTTTTGCATTCGTTCCTTTGTGATATCACATGTCACATAGCCCCTGGAAAACCTCACTGTCCACTCATGAGGATGAGAAAGAAAAAGGCAATCAACATCTTTATTATTTTGAAAATAAATTCCTTGAAAGGGTGATGGGGACCATGAGGGGTCAACAAGACCACATTGTTAGAACTACTGTGTTAGAGGTACATTCTGATGTACTCAAAAATGAAAAAAATGTGTTTTTTTTTATATTAACTTCATCATCTAGGGATGGAGAGTAGCAGGTGACTATATATTTGATACATTATTTTCTATAATTTGATAGTTATTCAAACTGATAAAAAACATATCAGATACAAACTGATATATTTTATATATAAGCCCTTTCTTATGTTTAAGTTTACCATAAAAAAGGTAAAAAAAAAAAAATCAAGTAAATAATAGTACAAGTGTTTTGTAAATGGGGCAATTATTTGACTATAATACAACTATAATTACAATATTGAAAAGTTTGGACAAGAGAAGTAGTAAACAAAAAGAGAAGTAGTAATGTCGGTCTGCTAGCATTGTCCTTAGAAAAACAAGAATGAATATGCTGTGGGTGAGATAATATTTTAACATTAATATTTTTTGGAAAGATACATAGTTTTCATCCTTTAATTGACATTGTTTGATGAGTTTTTGTCATCAGAGTGTCAAGTTACAAAGTTAATCTAAGTTTTTTAAGTTGGATAAAAAAAGTTAAGAAATTGTAGGTTTTAATTTTCTAAGTTATAGTTTCCTGTAGTAGAGATTAAAAAAAACTATTGATGAGAAAATTTCCTCACAGAGAAAACATCAATTCTAAATGGTTTTACACATGAGCAATAAAAAGCTTTCAATGAGCAGATCATCTAATTGTATATAAAATCTTTAAAAGTGTCAAGGAGTACTGCAAAGGGTCCCCAATTCATTCTATAAGGCATAAATTCAAGATCACAACCAGACAAGGGCAGAAGAAATGAGAAATATTGGCCTGGGGATATAAGTGAAAAAGTTCTGAACAGAAAATTAGCAAACTAAATATATAATAGTGTATAAAGCACAAAATATATATGATGAAGTTAAAGTTTACCTATGGAACTCAAGGAAGATTTAATATCACAAAAATCTTTAAACATCATTCATCATATCAATAGATTAAAATAAAAAGCCAATAAGACCACCTTAATAGATGTAGGAAAAAATCATGATAAAATCCTTATTAAATTAAGATTGGGAAGGATGTCAGCAAGATGGAGGAATAGGATGTCTCAGCACTTGTACCTCCCATAGAAACACTGATTTTTAACAACTATTCCTAGATGAGAATACCTTTATAGGAGGCCAAAACTACACCTGAGAAGTTCCAGCACCTTTAGTGGACCAAAATATCTGAGAGTTGATGCTTTGAAGAAGGGAAGAGCAGTTTCACTTCACCCATGTCACCCTTCCCCCAGGGAAGCACAACTCTGGGGGAAGAGAAACCCCTTCAGTTCTTGATTTTTCCCAAGGAGGAGAGTGAGAGCAAAATGTGCCCTCAGTTTTCCCAGTCATTTAGGATGTTGTCTAAGAGGTCCATTTCTGTCTTGCTCTATCTAGAACACTGAAGGGATTGACATGGCTGGGAAATCTCAGGACCACTAGAAGCAGAGAGAAGGGTGGGGCTCACAGCACCCAGGGGATCTTAAAACAACAGGCTACAGGTCCTATAAACATGCTCAAGGTCTCCACCAAGGGCCCCACTCACTACTCTGTAGGACCCCTCATCCGGGGACCCCACAGTGGGTAGATACACACTCCCAGCTCTCTGTGTGCCCTCCTGTTACCAGCAACAGGCACTCCTCTGCCAAGTGAGCACAAAGAAGCCTCTTTGAATGGCACATGGGAGCCATCACAGACCTTCCAGAAGCTCCCACATGCAACACATAAACATCAGCAGCTGGCTCAACTCTGTTGCACTGGGAGATGGCACACAACCTTGACACTTCAGGACACTTCCCTGGAGAAAATAAACAAATGACTCTCAGTACCCAGCCTGGATTTGCAGAATCAAAGGGAAGCACACAATTCTAATCTTCCTTCCAAAGAAGGAATAAGAGGAGTGGAGCAGGTGCACCATTAGAAAAGATTTGAAAGACTACAAGAATCTCTAACCAGGCAGACTGGTTATGGTCTTTCTTGAAGCCAGTCAGTAAGATTAGAGAAGGTAACTCCTTCAAATGGAAGACAACAATACAAGGCTTTAAGGATATGAAGAAGTAATGAAAACATCAAGATTGAATCATCCATAAATAGAAAAATTGAACAGGCCAATAATAAGTAAGAAGATTGAGTCAGTAATCAAAAACCTTACAACAAGGAAAAGCCCAGGATCAAATGGGTTCATAGGTGAATTCTGCAAAAACTTAAAGAATTAGTACCAATCCTTTTCAAACTCTTGAACATTGATGCAAAAATCCTCAATAAAATACTAGCAAACCAAATTCAGCAGCACATTGAAAGGATCATATACCATGATCAAGCAGGATTTATCCCTGGATTCAAGGACTGTTCAACATATGCAAACAAATCACTGTGATGTGCTATGTTAACAGAATGGAAGATAAAAAAATCATGTGAACATCTCAGTAGATGTAGAAAAAACATTTGACAAAATTCAACATCTTTTTATGATAAAAACTCAACAGATTAGGTACAGAATAACTGTAATTCAACTTAATAAAGGCCATATATAACAAGTCTACAGCTAATCTAATACTCAATAGTGAAAAGCTGAATGCTTTTCTTCTAAGATCAGAAACAAAAAAAGGATGCTCATTTCCACCTCTTCTATTCAATGTTGTACTGGAAGTCCTAGCCAGAACAATTAGTCAAGAAAAAGAAATAAAAGGCATCAAATTGGAAAGGAAGAAATGAAATTGTCTGTATTTGCTGATGACATGATCCTATATATAGAAAACACTAAAGACTGCACCAAAAACCCTCTCAGAGTTAATAAATTCAAGAAAATTGCAAGATACAAAAATCAGCATGCAAAAATCAGTTGCATGTCTGTACGTGAACAACAGACTATCTGGAAAAGAAATTAACAAGAAACAATTCCATTTACAATAGCAGCATATGGGATAGAATACTTAGGAATAAATTAAACCAAGGAGGTGAAAGATTTGTATACTGAAAATTATAAAACATTGGTGAAAGAAATTGAAGACAATGCAAGTCAAAGATATCTCATGTTCATAGATTAGAAGAATTAATATTAAAATGTTCCTAACACTCAAAGAGATCTACAGATTCAATGCAATCTCTATCCAAATCCCAATAGCATTTTTACACACACACACACACACACACACACACACACACACACACAAACCTAAAATTCATATGGAACTACTAAAGACTCCAAATAGCCAGAACAATCTTGAGCAAGAAGAAAAAAGCTAGAAGCATCATATTTTCTGATTTCAAAATATTACAAAGCTATAAAATAAAAAGTTTGGTACTGGCATAAAAACAGACATATTAGACTAATGAAATAGAATAGAGAGCCCTGAAATAAACCCACCATAGTCATCTAAACTTCAGTAGGGGCACCATGAATACAAAATAAAGAAAAGACAGTTCTTCACTAAATGGTTTTGGGAAAATGGAATATCCACAAGCAAAAGAATGAAATTGAATCCATATCTCACACCATATATAAAAATCAACTCAAAATGGATTAAAATCTTCAATGTAAGATCTAAAACTATAAAATTCCTAAAACAAAATAGAGAAAAATCTCACTTAAATAGATCTTAGCAATTTTTTTTTTCATATATAACCCTAAAACACAGGCAAGAAAAGCAAAAATAGACAAGTGAGATTGCATCTAAGTAAAAACTTCTGGACAGCAAAGGGAACATTGAAAAGAGTGAAAAGACAACCTATAGAATGGGAGAAAATATTTGCAAACCATACATCTTATGAAAAATTAATATCCAAAATATATAAACAACTTCTATAACTCAATAGCAAAACATAGCAATGCCACCAACAAAATTATCCATCTAGTTCTATGTAAGTGTCCAAAACATTTATGGTCCATTGAGAGTCATGATTCTTGTGAAGATTTGCAAACAAATGCAAATACCTAACAGGGGGAAAACCATGATCAAATGGTGTAATCAGCTTAATTTGCAAAATTCCTATTTTTTTTTTTTTTAATTTCGGAGTCTTCTTCTCAAATACTCCTGATTCTATTAATATTATTTTATAATATTATTATAATATTACATTAATATATATAAATAATATAAGCAGAAGTCAGAATTGCCAAGGCATTAAAGCCACAAATTCTCCAAGAAAACTGCCCAGGATTGAATGATGTTTCTATCATTACTAAATGTGTGACTTGGGACAAGATATTTAACGTCCCTGTGTTTCAGAATCTTCATCTCTGAAATGGGAATAATAGTATCATCCTCACAGAATTTTAGTAAGTTGTAGTATGGTTTGCATATTGATGAGGAATGTAGTTCTAGAGCCTTAAAAATTTTCAGTGCCTCTTCTGTACAGAAAGAAGCCAAGCAGTTCTATCCTTGGGTTGTGTCTAGAAAAGGTTAAAGCTTCTGCATAGTCTCAAGTGATTGCTTGAATGTGGGATCCAGAAGAAAAGTGTTAAGCATTGGCAAAAACCAGTTCAATGACTTTCCAACTGTAATATATTTTCATTTTCCTAAATGTATGGCAAGGGAAGAATATACTCTCTGTAAAACCAACTTCCCTGAGCTGTTCATTATTTATAAACAATTTAACATAAATTCACATTCTGATACTTATTTCTTTAGGTATGTTTTACATTAATTGGTTTATTTATATTGTATTTGGATTAAGTCTTCAAAATTTTAGCATTCTGGAAAGTATTTAATATTGCTGATAGCTAAAAAATGTAGTGTTCTGTTTAATCCTTTGATCAGTTCTCATGGTTTACTGATTAACAGCAATGCATGATTGATTTCTTCTTCCACCACAGGTGAAGTGTCATACAAGTATCATCAGAAATATGGTACTCTAGGTATTGGGGGCTCTAGTTCGCTTTGAAGACTGCAGGGATTTGGATCTAAGTTAAACTGAATTGAAATGTTGAAGTTAGACTAAGGAATTTGCTTCTGAACCTTGTGAATTCTTTAGTTCTAGAAGTTGATATGTCAATGATTACTACAAGATTTCTTATTGACTCTAAAAAATGCATAGTGAAAAATCAGAAAAGTCACATTTAACACATGAAATGCTGATGAAAGAAATTGCATATTTTACCTTTGAGAGTCACCGATATTGCAATAGCTCAGTCTCTTATAGATCTTGTCATAGGCACAAAAGAATTTAACAAGCATTTTGACTGACTGGATGATGATGATGATTTGTATGCAGGATATTTTTTGGTAAAGTGCTCTTGGGAACAACACCTGCTGAGGAAGGAAAAGAAATGTTACATTAAAATAACATATTATAAAGGGTTAACAGAAATTCTTGTCCTGAAAAGTTATATTGTGCAGGCTCATAGATCAAACTCAGAAGATGGTGAGAGGGCTTTGGCTCTTCTGGCCATTTATCCACAGGAGGATCAGTTTAATAAATTTAATTGTAGGGTTGGCTTTACTAGAAGCATACCAACTCATTCTATTATTCTAAATATTATGACATTCCTTCCTCACTTGTAAAATTGGAAGAGATTTTCTTGGGAAGAAATAAGTAATTGTCTTGGATCTTTAGAACAATTGTGGATTATACTGAAAGCAGCAGCAGTAATGTCAAACTCTCGGACACTTGAGATGAGCCATTTCTTGGGCAGATTCCATTTTCTCAAAGTGTCTCCTTAATCATAAATCCAAGAACTCTCTTGGCTCTAAGTTTCTTTGCCACCAGAGTGATTCTGAAAGGTGTATAGAGGTCTAGGCTCATCCAAAAGTAGATTCAGTAGTGACAGATATAGTGGATTATATTATATGCAATTCAGATACTACCCTTCTAGAACCATAGCACTCATTACTCCAGGTTACAGAAGTGCTGGTTACTAATAGCTATTAGCTAAGCCTTTCTCTGGAAATTGCCCTTACCTAGAGGAAGCCACCTCATCCAAGTTTGCTCCCTTCCCTGGGGCAGCCTGCATCCAATAACTAGTTATTGAGGAAGATACAAAGTCCAACCTCATTGCCTCCATTTGAGACTACTTTGGAGGGCCATTCCCAGCTCCAGAACTTCCCAGAGGATTGGCTGAGGCCTCTGTTAGAGGACTGCATTGCAGTTCAACTTGTCTGTCTGTCCTAATACTGCTTTTCCTTCCTCAGTAGGTGTTGTTCCCAAAAGCATTTTACCAAAAAATATCCTGCATACAAATCTTCATTTCAGTGTTTCTCTCACAGGCAATGTATCCTCTGACAGTTGATTATGTCAGGAGTGGTTCCAGGAAGTAGACTGTAAAGTGAACTGGATCTCCCTCTGGCCAACTGGTAACGACTCCATCATTGTTGGCAAGTAGAGTACTCATAGCCCTCAACATGTTGTAGTGGTATACTGTTAAAACATTCACAAACAGTGAACTGAAATGGGATGCTAGTGAAAGGAAATGCCCCCATTAGGGGACTATCTTAGGCATTTGAAAGGTTGTGGGGATCATAATTATAAGTACTATGGAATCAGCCTTTGCTCAGTACTATTGGTACATTTAAGAAAGACATTCAAATGCTGAGGGTAATAAATAATTAGTTAAATGTGAGCTCTGAAAGCCAAAAGGCATTCTTAGTAGCACAAAAAGAGACTCTCAATTCCTGCAGCTGGAAGGGAATAAAAGAACTTTACAAGAGTAGCAGAGCCCCAAAGAAAGTTGACTTTTTAACTGTGGCAAATCTGATATTCCATGATCAAGAGCCTACTGAAAACATATGGAATCCTGGGCCAGGGATGTGGCCATCTGGGTCAATTTGTCAATAAATCTCGAATTCCTAGATCCTCTAGATCTCTCTGAGTCCACAGAAGTGGTCCAAGCATACCTACTAAAGGCTAGGGCTTCCCCCTTCTGCTTTGTAAGACAATATACATCCCTTTCGGGATAGATTTCTACCTCCTCTCCTGACCATCAAACCAATATCTAGGATCAATTTACAGTATAACGCAGCCAGGGAAGTGCTAGGTTTGCTAAAGAGGAAAAAAGAATATACCAAAGACTCAGTAAGACCTGGTTAACATATAGTAGCAGGGGCCAAGAGAGTTTTTATAGGATTTCTTCTTGAGGTGCTGGATCAGGGGTGCAGAACATAAAGTTGGATAAATGAGAGTTTATTTGCCACTCTTCTGTAATACAGGATTTAACTCCCTGACAAGATTTTAGAAAAAAGGTGTTAATATACTGCTAGGATGATCCTAGGGAGCTTAGAAAAAAACAAATGCCTGTTCTAAATGAAGTGGAAATTTTTGACCTACTGTGACTAACAGCTGAGGTAGGGATCAATAGGCAGAGAGAAGTGAAGGGAGAGGGGATACATTATGTACACCTAGAAAACCTACCAGCTGACAGTAGGAGGCTTGTAAGAGAGCTATGGAGACATACTATTTACCAAAGCAACGAGGATTGCATTGGTGAGAGGGACATCCATGTCACTGGGAAGCTCAATGTCTTTCCCCTGTAGCTAAGAATGATAGGAGAGATGCTATTACTGAACTGGAAATGGGAAAGATAGGGCACCTGGGTGGCTCAGTTGGTTGAGTGACTGCCTTCGGCTCAGGTCATGATCCTGGAGTCCCAGGATTGAGTCCCACATCGGGCTCCCTGCTCGGTGCGGAGTCTGCTTCTCCCTCTGACCTTCCCCCCTCTCATGCTCTCTCTCTCTCTCTCTCTCTAATAAATAAATAAATAAATAAAAAATCTTAAAAAAAATGGAAATGGGAAAGATAGAGGCTGGGTACATAATCATCAGAAACAAGCTGTGCATAGTTACTGTGATGAAATGCAAGACTGGAGTGGCAACGCAGGGTCTGACCTTCAGAGCTACGGAATGATTAACAAAGCACAATATTACTAGGGGAAAGATAAATGAGCAACCAACAATGATATTGCTTAATTTATGCAACCAAAAGAAATGAAAAAATCTATGATTAGGAGGCTAAGGGCATAGTTCTGTGTGGACAATATGGCAATCCCTTGCCCAGTTTCCAGACCTGAGACAAGTCTCAGGCCCTTTAACCTACTGACTAAAGGAGATGCTGAGTCTGCAGAAGGACGGACTCTATAACTCTATGGTAAATGTATATGATAAAAATTCCCTCGATTCTTTCCCCAAAGGTTTACTCAGTTAACCATACACTGAGGAAAAAAGAATATCCAGACATTTTAAGGGCTCTTGGATATAGGGTCTGAATTGACATTGATACCCAGGAATCTGAAACATCACCATGGACCCCCTGTATTAGAGTGGGGATTATAAGGTAATAAGTGGAGCAATGGCCTAGGGGTGGCTCACATGGGTTGCCCTACCTCCAAACATGTAATTTGTAATTGGTACAACTCCCACACTGGTTCCTTGGCCTGTGGAATAAATGCTATGATAGTAAGGAAGGTTAAGTGGAAGTCATTGAAACTGCCTACCCCACCCCTAGTCAAGATAGTAAATAAAACAACATTGGATTCCAGAAGGAATAACAGACATTAAGACCTAAAAGAGGCAGAGATGGTTGTTACTATCATTTAATTTACCGGTCTTGCCCCCATGAACATTTTAGATCCTGTTGGATAGTAATACACTACTGCAAACTCAACAAAATTGTATCCCTAATTGCAGCTGCTATGCAGGTGTGCTAGAGCAGATTAACACAGACTCAGGTATACAGTTTGTAGCCATTGATATGGTAAATGTGTTATTTTTCCATCATTGTCCAAAAAGCATATTAAGACCAGTTTGCATTCACATGGAATAAGAAATATGAAATATGTTTGGTCTTGATTCAAGCTATGTTAACTTTCCAACTCTCTCTTAAAATATAGCTCCAAGAGACCTCAACCATTTGGATATTCTGCAGTATATCACATTAGTCTCCTATATTGATGACTCATATTAATGGAACAAATAATTAAGTAGTGAATATGTTGGAGGCTTTGATAAGATGTATGTATGTGTTCCTTGATAAGATATGAGTTATTTTAAAAATAACTTTTACTGGGGCACCTGGGTGGCTCAGTTGGTTAAGCCTCTGACTCTTGATTTTGGCTCAGGTCATGATCAAGCCCTGCATTGTGCTCCACACTGAGCGTGGATCCTGGTTAAAATTCCCTCTCTCCCTCTCTCTCTGCCCCTCTCTCCACTTACTCTCTCTCTCAAAGAAATAAAATAAAAAATAAAAATAAAAATAACTTTTACTTAATATTTTGATGAAAATAATAATCTATAATTTTATTGACTTGCCTGCCACATGTAATTCTCTGCTTACCACTATGTGTATATTACCACATTCAATCTTACAACAAACCTATTACTGTTTTCATTTTACCAATGGTGAAGCTGAAGCTCAGAGTTGTTACATACTTGGTCAAATTTATACACTGCTAAGAAGATTCAGAACCAGAACTCAGGTCTGTTTGACATCAAAACTCATGCTTACTTCTCTGTTACTGCACTAAGACACAACGGGTTCCCCAAACCTGTTGTTCAGAGTTGATTCTCTGGTCCTTGTCACTTCTTTTTTCTTTTTGCCTTGTCACTAAACAGGAAATAACTCATTATTTTAGACAGATGGCAGCCAAATCACACCTCTCTGAGAAAAAAAACTGACTGCCTTTACTTTAAATGACACATAAATCATAATGTTTAAATCACCCTTTCAACATAGTGCCAGGATAAAATACAGGGGAAATAATTGAATTTTTTAGAAATAGTTATAAATTGCTGAGTATGGACAGAATTAAAGCTTTCAAAAATGGAAAGGATATATCAGGCTGTTAGATGTCTTGTTTCAGACTGCTGGTTGAAAGGGAACACTTTCTCAGGGAAGGTGCACTTGAGGAGTCTTAGAGATATTTCAAGAAGTCATGATACCAAATTGAATTAGGAAACTGGCCAAAGCAGCATTTTCCCAGGACATTAACTCTTACTCTCCTATTTGTCATCATGAATATATATTTGTTCCATAAATGTATGTATAATGGATGCTTTCTAATAATGATGGTTATCTACTCCCAAATAGCGTTCTTTGTTCTTAGAGCTGTTTCTTCTGTATCTGTTGGACTCATCTTTAGCCTGAACTACTGTCCTACTGGAGAACACAGAGCATATTCTCTTTACAGCCTGGATTTTCATCAAAGAAGTCAACCAAAATAGTTATAGAAATTTAATTCAACTTAGGGCTTAAACACAAAACAATATCCTTTGTTGGCTGTTATCACTGTTGTAGTGACAGAAACCAGAAAAGGAGAGATGAGGATTGATTGTTAACTCTGCTTCTTAGAAATAAAAATACAGGCAATATGCCAGAGGCTTCTATTTATTCTCTAAGAAGTAAATGGAAAACTATAAGTGAAATAACTTTTGTTATTTGAGTTTTATAAAATTTATAACTTGGTTCTCCCAAAAGGCTACTTAAAGTGAATTTACTTCTATAGGGAACAGAATTTCACATTTCACAGTGAACAAAAGGTTTGTTGAACTTTATACTGAAAGCTAGAACTAAAAATTATAGAAGTATATAAATTAAACCAAGTACTATAATTAGGTTATTATATCAAACATACTTCAACTATGTGCTAGTAATATTAGGAAAAAATAAAGTGTAAATCAAATTCTCTTTTTTTGTGGGGAAATCAGACAAAAACATTTGTTATAATGTTATAACATCCTTCATTTTACATTTGACATTTTATAGAACATAAAGGGTTGTTTTTACAAAGACATATGGAAGCTTCATCAATTTTTTCCAATGGTCTTTTACGATTTGTTATTCAAAAACATTCTATTTTAATTTTGTTTATTCTGACATCATCTTTGCCATTGTTTCCTTCTTCCAGGTCATTATTTTTCAATAGTTTTGTCTGTGATTCTCCAGCACACTTTTTTATATTTATAAAATTGGATAATCATCCATAAACTGATAGACTTTCATAGAAAGGGAAAAGGATTATTAATGCAATTGCTAAACAGAAAAAGATATTTTGAGTGGAAACTAATATTTAAATTAATATTTTTGTGCTTTGACTTTTGCTTTCCTAAACAATAACATGTCTGCAGAGACTTAGTGAATAAGAATTCATAGAATAGAGAAGGGGTTTAAAGAAAAGTCTGTGGAATGAGATAATATGTGTATCATTCTGTTCAGGCTGCTATACAAAATACCACAGGCTGGGTGGCTTAAACCAGAAACTTATTTTCCTATGGCCCTTTAAGCTGAAAGTCCAAGATCAGGATGCTCTCAGGATTGGTTTCTGGTTAGGCCTCTCATCCTAGCTTGTAGATGGTCCCTTCTCATTGTGTCCTTACATGGCATTTCCTCTCTGTAGTGAGAGAGAGAGAGACTTATGTCTCTTATAAGAATGCAAATCCTAACAGATTAGGGCCTTCCCTTATGACTTCATTTAACCTAAATTATGTCTGTAAGGCCCTATCTCTAAATACAGTCACATTAGGAATTAGGGCCTCAATATATGGATTTTAGGGGACAAAATTCAGCCCCTAGCAACATGTGCTCAATTATAGCTCCATTGCTTTCTTCCTGTTTCACCTTGGATAGATTATAAGCATCATTTAACCTTAATTTGATAATCTATATAATATGGAAAATTACTCAATTCATGGGATTTTGACATGGATCAAAGAAACAATGCATTTTAAGGATTCAGCATAGTGCCTGGCACAGAATAAGTGCACAATAAATATTGGTTGTTATTTTGGGTTCCTGTTGATACCCCAGTGCTAATTCAATCTGAAAAATGAAAAGGGATTGTCTTCTTCCCTTTATGACACGAAGAAATGGGGAACCTGGAAGAGATCAGGGATGATGGTGGAGTAGGAGGATCCTGAGCTCACCTTGTCCCAGAGACGTACTGAAGTAACAACTATGCAGCAAACTCTGAAAATGACTTGGGGACTGGCATAACACATCTTCAATAGCTAGTCATAGAGAGAAGGCCACATAGAAAAGGGTATAGGGGTGGAGATGAGGTCAGGAACCAAACCCTTGTTGCAACTAACCACAAGTGGGAGGGAAATCACAAGCATGGAGGAGTAAGGGAATCAGATTACACACCAGGCTCTCCTGGCCTTGGAGACCTGCGTGGGAATACAAGTCCTTATAACATCTGGCTATGAAAATCACTAGGGCTTAATATCAGGAGAGCCAGAGGGCTATAGGAAACCAAGTCTTTGCCCATAAAAGGCCAGTACACTAAATGACTCAACCTGACATGCAGCACGGAAGCAGTAGTTGAAAGACTCCTGGGGTATATGTGAAGAAAATTTCTTGACTAATATTAGGATGTTTGCCAGAGAGACAGCAATCTGCAGGAGATTTCCCCAGGAACAAAAGTGCTGGTGGGTGCCATTTTTCTTGGCCTCCCCAAGCCTGGGTAACTAGAGGTTTGCAGGAGCCAAGTCTAACACTCTCCATCTACCTTGTTAGCACTGTGTGCCTTGCCCCAGTGTTCCCCTGCAAACCCACCCCATGCAACCTGCCTATCTCTTCAGGCATCCCTCAAAAGTAGCTCCTGCCTCACCATAAACCTTGCCTTTTGGTACCCCCATAGCTGTCACAGCAGCTAATTGCAGACAGCCAGACTGAGGGCCAATTATTCCCACTAGTGAACCCTCAGAAGCTTCAGCTGTGTTTCTCAAAAGTGTGGGAAGCAAACCCTGCCCAGTGTACCCACAATAAGTGAAGTGGGTCATTGCAGCCACCTGGGTTGAGGTCCAGCCCCCCTTCTCCCACCATGTTCACAGCAATTGCAACTCAGCCACAATAGGAGGGTGCATGCAGTCCACATAAGGGAAACCCCTGGAGTGCCTGGTTTTGATGACTGAATGTGTGGAAGTGCACTACAGAGCACCACAGGACCTCTTCTACACAAAGCCACTACTTTCAGGACCAGAAGATGTAACTTACCTACTTAAAACATAGAAATAAATACAGAGGGTTAGAGAAAATGAGGAGACAGAGGATTATGTCCCAAATGAAAAATAAGATAAAAACAGAAAAAGAACTAAACAAAACAGAGACAAGTAATATGACTGATAAAGAGTTCAAAGTAATGGTCATGAAGATACTCACCAGACTTGATAGAAGACCAGATCAACTCAGAATTCAACAGAGATAGAATCAAAGAATAATCAGAGCTGAAGAATACAATAAGTGAAGACAAAAATACACTAGAAGGAATCAACAGAAGATTAGAAGTGGCAGAAGAGTGGATGAGTGATCTGGAAGACTGGATAATGGGAAGGAACCAAGCTGAACAGCAAAAAGGAAAAAAAGAATAATAAAAAATAATAAGTTAAGCAACCTCTGGGACACCATCCAGTGTAATAACACTCACATTATAGGGATCCCAGAAGGAGAGAGAGAAAAGAGGCATAAAACTTATTTGAAGAAATACTAATGGCTGCAAACTTCCCTAATTTGAAGAAGAAAACAGACATTCAGGTCCAGAATCAGAGAGCCCCAAACAAAATGAACCCAAGCAGGTCCACACCAAGACACGTAATAATTAAATGTCAAAAACCAAAGATTAAGAGAGAATCTTAAAAGCAGCACTAGAAAAGAAAGCAGTTACATACAAGGGGAAAACTCAGAAGGCTATCAGCTGATTTTTCAGCGTTAACCTTGTAGGCCAGAAGGGAGTGGCATGATATATTCAAAGTCCTGAAAGGAAAAACACTACAACCAAAAATACTCTACCTGGCAAGGTTATCATTCAGAATTGAAGGAGAGATAGAGTGTTCCAGACAAACAAACAAATCACCACTAAATCAGCCTTACAAAAATGTTAGAGGGTGTTCTTTAATGGAAAGAAAAGGTTATAACTAGAAGTAAAATTAAGAAAGGAAAAAAAAAAATCACTGGTAAAGCAAATATCTAGTAAAGGTCGTAGATTAATCACTTATAAAACCAGTATGGAGGTTAAAAATACAAAAGTAGTAAAATCAATTATATTTACAAAAATTAGTCAAGGGATACACAAAAATTAAAGGATGTAAAATATGACATCATATACATTAAACATGGAGGGGGCAGTTAAAATTTGATGCTTTTAGAATGTGTACAAATTTAAGTGACTATCAACTTCATATCAAATAATATATGCATAAGATGTTATATATGAACCCTATGGTAACCACAAATCAAAAACCTATACTAGATACACAAAAAATAAAGAGAAAGGAATCCAAGCATAAAACTAAAAAAAGCCATCAAACCACAAGGGAAGAGAATAGGAGAAAAAGAGGAATAGAGAACTACAAAACAACCAGAAAACAACGCATCTATAAGCTGCCTGTAAGAGACTCACATCAGATTGAAAGACACATACAGACTGAATATGAGAGGATAGGAAAAAAAAGAAACTGGGGTAGCAATACTTAGACAAAATAGACTTTAAAACAAAGTCTATAGCAATAGACAGAGAAGGACACTACATAATAATCAAGGGATAGGTCTAAAAAGAGGATATAACAACTGCAAATAACTATGAACCCCAAATAGGAGCACCTGAATATATAAAGCAAATATTAACAGGGATATATTGACAGTCATACCATAATAGTAGGGGATTTTAATACCTTACTTACATGAATGGATGGATCATCCAGACAGAAAATAAGAAAATTGAATTTAAAAAAAAAGAAGAAAACAGTAGCTTTGAACAACACATTAGGTCAGATGAACTTAACAATTATATACAGAACATTCCATCCCAAACTAGCAGAATACATATTCTTTTTAAGTGCACATGGAACATTCTTCAGGATAGACAAGTTAAGCCACAAAATAAGTCTCAATAAACTTAAGAAAATTGAAAATCCTACCAAGCATTTTTTCCAACCATAACAGTATAAAACTAGATTTCAATTATAAGAAAAAAACTGGAAAAATACAAACACATAGAGGCCAAACAGCACATTACCAAACAACCAGTGGATCAACAAAGAAATCAAAGAGAAAATTAAAAAAAAAATACATGGAGACAAATGAAAATGAAAACACAATAGTCCAAAATCTTTGAGATGCAGGAAAAGAAGTTCTAAGAGGAAAGGTTATAGCAATACAGAACTACCTCAAGAAATAAGAAAAACTCAAACCATCTAAGACCTAAAGGAACTAGAAAAAGAAAAAGAAACAAAATGCAAAGTTAGTAGAAGGAAGGAAATATTAAAGACTAGAGTGGAAATAATTGAAATAGAGACCAAAAAAAAAAAAAAAAAAGAGATTAATAAAACCAGGAGCTGGTTCTTTGAAAAGATAAACAAAATTAATAAACCTTTAGCCAGACTGATAAAGAAAAAAGACAGAAAACCCAAATAAATCAGAAATGAAAGAGAAGTAACAACTGATACCACAGAAATAAAAAGAATTATATGAGAACACTATGAAAAAGTACATGCTAACAAATTAGGCAACCTAGAAGAAATGGGTAAATTCCTAGAAACACACAATCTTCCAAGACTAAATTAGAAGAAAATAGAAAATTTGAACAGATTATTACTAGTAACAAAATTGAATCAGTAATCAAAAAACTCCCAACAAACAAAAATCAGAACCAGATGGCATCACAGGTGAGTTCTACCATACATTTAAATAAGAGTTAATACCTATTCTTCTCAACCTATTCCAAAAAATAGAAGAGGAAAAACCCTACCAAATTTATTCTATGAGGGCAACATTACCCTGGTACTAAAGACACTCCAAAAAAGCAAACTATAGGCCAGTGTTCTGAGGAATAGATGCAAAAGTCCTCAACAAAATATTAGCAAACCAAATTCAACAATACATTAAAAGGATCATTCACCACAGTCAAGTGGTATTTAATTCCAGGATGCAAGGATGGTTGAGTATTTGTAAATCAACCAATGTGATACATCACATTAATAAGAGGAAGAATAAAAATCATATGATCATCTCAAAAGATGCAGAAAAGGCATTTGCCAATATTCAACATGCATTCATGATAAAAATCTCAAAAAAGTGGATTTAGAGGTAACATCCTTCAACATAATAATAGCCATATATAAAAACCCCACAACTAACATAATACTGGTGAAAAACTGAAGGCTTTTGTCTAAGATCAGGAACAAGACAAGGTTGTTCACTCTCACCACTTTTATTCAACATAGTACTGGAAATCCTAGCTGCAGCAATCAGATGAGAAAAAGAAATAAAAGGCATCCAAGTTGGTAAGAAAGAAGTAAAGTGGTCCCTATTTGCAGATGACATGATGCCATTTATAGAGAACCCTAAAGACTCCACCAAAAACCTTTCAGAGTAAATGAATTCAGTAGAGTAAATGTAACCAAGAAGGTGAAAAATCTGTACTCCGAAAAATATAAGGCATAGATGAAAGAGATTGAAGATGACACAGACAAATGGAAAGATATACCATGCTCATCAATTGGAAAAATTAATGTTATTAAAAGGTCCACACTACCCAAAGCAATCTACAGATTTAATACAACCACTATCAAAATACCACACCTAGAATAATAATCCATCAATAATACCATAACCTAGAATAAATAATCCTAAAATTTGTATGGAACCACAAAGACCCCAAATAGCCAAAGCAATGAAGAAAGAACAAAGTTGGAGGTGTCACAATCCCAGATTTCAAGGTATACTATGAAGCTGTAGTAAGGAAAACAGTGTGGTACTGACACAAAACAAACACATAAATCAATGGAATAGAGAGCCCAGAAATAGACCCAAGCATATATGGTCAATTTATTTACCACAAAGGAGGTAAGAATGTACACTAGAGAAAAGACAGTATCTTCAATAAGTGGTATTGGGAAAATTGGACAGCTACATGCAAAAGGATGAAACTGGACCACTATCTTACACAGTGCACAGAATAAACTCAAAATGAATTAAAGACCTAAATATGAGACTTGAAATCATAAAATACCTAAAAGAAAACATAGATGGTAGTCTCTTGACATTGGCTTTAGGAACATATTTATGGATATGTCTCCTAAGACAAGGGAAACAAAAAATAAACTATTGGGACTACACCAAAATAAGAGGCTTTTACATAGCAAAGGGAACCATCAGCAAAACAAAAAGGCAACCCACTACTGAATGTGAGAAGATATTTGCAAATAATATATATGATAAGGGGTTAATATCCAAAATACATAGAGAATTTAGGGGTGCCTGGGTGGCTCAGTCAGTTAAGCATCTGTGCTTGTCTTGGGTCATGATCCTGGGGTCCTGGGATCTAGCCCCACATTGGGCTCCCTGCTCAGCTGGGAGTCAGCTTCTCCCTCTCTCTCTGGCTGCCACTTCCCCTGCTTGTGCTCTCTCTCTCACTCACTCACTCCCTCAAATAAATTATATATATATATATATATATATATATATATATATATAAGAATTTATACAACCTAACACCAAAAAAAGAATAATTGAGTTAAAGAATGGACAGCAGACCTGAGTAGACATTTTTCCAAAGAAGACATACAAATGGCCAACAGATATATGAAAAGGTGGTATCACTAATCATTAGGGAAATGCAAATCAAAATTATAATGAGATAACACCTTACAATAGAATGGCTAGTATCAAAAAGTTAAGAAATAACAAGTGTTGGTGAGGATGTGGAAAAAAGGGAACCCTCATGCACTGTTGGTAGGGATGTAAATTGGTGTAACCACTGCGGAAAACAGTGTGGAGATTCCTCAAAAAATTAAAAATGGAAATACCACATGATCCAGTAATTCCACTACTGAGTGTTTTATTCAAATAAAATAAAAATATTAATTTCAAAATATATATGCACCCCTATGTTTATTGAAGCATTGTTTACCCAAGATATAGAAGCAACCCAAGTGTCCGTCCATAGATATCTTTAGATAGATGTCTTTATTTAATAGATAAAGAAGATGTGATATGGAATCAATACAATGGAATATTAACAACACAATGGAATATTACCACAGCCATAAAAAAAGAATGAGATCTTGCCATTTGTGACAACATGGATGGACTTAGAGGGTATTATGTTAAGCAAAATAAGTCAGACAGAAAGACAAATACCATATGATTTCACTTATATGTAGAATCTAAGCAACAGCAACAAAAAACCTAACAGAAACAGACTCATATACACAGAGAACAAATGGGTACTTGCCAGAGGGAAAGAAGATGGTGGTATGGATGAAATAGGTATAGGGAATTAAGAGGTACAAACTTCTGGTTATAAAATAAGTCATGGAGATTAAAAATACAGCATAGAAAATACAGTGAATAATATTGTGATGACATAGTATGGTGACAGATGGCAACTATACTTACCATAGTGAGCATTGAGTAATGTGTATAATTGTTTGAGTCACTATGTTGTACACCTGAAACTAATATAACATTGTATGTCTACTATACTTCAATTAAAAAAAAAAGAAATGGTTTGTAGAGAGTGAGTAGAGTGGGAAGAAATAGCTACTAAGAGAAGTGAAAAGCAGGCTGAGTCCCTGAGATTTTGAACAGTAGTAAGAAAAGCATCTTTGTCCAACAAGGAACCTAAATGCTTAGTTACCCAAAGATCTATGAAGCTTCCCAATCTATCTGTCTCAATAGACTCAAAGCTCAAGGACAAAAATGGCCAAGTTTTATGCACCTCTGTATTTCTGACATTAACTGATATTGATTGTATTTTACCTGTAGTCAATGGTCAATGTGTTTATAGAACTTATATATTTAATTATTTCACTATACTTATTTAATTATGATGAGTGTAGCTCTTTGCCTAACCCTTATTTCAGGGGTCTAGCCACCTTAGATGATTGATTGGATCATCCAGATCATTCTGAGGTATCCCAGTTTTCTGGGGGTCCTAGAGGAACACAACTGTGTTAGTCTAACACAGAGATGATCATGATGGTCCTTAAATTACTTAAGAGGAATGTTGAGATGAGTTTAATATTTTATTGTGGATAGAAAACAAAAGTCCTTAAATAAATACCCAACTTCTCTTTGAAGTCATTTCCTCTTTACCCTTGCTTTAAATTTTTCCATAATTATTGAAATTGGTGTGTTTTTTTTAAAGATTTTATTTATTTATTTGAGAGAGAGAGAGAGTGAGCATGAGTGGGGGGAGGGGTAGAGAGAGAGGGAAAGGCAGACGCCCCACTGAGCAGGGAGCCTGACACAGCTTCATCCCAGAATCCGGTGATCATGACCTGAGCTGAAGGCAGACACTTAACTGACTGAGCCACCCAGGAGCCCCAAAATTGGTGTCTTTTAGTGGGATTTCTCTCTCATTTGTTCATTTTGCTCATCACTGCTATTCTGTGGTTTCTAGATTTAAAAAAAAATTTTTTTTCAAGTTATTCCATCAGGTTGCTCTCTTACTTAGTTTTCCTATTCTTTCTTTCTTTTCCAAAACTATAGAAATTAAAGATGAAAAAGACACATTGCTCATCAAGTCCCTCTTCTTCCAGGGTTCAATAGTCTTCTTTAATAGAGCAATTTTACCGCTTAGCTAAAAATGATTCAGGTGATGGGGTTTCCACCACTTCCTGTGAATGACTATTCCACAGACTGACAGATCCCATTACGTGGTCATTTTCCTCCTCATGCTCTGCCTACATTTTTCTTTGCTCAATTTAATCCTGTTTGTCTTAGTTATACCGCTTTTATAACTTAAAGAAATTCCTCTCCCCTTCTTGCTCCATATTTCCCTCAAATATTTGCTGATGGTTATTGTTTCTCTTAGTCATTATTTGGCCCAACCATTTGAATTAGGTCTTTCATCTTTTCCTGTTATCCAGTGCCTCTAGCTATTTCAATCTTTAGGTATTTGTGTTCAAAACTTGCATTTAAAAAAATGTTCTAAATCTTTGGGAATGGGAAAGTACAAATCTCCACAAGAGACTTTTCTCTCAGAAACTTCAAGATGATATACGCACACAATGCAGGACAGAAATAATTCAGGGCCTCTTGTACCTGTAGCTTCAGTTGTAATATTAAGCGATGGTGCTTCTTCTTGGTTCAAAAACTCCTAGTTCAAGTCCTATCTCTTTCATGAAACCAGCACTTGGCACCGTTAGAAAAAGGACCAATATTTCACTGTCTGAAGAAAATGGATTCTTCTGTCTCAGAATATTTAGAAACATCTCCAAAGAGGCACCAGTCTCCTGAAAGAGAGATACAATTTTTCAAAAAATAAAATTTTAATTAAAAAAATTTTTCCTTCTAAAATTCTTTGCAAATCTAATTTACTCTCCCAATAGGCCCTCAGATCCCCAGATTCATTTGTGGCAGAGGTCCTTACTAACCAGTGCTAGAAATACCATTTGAACATGATGTTTTAAGAAATGGATTATTTCTTTAGAACTGACATAAAGCTGTTACTTTATTAACAACATAAATAAGGATGGTGTAATACATACATACATATATATATATACATACACACACATACACATACACATACATATATATGTATTTAGGGACATATATTTAAGGACACCTGGGTGACTCAGATGGTTAAGCCTCTGACTCTTGATTTCGGCTCAGGTAATGATCTCAGGGTGGTGAGATCGAGCCTGGCATCAGGTTTGGCACTGGGTGTGGAGACTGCCTAAGATTCTTTCTCTCCCTCTCCCTCTGCGACACCCACCCCCTAACTCCTCTCTCTCCCTTTCTTATATCCAATGCATTTTTCCTTTGGTCAATGACTATTGCCATAAAATGTAATTTCTGTTTCTTTTTCATTTATTTTTGTTGCTATTACTGATATTTTACAGTGCCAATTGAAGCTATGAGGGTGAGTTGTTAACAATATTTGCTTTGTTGTCTGACCTTAGAAATGATGAAAACATAAGGTATATGTGTTAACTTGAAATGTCTTCAGTATAGATATGTTAGGATCATAGATGAAAGCCAAATAATAGTATAGAAATACATGGGCTTTGGAGCCAGATAGCCATTTATCTCTGCCTTGCTATAAATTCTAAAGCAGGTAACTTCTCATGTTTTTTTTCAAATATTTTTCTCTCCCTCTGACTTGGAAAGTATGACTAGTGACTGCTTTCTTATTTTAAATAACTTATTCATAATAGGTATTGCTACAGAGTATATTAAAACTTAATAATGTTATGATCCCCACTCACTGTGTTTGGCTAATTCTGCCCATCATCCTCACAGAAACCAGACCTATAGGATAGTTAGATTTTCCAAATATATCTTTTACCTGTCTTCTGAGTCCTGAGTTTGCTGAAGTAGTATTTTGCTTCCTTGTTAATATATTTTTCCCTGACAAAATGTCGATTTTATGGCATAATTCTTGCTTATTACATATTATAATTTTCAATTACATTAAAATGATTTATTCCGATTTTACTATGATTATTACCATTTATTGCTCACAATTGTCTTCTATAAACACTTGTTCTATCTAGAGAGTTCACACATAATTTTCTTGGTTAGAGTGCTTTCTCAGGTAATTGCTTCAGTGATTGAATACATGGAGAGAAAGGGCGTGTAATTTTTGAATCCTTATGAGATATGAAAATGAAGGATATCTGGAGAAGGATTAAGAATCTTTATAATAGTACCTTTTCTCATTAATAAGTCTATAGCTCTCTTTTTTTTATTTTCCATTGTTATAGAGGGGGAATCTGATGCTAGATGGTAACTTCCCCAAAGTGCATGATCCAGGAGAAAGTAAGGTAGAAGCCACAATGTCTTTTATGACCTACATGAGGGGTGAATACTAGGGGCAGGCTCAATGGAAGCCAATTTGGATGCTGGCTAGCACAGTAGTTTACATTGTTGTTTAATTAAGAGTTTTCTAAGATAATTGTAGATTTAAATTCAATCACTATCCAGAAAGATAAGCACACACTTTGCCAAGTTTTCCCAATGGTAACATTTTGCAAGATGGTAGTATAATATTACAATCAGGATATTGACATTAATAAAATCCACCAGTTGTATTCAGCTTTCTCAGTTTTACTCCTACTCATTTATGTATGTATATATGTTTGTTTGTGTGTATTAAGTTCTAAACAATTAAATCATGAGTGTTGATTCATATATTCAACACCTCATTCAAGATTCTGAACAGTTCCAACACCACAAGAATCCTCCTGTGGCTTTTTTACAAGCATCCCTTCTTCCTTCTTGCACCAACTCTGGTCTCCAACCCTAAACCCCGGTAATCACCAATCTATCGTCATTTCTACAGGTAAGTGGTTAAACAATGGTAGTGTAACATACCAAAAAATACTACTCAGAAATATAAAAGGAAAGGACAATTGATATAATAATAACTTGGATGACTCTTCAAGGAATTATTCTTATTTTTTTAAAATTTTATTATGTTATGTTAGTCACCATACAATACATCATTAGTTTTTGATGTGATGGTCCACAATCCATTGTTTTTGTATAAAACCCAATGCTCTGTGCAGTGCGTGCCCTCCTTAATACCCATCACCGGGCTAACCAATCCCCCCTCCCCTCTAAAACCCTGTTTGTCTCTCAGAGTCCATAGTCTCTCATGGTTCATCTCTCCCTCCAATTCCCCCCCCCCATTTTTCCCTTCCTTCTCCTAATGTCCTCCATGCTATTCCTTATGTTCCACAAATAAGTGAAACCATATGATAATTGACATTCTCTGCTTGACTTATTTCACTTAGCATAATCTCCTCCAGTCCCATCCATGTTGATGTAAAAGTTGGGTATTCATCCTTTCTGATGGCTGAGTAATATTCCATTGTATATACGGACCACATCTTCTTTATCCATTCATCTGTTGAAGGGCATCTCGGCTCTTTCCACAGTTTGGCTATTCCGGACATTGCTGCTATGAACATTGGGGTGCATATGGCCCTTCTTTTCACTACATCTGTGTCTTTGGGGTAAATACCCAGAAGTTCAATTGCTGGATCATAGGGTAGCTCTATTTTTAAATTTTTGAGGTACCTCCACGTTGTTTTCCAAAGTGGCTGAATCAACTTGCATTCCCACCAACAGTGTAAGAGGGTTCCCCTTTCTCCACAACCTCTCCAACATTTGTTGTTTCTTTCCCTGTCCATTTTTGCCATTCTAACTGGTGTAAGGTGGTATCTCAATGTGGTTTTGATTTGAATTTCCCTGATGGCTAATGATGATGAACATTTTTTCATGTGTCTGTTAGCCAGTTGTATGTCTTCTTCAGAGAAGTGTCTTTTCATATCTGCTGCCCACATTTTGACTTGATTATTTGTTTTTTGGGTGTTGAGTTTGAGAAGTTCTTTATAGATCTTGGATAACAGCCCTTTATCTGTAGTGTCATTTGCAAATATCTTCTCCCATTCTATGGGTTGCCTCTTTGTTTTGTTGACTGTTTCCTTTGCTGTGCAGAAGCTTTTTATCTTGATGAAGTCCCAAAAGTTCATTTTTGCTTTTGTTTCACTAGCTTTTGGAGATGTATCTTGAAAGAAGTTGCTGTGGGCGATGTCAAAGAGGTTACTGCCTATGTTCTCCTCTAGGATTTTGATGGATTCCTGTCTCACATTGAGGTCTTTCATCCACTTTGAGTTTATCTTTGTGAATGGTGTTAGAGAATGGTCGAGTTTCATTCTTCTGCATGTGGCTGTCCAATTTTCCCAGCACCATTTATTGAAGAGACCGTCTTTTTTCCATTGCGTGTTTTTTCCTGCTTTGTCAACGATTATTTGACCATAGAGTTGAGGGTCCATATCTGGGTTCTCTATTCTGTTCCATTGGTCTATATGTCTGTTTCCGTGCCAGTACCATGCTGTCTTGGTGATCACAGCTTTGTAATATAGCTTGAAATCGGGCAACGTGATGCCCCCAGCTTTGTTTTTCTTTTTCAACATTTCCTTGGTGATTCAGGGTCTTTTCTGATTCCATACAGATTTTAGGATTGTTTGTTCCAGCACTTTGAAAAATGTCATTGGAATTTTGATCGGGATGGCGTTGAATGTATAGATTGCTCTGGGTAGCATAGACATTTAACAATGTTTATTCTTCCGATCCATGAGCATGGAATATTTTTCCATCTTTTTGTGTCTTCTTCAATTTCTTTCATGAGTGTTCTGTAGTTCCTAGAGTATAGATCCTTTACCTCTTTGGTTAGGTTTATTCCGAGGTATCTTATGGTTTTGGGTGCTATTGTAAATTGAATCGTTTCTCTGATTTCTCTTTCTACAGTTGTGTTGTTAGTGTGTAAGAAAGCAACTGATTTCTGTGCATTGATTTTGTATCCTGACACACTACTGAATTGCTGTATGAATTCTAGTAATTTGGGGGTGGAGTCTTTTGGGTTTTCCACATAAAGTATCATGTCATCTGCGAAAAGAGAGAGTTTGACTTCTTCTTTGCCAATTTGAATACGTTTTATTTCTTTTTGTTGTCTGATTGCTGTTGCTAGGACTTCTAGTACTATGTTGAACAATAGTGGCAAGAGTGGGCATCCTTGTTGTGTTCCTGATCTTAAGGGAAAGGCTCTCAGCTTTTCCCCATTGAGGATGATATTCGCTGTGGGTTTTTCATAGATGGATTATGAACTTGAGGAATGTTCCCTCTATCCCTATACTCTGAAGAGTTTTAATCAGGAAAGGATGTTGTATTTTGTCAAATGCTTTTTCTGCATCAATTGAGAGGACCATATGGTTCTTCTCCCTCCTCTTATTAATGTGTTGTATCACATTGATTGATTTGTGAATGTTGAACCACCCTTGCATCCCGGGGATAAATCCCACTTGGTCGTGGTGGATGATCCTTTTAATGTATTGTTGGATCCTATTAGCTAGGATTTTGTTGAGGATTTTGGAATCCATATTCATCAGGGATATCGGTCTGAAATTCTCCTTTTTGATGGGGTCTTTGCCTGGTTTGGGGATTAAGGTAATGCTGGCCTCATAGAATGAGTTTGGAAGTTTTCCTTCTGTTTCTAGTTTTTGAAACAGTTTCGGTAGAATAGGTATTATTTCTTCTTTGAATGTTTGGTAGAATTCCCCAGGGAATCCATCAGGCCCTGGACTCTTGTTTTTTGGGAGGTTTTTGATCACTGTTTCAATCTCGTTACTGGTTATTGGCCTATTCAGGTTGTCAATTTCTTCCTGTTTCAGTCTTGGCAGCTTATAGGTTTCAAGGAAGGCCTCCATTTCATTCAGATTGCTCAGTTTATTGGCATATAGTTGTTGATAATAATTTCTAATAATTGTTTCTATTTCCTTGGTGTTAGTCATGATCTCTCCCCTTTCATTCATAATTTTATTAATTTGGGTCCTTTCTCTTTTCTTTTGGATAAGTCTGGCCAGTGGTTTATCGATCTTATTAATTCTTTCAAAGAACCAACTTCTAGTTTCCTTGATCTGATCTACTGTGTTTCTGGTTTCTAATTCACTGATTTCTGCTCTAATTTTAATTATTTCTCTTCTAATGTGTGGCTTAGGCATCGTTTATTGCTTTTTCTCTAGTTCTTTAAGGTGTAGAGTTAGTTGGTGGATTCGGGATTTTTCTATTTTTTTGAGTGAGGCTTGGATGGCTAGGTATTTCCCCCTTAGGACTGCCTTTGCAGTATCCCATAGGTTTTGGACTGATGTGTTTTCATTCTCATTGGTTTCCATGAATTGTTTAAGTTCTTCTTTGATTTCCTGGTTGACCCAAACATTCTTGAGCAGAGTGGTCTTTAGCTTCCAAGTGTTTGAATTTCTGCCAAATGTTTTCTTGTGTTTGAGTTCCAGTTTTAAAGCATTGTGGTCTGAGAATATGCAGGGAATAATCTCAATCTTTTGATATCGGTTGAGACCTGATTTGTGACCCAGTATGTGCTCTATTCTGGAGAAAGTTCCATGTGTGCTCGAGAAGAATGAGTATTCTGTTGTTTTAGGGTGGAATGTTCTGTAAATATCTATGAGGTCTATCTGGTCCAGTATATCATTCAAAGCTCTTGCTTCCTTGTTGATTTTCTGCTTAGATTATCTGTGCATTGCTGAGAGTGGAGTATTGAGGTCTCCTACAATTAACGTATTGTTATCAATATGACTCTTTATTTTGGTTAACAGTTCGTTTATGTAGATGGCTGCTCCCATGTTGGGGGCATAGATATTTACAATTGTTAGATCTTCTTGTTGGGTAGACCCTTTAAGAATGATAGAGTGTCCTTCTGTGTCTCTAATTACAGACTTTAGTTTAAAATCTAATTTGTCTGATATAAGAATTGCTACCCCAGCTTTCTTTTGAGGTCTGCTGGCATGGAAGATGGATCTCCATCCCTTCACTTTCAGTCTGGATGTATCTTTAGGTTCAAAATGAATCTCTTGTAGGCAGCATATGGTTGGGTCCCTGTCTTTTTATCCAGTCTGCAACCCTGTGCCATTTTATGGGAGCATTTAGGCCACTCACGTTGAGAGTGATTATTGAAAGATATGAATTAATTGTCATCATGCTGCCTGTGAAGACGTTGTTTTTATAGATTGTCCCTGTAAATTTCTGTTGTAGATCACTCTTGGGGTCTTTCTCCTTTTATAGAACCCCCCTTAATATTTCTTGCAGGGCTGGCTTAGTGGTCACATATTCTTTCAGTTTCTGCTGGTTGTGGAAGCTCCGCATCTCTCCATACATTCTAAATGACAGCCTTGCCGGATAAAGTATTCTTGGCTGCATGTTCTTCTCATTGAGTACCCTGAATATGTCTTGCCAGGCCTTTCTGGCTTGCCAGGTCTCTGTGGATAGGTCTGACGTTATTCTGATGTTCCTCCCTCTGTACGTAGGAATCTCTTCCCCCTAACTGCCCTTAAGATGGTTTCCTTGGTTCTAAGATTTGCAAGTTTTACCATCACATGCTGGGGTGTTGGCCCGTTTTCCTTGATCTTGGGAGGGGTCCTCTCTGCCTCTATGACTCAAATATTTGTTTCATTCCCCAGATTAGGGAAGTTCTCAGCTACGATTTGCTCAAATACATCTTCTAGTCCTCTCTCTCTGTCCACTCCCTCCGGGATTCTGATTATTCTGACATTGGAACGCTTCATGGTGTCACTTATTTCTCTGATTCTATTTTGATGGATTCTGAGTTGTTTTTCCCTGGCCTCCTCTTTTCCCTGTTTATCTATTATATTGTCTTCCAGGTCGCTTATTCACTCTTCTGCCTCAGTTACCCTAGCTGTTAGATTATCTAGATTGGATTGGATCTCATTGATAGCATTTTTAAGTTCTGCCAATTCACCTTTTATTTCTGCCCTTAGAGACTCTATGTTGCCATTAATTGATTTCTCCATTCTAGCCATTGTCTTCACAATTGCTAGCCTGAATTCCATCTCCGACATCTTGGTTATATCTGCATCCATTTGTAAATCTGCAGCATAAGTCATGATCTCTGAGTCTTTTCTATTTTGGGGGTTCCTCCTCCTAGTCATTCTGTTGATGGGTGTTTGAGGGAATGTATAGAGTCGAAATTATTGACCAGAACCCAAGCAAGATTCACCTGTTTTCTTGGGACCTTAGGGTTGCTGGCCTCTTGTTTTCCCAGCCTGTCTTCTGGGGGGGGGGCCTGCTGCGCTGTTACTCAGGCAACCCTGTTTGGGCGGAGTTGCCCTGCCCCCCTGTGTTGGGGGATAGGCTCAGCGGGAATCAGTTTATGGGGCTTTTGTTCTCTGGCGGCTTTCCCTGGAGGCTTTCTGCGTCTCTTCCACGAGTCAGAGCAGAAGAGACTGCAGTCTGTTCTTCAGTGAGCTCTCCAGGCCACACTGTCTCCGTTACTGTCTGTGCTGCTATAAACTGCAGCGTCCTGGTTTGTGCAACCCTCCACAGAGCCCCCAGTCCTGCTTCCAGGTTGGGGCACGTGTCTGCCCTTTGTGCTTCTAAAACTGCCAGCCGCTTCCAGTTCGCACGTGCGACCCTGCCGCTCCGGGTTTCTGCCCCGTGGGCTGCCCTAAAGTCCTTTCCCCGTCACTACCGGTCTATGAGTCTGTGCCCCGTCCCCAGCGTGCAAGGCTGTCACTCACCGGTGGTGTAGGATCCCCACAGCCAGGCACCCTCCTGCTGCCGTTTATCCTCTGAAATCTGCCCGGGGAATCAGGGCTCCCCGCTTTGTACCTCAAAACCAACCGCCTGCGATATTCTGTTTGTAGAGATCCAGATCTTCTTACATCTCAGGCTGATTTCATGGGTGCTCAGAGTAGCCTGGGAGATATCCAGCTCAATTCTGGGGACCAGTTCAAATAGGGTCCCCTACTCCTCCACCATCTTTCCTCCTCCAGGAATTATTCTTATTAAAAAAAACAGGGTTCCTTCAGCCATGTTCCCTCTTTCTTTTCCTTCCTTCCTTCCTTCCTTCCTTCCTTCCTTCCTTCCTTCCTTCCTTCCTTC